>NW_022437032.1:4530944-4620944 GCF_009761245.1 Sapajus apella
CAGCATCATCAACACCTGCCTCAGCATCAACACCTGCATCAGCATCAGCACGTGCATCAACACCTGCCTCAGCATCAGCACCTGCATCAGCATCTGCTTCAGCATCAACACCTGTTTCAACATTAGCCCCTGTGTCAGCATGTGCTTCAGCATCAACACTTGCTTTAACATCAGCACCTGCTTCAGCATCAACACCTGCATCAGCATCTGCACCTGCATCAACACCTGCTTCAGCATCAGCCCCTGTATCAGCATCTGCTTCAGCATCAACACTTGCTTTAACATCAGCAGCTGCATGAACACCTGCATCTGCACCTGCTTCAGCATCAACACCTGCATCAGCATCTGCACCTGCATCAACACCTGCTTCAGCATCAGCACCTGCATCACCATCTGCATCATCACCTGTATCGGCATCAGCAACATCTGTGAGCTTTGGGTGCCAGCTTTTCTGCAAGCCACCCTAGCTGATACCACATAAAGTCAGACATAAGCTGTTCCTGCCAAGCCTTGCTCAGATTGCATATTTGTGAGATGAATAAACAGTGGCTGTTTTTTAAGCCCCTAAAGGTTAAATGATGTGTTCAAGGTTGCTAGCTCATGGGTGTCAGAGCTCTTGCTTGAACTCCAGCTCTGCCTGATTCCAGGGCCTCCGGCATTTTTAGTACAAGGCTTAATGAGATGATGAATGGCGAGTGCTCAATGCATGGGGCTGCAGTCATTGCTGTGGTCATTATTAATATCGTAATAAGTTATCTAAGGCCCCCAGCAATTTAGTGGTGACTGGGTCTTCCATCTGGGCTCCCTGATTCTCAGCCCAGTGCCCTCCCCTCTCACTCCATTACCGAAGAAAAGTGAGAGGAGGAGACTGCAGGCACTTCAGGCAGGGGCTGGCACATGGACAGCTCCATCGACATCAGCTGCCATTATGGCTTGGCATGAGTTAAAATCAGGACAGGACCCTGGCCCTGTGACTTCTGCTTCTACCTGGCCTTGTCTCCACATGCCAACAAGATGTATTCTCATGGATGGATCCAGTGACTACTGGTCGCCACAAACCTAGGACCAGCCAAGACCCAGTTGTCAGCCCAGGGTCTTCCCCAAAAGGAGACCTCACCCCAGCAAGGTCAGCTCACAGGACGAGATGCCTCTTTGCATTTGGTGGAGGCAGCTGACATCTACCAAGTACGTGTTTCGCTGTTAGGACAGAAACGCTCTGGGGCTCAGAGGTTGGAAGTTCTGCCCCCAGGAACCAGGCCCTGGAGCTTCTGTGACTCATCCTTTTCCCAAGGTCAATCATTGTTTTGAAGGTCAGCTGTGCTCAGAGCTCTGGAAGTCATGTCTTAGTGGGTAAAGTTTGCAAGTACACCTCCTGGTTCCATTTTCTTGTCTGCAGCCCTCCACGGCCTTTATCTGAACTTTCCCCTAGTATGTCCTATGCTTTCAAAAATAGCCTTGAGATGTTTGCTTTTAAATTCTGGAGAGGTCAGCCCTCCTCTCTTCCCTACCCAGAGATGCCCTTGGGGCCATGGGTTAGTCACAGCCATCTGGAGTTACATAGCCCAGGGCTGGTACCAAAGTGGGCATCTGTCCGGGAAGCTCCTTCCAGGCCTGTTCTAGTGCTGTGTGAGTCAGGCCTGCGTCCATCTGCAGCACTGCCCCAAAGAGTCAGGCTTCAGAGAAGAGCCTGAAGCTCCATGTGGGTCCAAACTCTGGACCCTTAAGCTAAAGAAGTGATTTGCCGATCATCAGGCTGCCACGCCTCCAGCAGGTAGGAGCCTCCGAGGAGGGCGATGTTTCCATAGTAATTCTGCCAATTCCAGTCTCCACACTCCATGCCATTTCCTGAGTGGCCTGGGCCGATAATGTGTTATGCAGTGTGGTCCCCTCCAGGCCCTGGCATTAGAACCAAGTGGAGATTTGTTAAAGAATGCATGTTTCCAGCCAGGCGCAGTGGCTCACGCCTGTAATCCCAGCACTTTGGGAGGCCGAGACGGGTGGATCACCTGAGGTCAGGAGTTCAAGACCAGCTTGGTCAACATGGTGAAACGCTGTCTCTACTAAAAATACAAAAATCAGCCAGGGGTGGTGGTGGGTGCCTGTAATCTTAGCTACTTGGGAGGCTGAGGCAGGAGAATTGCTGAACCCTGGAGGCAGAAGTTGCGATGAGCTGAGATCTTGCCACTGCACTCCAGCTAGCCTGGGCAACAAGAGCGAGACTCTGACTCAATCAAAAAAAAAAAAAAAAAAAAAGCATGTTTCCAAGTCCAAACCTACACCAGCTCTTGGTTTTTCAGTAAGTGGCCCAGGTGATTCTTAAGCAGCTGGTGTCAGAGCCAGGAGTCTAGGATGCTGAAGGGCCGGTGCGGCCACTGAGCACCTCCTAAGTGCCCTTCAGTGAACACTTCTTAGGAGCCTACCATGGACCAGGCACTGGCCAGACCCTTGGGGAATCATAAACGAAAACAAAAGTTAAAAAACAAAGAAACAAAAACAAATAATCAAATAAAAACAGAGAAAACCCCACCTTTGTGCAAATTTCCATTTAGAGCTTGTGAGAGCCTTTCTTGGTTTGGGGAAAACAGATGACCAAAAGCAAACAAAGAATATGATTATTTCAGAGAAGATTAAGTGCTGGGAGGAAAATGAGGCAGGATGATGGGGCGTCGTGGGTGGCACGGGGACATTTGAGGCAATGGAGAAGGAAGGCCTATCTGAGGAAGGCACAGGGGGACAGAGACTTGAGCCTAGCAGCCAGGTGCGGGAAGAGGCAGGAGAAGGTCAGGCATGGGAGATGCCTCACCCACGGCACCTCCTTGACCCTCATGTCCCTGCCCAGGAGTTACAGGGATTCCCCCCCATCCCCTTTGCACAAACCGCCTCCTCCTCCTATAGCCTCCATCCAACCGGTGGCAACTCCCTCTTTCTAGTTTGTATCTGTTTCCTAATCAGCGTTGCTGGAGCAAGGAACAACCTGACTGGCTTAAAACAACAGAGATTCATCCTCTCCCAGTCCTGGAGGCCCAAGTCTGGTATCAGTGTGCTGGCAGTCGTCCCTCCTGGGGGCTCTGAGGGAGAACCTGTTCCTTGCCTCTCTCCAGCATGCCTTGTTGCCAGCAGCTCCTGAGGTTCCTTGGCATCACTCCAGCCTCTGCCTCCATCTTCTCTTGGCTGCCCCTCCGTGTGTCTCTGTGTCCTCTCCTTTTCTTATAAGGACACGTATTATTGTACCCAGGCGAGTTAGATGGAACAGCGCCACGCTCTGAGTTTGAATCTCAAGTCCTTTATTAATTAGCCGGCAACTGAGAGACAGCTAATGCTCAAAATTCTCTCGACCCCGAGGAAGGGGCTAGATTCCTTTTTATACTTTGCTTAAGGTAGGGGAGGGGAGCCTAGCAGAAGCAGAGTTTACAGAAGCAGAATAAGCAAGTCAGACAAGGAGGCTAGTACTGAGGAGGCAGGAGGTTCTCATGATTGTTGATTTTTTAAGGAGGGTATACACAAGCGGTTCCCATGATTGCCGGTTACCAAGGGGGGTATTCAATACTTGTCATATAATCCATCAAGGCGGGGCATTCGCAATGCCAAGTGGGCTTGCCAAGCAGGCTATGGTTACAAAGGTAACATGTTTCTATAGTTCTAAGTACAGCATGACCCAGCACAGTAGCAAGACCCAGGTATGCACTCAAAGGAGGAGTGGCAGGAGGGGTGGGGTGGAGGTCAAGATGGAGTCTATCTGACTCTCAGCAAAATGGAGTCTGTCTGGCTAACACAGGGCAGGTTAGCACACTATCACTGGATTTCAGGGCTGGCCCACATCCAGGATAATCTCATCTTGAAATTTTTAACTTAGTGATGTCTGCAAAGATCCCCTTTCCAGATAAGGTTGCCCTTGAAGCTTCCAGGTGTTGTGACTTGGGCATACCTCTGGGGGGTTGCTAGCCAGCCCATTCTACTGCCGCTCAGGCCAAACACTTGACGCCATTCTCTCTCATCCTCCACCTCTAAGCTACCAGTGTAATGGTCCATTTTCATGCTGCTGACAAAGACATACTTGAGGCCAGGCAATTTACAAAAGAAAGAGGTTTAATTGGGCTTACAGTTCCACGTGGCTGGGGAAGCCTCATAATCATGGCAGAAGGCAAGGAGGAGCAACTCATATCTTACATGGATGGCAGCAGGCAAAGAGAGAGATTGGGCAGGAAAACTCCTGTTTTAAAGCCATCAGATGTCATGAGACTTATTCGCCACAAGAACAGCACAGGAAAGACCCGTCCCCATGATTCAATAATCTCCCACTGGGGGCCTCCCACAGTACATGGGCACTACAAGATGAGATTTGGGTGGGGACACAGAGCCAAACCAAATAAATCAGCAAATCCTATTGGCTCAGATTCGAAATATACCAAGAATCCAACCACTACCCCCCTTCTCTGCCATTACCCCTCAGATTCCACTGCCATCCTCTCCCACCTGGGCTATTGGGGTGCCCTGCTCCCTGGGCTCCCTGCCTCCACCCTGGCCCCCCACAGTCCATTCTCCACCCAACAACAGAGGGACTGTGTTAAAACCAACTCAGGTCATGTCTCTAGTCTGTTTAAAACTTTCAATAGCTTTTCATTTCAATGGAGTAGAACCCAAGTCCAGAATGGTCTGGTCTGTCCCCCAACCCCATGATCTCTCCTTCCTCCTCACCCTGCTCCAGCCACACTGGCCTCCTTGCTGACCTCTGAACACACCAGACCTTCTGCCTCCAGGCTCTTATGCTTACTGCATACGAAGAGCTGCTGATCAACTCCACTATCTACCCCTCTCCACCACGGGATGAATGCAACCATGAGAACAGCCCAGGCTGGGCTCCCGTGGGAGGAGACCCCACTTCCCCTGAGCCACCCTGTTCTGTAGCCAAGCTCTAGTCTTGTAGAAAGAGCAGTGGGGGTTGAGAGTAGGAAGAGAAGGAAGGCAGGTTGGATGGCGGAATGGCTGACAGCCCACTGATGTCCTCTGTTTCAAAGCAGAGCCTTGAAAAGCTTTTCTATGGTGTAGGTATGGTCAAGGTGAGCAGGTTGTGAGTGAGAAGGACAGAGGTCGGGAAGCGTGTCCCTCGGATTTTCAGCTCCAAAGTGCCACGGAGCACATCTGGATCTGGGGCAGAGGGAGAAACACTCCTGGGAACACAGGGAGATTGCTCCTTTGGCTTTGCCCAACCACATTTTTGACAGGTTGAGTACCCCTTATCTGCATTGCTTGGGACCAGAAGAGTTTCGATTTCAGGTGTTTTTGGATTTTGGAATATCTGCATATACATAATGAGATATATTGGTGACTATTCCCAGGCCAAACAGGAAATTCATGTATGTTTCATATATTCTTTATACACGTAGCAGAGGTAATTGTATATATTATTTCTAATAATTTTGTGCATGGAACAAAGTTTGTGTTAAGTACTCGTGTAGAATATTTCACTTGTGGCATCATGTCAGTGCTCAAAAAGTTTCAGATTTTGAAGCGTTTTCAATTTTTCAGATTTTCAGATTAGGGATTCTCAGCCTGTATCTAAAACCAATAAGTCACTTCTATCCCTAGACCGCAGCCCCTCTGGAAGAAGGGAGTTAGTCCCAAGTCATGAAGACTCAGGGTCAATGAATGATGGGAGAATCACCAGGGGACTCCTTGATGCCTAACACTGTGCTGGGTGCCCAGAACTCCTTCCTTCTAGTTACACAGCATCTCTAAGGGTGACTGATACCCTAGTGTCAGCCAATGTCCAAAGACTACATTTGCCAGCATCCCTTGCAGGTAGGCATGGCCATGTGCCTATGGTTTGGTCTAAACCACTGACCCTGAGTCTTCATTACTTGGGATAACTCCCTTCTTCCAGAGAGGCTGTAATCTAGGGATACAAGTGACTTATTGGTTTTAGGTACAGGCTAGGCATCCATAATCTGAAAGTTTGAAAAATTAAAAATGCTCTAAATCTTTAGTGAGGTATAAGAGGAAGGCCCTGTAAAAAGGAGGCTGGGAGGGTCCTTTGGCTCCTCAGTTTCTTCTGGCTGCTGGCCTAGAAGGTGGATGAGATGGCTGGAGCTTCAGCAGCTACCCTGAATTATGAGATAGCCTTGAGAATAGCGGTCACATACTGAGATTGGCAGAACAGAAAGATAGTTGTCTAGATCTGATGACAGTTTTATGTGAGAGAATAATAAACTTCTATCTTATTTAGGCCGTAACATATTTTTTTATCTTCTATTTAGTGAAACCTAATTCTAACGGCTGTGACTGGGTATAAATGGAAATCTGAAATGGGACTCTTCCACTGAAATTTTTTACAAAGGCAGTCCTACAAATTTGGATATTTAGACTTCACCAAAGGTCAAAGCTGTCTTAATGGCATAGTTTGAGATGCAGCAAAGGAAACAGCTTTGTATTACTGTGTAGATAACACTAATTGCAGCAATTGTGAATGACAAAGGAAATTGCTTCTTGGCCGAGGGTGGGAATGGGGAAGAAGTGGGGGTGGTGCGAGTTTGAAATGTATCCCACAGGCACGGACAAAACTTGTGTTTATATTGTTAGCATGATTAGATGCGGGTCAGTGGCCACAGCTGGAGTTTGTAAATAGCCTTGTGAGTAACCTTACATTTTTTCTGACTTGATCAAAATGAAAAATCATTTAAAACAGCTTCCCTGCCAACTGTCAGCTCTGCCAGGGCTTGGGAGGCACCCTCAGGTCACACCAGGCTGGGTATAATTGGCTTTGAAGTTTGTATATGTGAAGTGCCTTGACGATCCCAGGTCACAGAACTTGCGCGGAGGTATAGAAACTGACAGAGCTCATCGTTTACCAATATGGATTCAGCCTTCACTGTAGGATCATCAAGCAGCCACGAGACAGACTTTGCTGAATGAACCTAAAAGCAGAAGACTCAAGGGGAGTGGCTTCTTTCTGTGCCATCCAGAAAGAGTGAGGTCTTTTTAAGAAGAAATGATTGAGAACCATATCTTTCTAGGCCTTATGGGTCCATGGTTAGGATTGATTCTGGGCTAGATGAGCCAGCTTCAAATTCCTGCTCTATCATTGACCAGCCAGGTTGTCCTAGCTGAGTTACTTTACTTCTCTGTGCCTCAGTGTCCTCATCTATAAAATGGGCACAATATTAGTAGTTGCTCATACTAAAGTGCTAAGAACAATGCCTGGCTCATAGGAGAAGTGCAATCAGAGGCGTCTGTGCCAGAGTGACTCCATCTTGAACAGGGGTTGGGTAAAACAGAGCTGAGGCCTACCAGGCTGCATTTCCAATAGGTTAGGCATTCTTAGTCTCAGGATGACATAGGAGGTTGGCAGGATTGGTGCCACAAGACACAGGTCACAAAGACTGCTGTTAAAACAGGATGTGGTAAAGAAGCCAGTCAAAACCCACCCAAACCAAGATGGCAGCCAAAACCCACCTAAACCAAGATGGCAATGAAAGTGACCTCTGGTTGTTCTCACTGCTCATGATATGCTAATTATAATGCATTAGCATGCAAAGACACACTCCCACCAGCTCCATGACTGTTTACAATGCCATGACTCCTGGAAGTTGCCCTACATGGTCTAAAAATGGGAGGAACTCTCAGTCCCAGGAAATCCTGCCCCTCTTCCAGAAAACTCATGAATAATCCACTCCTTGTTTAGCGTATAATCAAGAAATAACTATAAGTATACTCGGTCGAGCAGTCCATGCTGGTGCTCTTCCTGTGGAGTGGCCAGTCTTCATTCCTTTGCTTTCCTAACACACATTTCCTAATACACATTAATACAGATTTACCCCGAATTCTTCCTCGTGCAAGTTCCCAGAACTCTTTTGTGGCGTCTGGATTCAGGACCCCTTTCCAGAAACACTACTGTCACTACTATTATTCCACAGTTTCTATTTCAAGTTAATCTTCCAAAAAAGAGTTGTTTGAAATTATTTCATGACTTTTAGTTTGCTTTCGGTATATTTATTTCATTAAAAATTGAACGAGAAGAAAGTTTAGAAAGCTATTTTCACTTCCTGTTCTTATTTGACAGCAGATAACATTAGAAGTTTAGAAGTGTCCAACAAAATGGATTTAAATTATTTAATTCAGCAAAATAGTGGCAGGCTTACCCACACTTCTTACTTAAAAAAAGAAATAGATTGTTTATAGGAAGGTTCTAGCCTGAGTATGCTTTATTATTAAGTGGCTTTCAAGAGTTTGTCTTCACATTTAGGTACGTTTTATTTGGAGAGAGGGGATCCCAGGGTGTCTTTTGCTCTATGGAAAGGCCAAGAAGTCATGGCAAGGGAGACCATTTTCTCTCAGCCATTAGAGATGAGGAAGTGGGAGGTGGCGTCTGTGGTTAATATCCAGGACGCAGTGGGTGTTGAGGAGATTCCTGGACCTGGCCAGGCACTACCCTCCCTGAAGCCTTCTGTCCTTTGGGACTGCGGCTTGTACAAGGGTTCCCCATGCTGACACCTGCTCACTAAAAAGGAAGTCTGGCTGACAGCATCAAAAACAAACATTCGGTTAAGTTGGAAGGAGTTGAAGGACTTTAGCTCTTGGGTTGCATGCTCAAAAAGAAGGGCTAGCGGGCCTCTGATATTTGGGCTGTGACTTCTGGTGAATTGCTCTGATTTTCTTTTGGGGAACGCTCTTCCCGTTTTCACTCTAGATTGCTTCCACGAGGTTGCCTGTGTTCCAGACCAGAGGGCAGGCACACAACCCAGGCCAGGCCAATCAAACCACCACATCCATTGGCTACAGGGGCTTGTTCAGGAATGGGCACGTGACCCAAGATGAGCCAACCAGAACTGACCCCAGGATTTCGGCTAGAACTCTTGGGAAAGAGATGCTCTCTTTCAGCTGTGGTTCTATACTTGCCCAATGTTGAGTCCAGAGTTGTCACTGGGGGTAGGGTGGGGAGGCTTAGCCAGTGGTTGGGAAGGGCTCCCCTGAGGATGTAGCCGAGGTAGAGGAAATTAGAATGAGAGATCAAGAGAGAGAGCTTCCTGGACGCATCACTCCCTGAATCTAGCCACACCGACTTTCTGTGGTTCGGGCCAGTTCATTTCCTTTTCTTGGCTTAGGCCCATTTCAGTAGGTATTCTCTTCCTTGTGACTAAAAGGCTCTTGGCTCATCCAGGTGGAAAGCAGGGGCCTTAGATCACATTTCTCTGCCTGGGAACTGGCCACAGGTAAGAAGAAGAATTGGCATCAGAAGGAAAGACGACCATACAAGGGGTCAAAGGCAACTGGGGGCTGTGGAAGCAACCAAGGTGCCTGAGCACACTCACCACGCAGGTTCATCATGAGAGCCCTGAAAGGCCGGCTGTGGGGCCTGGAGCTGCATGTGCGTCCTCCCCAGTGTGGGAATGGGCTATGCTCAATTGTGCCCATTTTCTACACAACTCCTTTTGTCACCATCCTTCTAATTCCTTCTAGAAAGTCTGTTGCACTGTGGTAGACACTGGAAACAAATGAGAGCTGGCACAGGTGACAGAGATGGAAGCAGAGATGGAACCAAGGTGGTTTCTATTGACTCATGATGAGGGAGGGAAGAGTGAATGAATGAATGAATGAATGCATGAATGTCACTAGCATCTCTTGAGCACTTACTGTTCCAGGGGCTGTATACCTGTCTCCTCATCAGATTCTCATAATTCTACAAGGTGGGTCTTATGAAAACATCCATTTCAATTTGAAGAAACTGAGGCACAGAGAAATGGCCTTGCCAAGGGCACATACTTGGCCAACAGCCGACCTGAGTCCTTGTAACCACTGTCAAATTAATGGAAACTCACAAAGCCCCAGCTCCATGCCAAGCGCTGTGCCAGATACAAGGAAAATAATTTCATGCATAAACAGACACAGTTTCTGTCCTCATAGTGCTTTTCATTATCTGAAATTATTTCAGGAAATAATACTTATTTGTATACTGATGTTTAAAATCTGCCTTCTCTGCCAGAATGTTAGTTGTCAGAGGGGAGGAACCTCACTAGTCTCATTCACAGTTTTACCTTTAGGGCCTAACAGGACCTGGCACTTAGATGCTCAAAATTTGCTCATTAAACAAAAGAACGAGTTAATCTAGAACAGAGTTTCTCAATCTCAGCCATATATATATATTTGAGACCAAGTTTTGCTCTTGTCACCCAGGCTGGAGTGCAGTGGTACGATCTCGGCTCACTGCAACCTCTGCTTCCCAGGTTCAATAAATTCTCCTGCCTCAGCCTCTCAAGTAGCTGGGATTACAGGCGCCCACCACCATGTCCAACAAATTTTCTTTTGGTATTTTCAGTAGAGATTGGCTTTGCCATTTTTGCCAGGCTGGTCTCGAACTCCTGACCTCAGGTGATCCACCTGCCTCGGCCTCCCAAAGTGCTGGGATTACAGGCATGAGCCACCACACTCGGCCAACCTCAGCACTATCGATACTGATCTTGGTTTTGTGGCTGTCCTGCGCACTCACTACAGGATGTTCAGCTGCATCCCTGGCCCCTACGCTGTAGATGACAGTACCACCCCCCAAACCTCCCCCAGTTGTAACAGCTGGAAGGGACAAATCACTCCTAGCCACGATCCACTGGTCGGAGAGTTAGAATGACCCTGCGGATAATTCCCATCACCACCAGGGATTCAGGAGCTTAACAACATTGAAGTGGCTGACATAGCACATATGTGATACATAGAATCGTCAGTTACCTATGTCAAGATCCCGAAATATCTGTGATATGAGTGACTGCGATTAGGCCTGGAAACTAAGAAATGACTGCAGCCCACAAATATGTTACAGTCCCCCCGTCAGCACTCGGAACCCTGAAATCTATACATCCGTAGTGGCGAGACAGAACATTTAGACCCTGAATGACGTCAAGATGCAACTGGGCCTGAACTGAATCATCTCAAGAGGCATCGGATTTCAGAGGTTCTGCTGGTTTGAGCAGAGGCCATTTCTCAGGAGGGCACAATTTGCAGTTGGCAGCAAAAACATAATGCAATTTGTCTTTGCCACAACTGGCAGAAGTGAGTTTTCAGCGAGATGGTTCTTATTTCCTTTGAGCGGCTTATTTCTTCCCACAGAGAGAACTAGAAAAAAAAAATTCTAAAAGTGAACACTTCTCCTGGTGGCCCTAGACCCCCCAAGACTGCATCTTCCCGGTGTTTTAACATAAAAATCACACATGTGTAAACCACATCTATCATCTGTGGTGTCTATTCCATATAAGTTACAGATAGGAATTGTGCCCATGGGTGTATAAGTCTTTTTTCTAGTTCCAAGTGTCTTTATGCATTATCTAGTTTAATTTCTGCAGTAGCCCTGCTAGGCGGGTTTGACTAACCCCACTTCACCAATGGGGGGGGACTAAGGCCTGGAGAAGTGAAGGGACCTGCCCCAAGTGTCCACTGTCCCTCATGTTTGCCATCACCAAAAGCAGCACCACCATCCACGTGGTCACGCCGACCACAAATGGGGCTGTCCCTCATTGTCCCCATTCCCTCAGTCCCTGTGTTCCGTCTATGGACAGGTCCTGTGTCTCTGCCTCTGAAAGACCACTCAGGTCTGGTCACATGTCTCCTCTCCCCCATGGCCATCCTGGTCCCGGCCATCTGTCACCGGCAGGACAGTCTCCTCTTCCGGTTTTGCCTCTTGTCACTGGCTCCTCCATCCAGGCCATGCTTGTGGGGTGGTCTGTCCTTCTGTCTTCCCACTGAAATGTGAACTGAGGCTCTGTGTCCCCAGGACCAAGTCCAGGCCCTGTGAGGAGGCCCGAGGGTCTTGCCCACCTGCCTTGGGCTCTCTTTTCAAGATTGCCCCATTGCCACTCACCTCCTTTGACCACACATCTCATATGCATTTATTGGGTACCTACTGCATGCCCACCCTTGACACTCTAGGCCCTAGGGATATGGCAGTTGGTGAATGAGGCCACCATCCTGCCCTTACAGAGCAGATGCATGCTGCCAGTGCCCTAACCCAGCTAGATCACTGTGGTTCTACTGGAGCCCCATGCTCTGTTCTTTCTGGGCCTCTGCACAGAAGGTCCCCTGCCCCGCATGACCTCTCCTCCTTCCTTCTCTTCCCTCTTGACACGTGGCCAATCCTTACCCTTCTGTATTCATTATCTGTTGCTGTGTAACACACCTCTGCAGACGTAGTGGCTTAAAACCACATTTATCATCACACTGCGTCGATAGGTCAGGAATCTGGGAGTGGCTTCACCCAGTCCTCCAGCTCCAGGTGTCTCCCAGGGTCACAGGTATCTGAAGGTTTGATGGAGAAGGGCCCAGATTGTCGTTGACAGTGAGCTGTTGGTGGGAGTCAGTTCCGTGTGGGTCCATGGACTGAGGACCTCGGTTCCTCCCAAGTTATTGGCTGGAAGTCTTCCGTAGCTTCCTCCACGTGGGTCCCTCCATGGTGCCATCTAATGACATGGCAGGCAGCAGAGCACTCAAGTGAGAGGGCGAGAGAGAGGGCGGCAAGGCGAAGTCACAAGATTTGGAACCTGATCTTGGAAGTGACAGCCCACCATGCTCAGCTAATTTTTGTATTTTTAGTAGAGACCGAGTTTCACCATGTTCGCCAGGCTGGTCTCCAACTCCTGACCTCGTGATCTGCCAGCCTCGGCCTCCCAAAGTGCTGAGATGACAGGTGAGAGCCATCACACCCTCTTTCAGTATTAAGTATCAATGTCTCCTCCTCCAGGAAGCCTTCCCTAACTCCTGCGAAGAAGCTCCTTTTTGAGCTCACACAGCTTGGGAATCCTCCTGTCAACACTAGGGCCATTACTGCATGTGAGTGCTGTTGGGGAGACCATTTACCTCACCAGACAGGAGCTCTGCAAGGCCAGGGGCCCTGCCTGATTCATTTATTCTTCATCACATTCCCAGCCCCCGCCAGCCCTGAGCACGTATTTTTTTTAATTGAATATTTTGTCATTTGTCCCAAAGTAGTGACATATACTGGTTCCATATTCTTTATTTTACAGACACGTAGAATATTAGACTGTGCAGAATTTAAAACAAAAATAATCCTTACAGATCATCTAAGACTGAGCTTGAATATAGTTTATTTTAACAACAGAATCCTGCCTGAATTCAAATTCCTGCTCCCTCCCCACACTGGCGGTGGAAGCCTAGGCAGGTTACTTCTCCCATCCACCCAGTTTCCTCATCTGTACAATAGGGATTATAGCTGACATTTATTGAACACCTACTATGTGCCAGGTATGATCCTAAGCACTTTAAGTACATAATATCCTTTAATCCTCTAAACCACCTGATGAGGGGGACATTACTGTCGCCGTTCCCATTTCAGAAAGAAGGACAGTGGACACAGAGGCAAGGATTTAAATCCAAGTACCTGGGTCCAGAGCCCTCCTACCTTATAAGGTCATTGTAAGGATTAAATGAGACAGCGTGAACACAGTTCTTAGTTCGGCAATCAGAATATGGGAAAGATTCAGTGAACATTGCTATATATGTTTAACTTCTGCTGAATACATAAGAAGCCCAAATACAGCTTTAAAAATGAGGGACAGGAGTCAGGCACAGTGGCTCACCCCTGGAATCCCAGCACTTTGGGAGGCCGAGGTAGGCGGATCACCTGAGGTCAGGAGTTTGAGACCAGCCTGTCCAACATGATGAAACCTCATCTCTACTAAAAATACAAAATTATCTGGGTGTGGTGGCAGGTGCCTGTAATCCCAGCTACTTGGGAGGCTGAGGCAGGAGAATCACTTGAACCTGGGAGGCAGAAATTGCAGTGAGCTGAGATTGTGCCATTGCACTCCAGCCTGGACCACAAGAGTGAAACTCCATGTCAAAAAAAAAAAAAAAAAAAAAATGAGGGTCTACATCAACGATAGATCAGATAAAGAAAATCTGGTACATATACACCATGGAATACTATACAGCCATAAAAGGGAACAAAATCATTCCTTTGTGGGGACATGGATGGAGCTGGAAGCCATTATCCTCAGCAAACTAATGCAGGAACAGAAAACCAAATACTGCATGTTCTTACTTATAAGTGGGAGCTGAACCGTGGGAACACATGACACAGGGAGGGGAACATCACTCACTGGGGCCTGTCAGGGGCTGGTGGTGGTGGGAGAGCATTAGGGAAAAGAGCTAATGTGTGCTGGGCTTAGCACCTAGGTGACGGGTTGATAGGTGCAGCAAAGCTCTATGGCACATGTTTACCTATGTGACAAACCTGCACGTCCTGCACGTGTATCCTGGAACTTATAAAATAAAATAACCAAGTTATTTAGCCTCTCAAAGCCTCAGTTTTCCTACCTGGAAAATGAAAATCATAATGGGTAAGATTATCAGGAAGATTAAATGTGACTGTCTTGGTCAGTACCTGGCACTCAGAACATATTCAGTAAGTCACCTAGTATGGTTTTCACAACCTGTAGAGAAAAAGCAGTAAAATCTAACATGTGGGCCTTGGACATCTCAAAAAGAGCTCCATTGACTTTTTCTTCTAAACCAATGTACCAAATCCCACTTGGTTGGCAGGAGGCCATAGGCAGATTTGGGGTGGCACAGAGCACAGCCGAGTGCCAGGGTGTACCCAGCCGCAGCATTTTTCCAGGGTTCTGCCTGGCTGGCCCTGCTCACAGTGGGACTGTGGTCCCCGCAGAACGGAGCGTCCCAGGCAGGCTGCGCGCGGTGATTCATGCATTCATGCATGTCTGTGGGAAGCTGGGAACCAAGCCGGTGAGCTCAGCTGCCAAGTAGGTCTTGCAGGCCCTGCTTCCCCCTGGGGCTGGGCAACCCTGGGCAACCCACCAGGGTGGAATTCAGGGGGGTCCACCACTCCTCAGAACCTCGGACCCTCCCGAATTCCACCCTGGTGGGCCATTTGTGGTCTGCACCCCATCCAGGGCCTGAAAGAGGTACACGGACCTCCTACGTGGATTTCACAGATCCTGATTCAGAGAGAGAGCACCCCGGACTATAACGATTCCCCAGGGAAACAGATGAGTCTCTGCACCACTGAATTCCTGCTGGTGGACTTCAGACCCAGGTTTGAATCCTGGCTCTGCCACGTCCTGATTATGTGGCCTTAGTAAGAAATATAACCTCTGTTATATAAACTGAGGCTTATATTACATATAATACAATATTATTGTATTTAATATATATTTATATTATATATAAATATAACAGAGGTTATACCGCCTCGTCCCACAGGTGAGGATGGTCACAGTGTCTACCCAGTTTGGTGATGATTGACGACGGCAATGACTGGGAGGGGCCGTGGCTGACACCAAGATGTGCCGAGGACCAGGCGCCACTAAGACCAGCATCTCATCACAGGGGTTTCTGTATCTTATGGTCCAGCCCCTTGTCATCTCTCTGGCTGCATCTCTTGCCGTCTGTGTCCTTCACCTGCCCGGCCATATGAGCCTCTTTGCTGATCCTTTGACACACTCAAGCTCCTGCCTCCCAGCCTCTGATCTGCTCATCCCTCTGCCTGGAAGACCCTGCCACGTGGTCCACTCATGTCCTTTCAGTCTGTAATTGCCTGTCACCTTCTCAGCGAGACCTTCCCTGACCACCTTACTTAATGTTACAATCCCCTTCCTCACCAGCTCCCTTCCCTCTTTGGCTTTCCCCCAGAGCTCTTACCCACCACCTGGCAGCCTGCTCATTTGGGTTCAGCCCATCGCTCCCGAGGTATCAGTTTTATATTGCCGCATAATGAGTTGCTTTAAATATAAAGTAACTTAGAACAAGTATTGATTACCTTACAGTTCTGTGAGTTGGAAGTTTGGGAATCAGCTGGGATCAAGTTGTCTGAGGGCTGGTTCCAAGATGAACACCTCATAGGGCTGCCGGCGCGAGGCCGCAGTTCCTCACTACGTGAACTTTGCCATAGAGTTGCCTGAGGCCTTACAGCATGGCAACAGGCTTCCCCACAGTGAGCGACTCAGTTTTACCACTTGGAAAATGGGAAATTAAAGACACCCCTATAAGATTGTCATGAAGATTAAATGTACAAAGCAATGTAATGTATTGGTATGGTACCTGGCCCTCAGTACATATTCTCAAGAGAGAGAAAGGAGGAAGGCACGATGTGTATATGGCCTTGCTGTGGAAGCCACTGCCCTGCCATCATCTATCCAATCTAATCTAATCTATCCATCCATCCATCTATCCACCATCTATCTACTATCTACCTATCATCTACCTACTACCTACCATCTATTATCTACCTACCATCTACCTATCATTTATCATCTCCTACACATCTATCTGTCATTTGTCTATTTATCTACCCATCTATCCATCCATCATCTACCTATCATCTGTCTGTTATCTACCATCTATCATCTGTCGACCCATCTGTCATCTACTTATCATCTATCATTTATCTATCAATGTATCCATCCACCCAGCCACCCACCCATCTGTGTATCCATCCATCCATCCATCTGTCCACCCACCCATCTATCCATGTATCCATCCATCCATCCATCCATCCATCCATCCATTCATCCATCCATTCATCCATCCATTCATATTGGGTGACACAAGTCATCCCTATTCAGTATGGCTGTGAGTACCACAAGGCAGGAATCCCTGGGGCCCTCTTGGAAGCTCACTCCCATAGCCAACCAGAATATAAGTTCCATGGGAATAGGGCCATGTCTGTTTTGTTCACTGCTGCATCCTCCACTTCTAGAATAATTCTGAGTATGTAACAGATTCTTAATCTATTTTGTTGAATGAATGAACCAGAGAAGGTGAGACTTAGTCAGTAAAAACAGCACAGGCAGGTCTTTCTGAAGACAGATGGAGCACAGCCTCTTCAACAAAGGTTTCTTACAGGAAAATCTATGAAGAGCTCCAAGCATTTGCTACAAGATCAGGATAATGGGGAAATGAAAGAAAAGGGAGTAGCTTCTGTATGAAAAGCCAGCTCTTCCTTATAGTCCCAGAGCGTTCCGGTATGCAGGAGAGGCGTGGCAGGCTGTGCTGGGAGGGACAATGCATTGGGTGTGAGAGGGTCAGGCATCTAGCCCTGGCTTGGCACTTAAATCAAGAAACTAAAGTTTAGTTTGTTTGTCATACTTAGGCAGGAGTGATCACACCCATTTTCATCTGCCTAGTACCCAGGAATACAGTGAATTCATCCATTCACACTGGTCATTCATTTACTTATAGCCTGTGACTTCATGGAGCTCACAGGTTAGCAAAAGACTCAGTGAGTTGGTACATTCTGAAAATGGTGCCACACAATGTGTTGTGCCATTGTTATGTGCCTTGATGAATTGCTGTTTTGTTCACCTACTGTGTGCAGATGCAGGTGTTCTCTTAATCCTCTTTTTACAAGTGAAGCCACGCAACCTCAGAGAGGTTAAGCCACTTGTCCTAGGCCACCCAGCTAGTAATTTGGATCTAGGTTTTGTGACCCTGGAGCCTTTCCCACTATGCTGTAAGCTTTTTCTTATGGATGTTTTAAATATCTACATTTAAACTGACAGTGGGAGTAATATTTCTAATAAAAGCCCCAATCAATTCACTTACTGCCATTTGCTTTTTAACATAATAATTGTGGTGGATTTGGATCATGTCAACTCAGCCAACTTGGAATTCCCAGAATTCCCTTCCCTGCATAGTTTCTGGTTAGCGTGGACCAAGAGTTTTGGGTGAGATCTGGAAGTGGGGAGTGAAGCGGCAGGTAGGCTGTGCTAGGCTTGGAAGGTGGGCATGGAGCACGCGGCTGCAGCGCACCCACATGGACACCCTCCTGTGGGCTTGCCTGGTTAGTGTGGCCAGCAGCTAAGCCTGCAGCTTCCAGCCCCTATGGATCCTCCTTAGCGTCTCTGAATCCTGGCAGAGGCCTGTTTAGTTCCAGGATGAAGAATGTTACCTTCTGCAGATCACCCGAGTGGGTCATCACAGATGGATGCTTGGAGGTGGTGAGAGACGAATGGGGTTTCCAATCTGTCACTCCGGGTTCTGGCTTGTCCTGGTGGCTCCAGTTCATCATCACTCCTTCCCACTTCCTGCCCATCCTTACTTCCCGGTGGCCTCCCTGCTGACTTGGGGATCCAGCATCAAATTCAAAGAAGCAGCCCCATGTAGGCCGGTGAACCAGCTCCCCACGTTGCATAAGGTCAGATCCTTACTATAAATCCCTCTAGTTGATTCTGCTCTGGTCAAACCCTGATTCAACAATTTAAGCCTGAGTTTCATTTCATGTACTTTAATATATAATAACTCAAGCCTGTGTTCGTCGCTCCACTGTTTTCAAATATCTAAATCAAATACCTATGTGCGCCTGAGGGATACCTGCGTGTGCCACGCATCATGGTTAAAACTCTATTTGAAGATTAGAAAAGCACCTTGGAGATGCCTGGCAGGTCTGTCTGGAAAGGAGCAGAGAGGCCAGGGTGGGAGGGAATCCCCCTGCCTTCGACCCAGACTCCTCGATTCTTCTAAATTACTTGATGGTTTTTCCCCCAGACCTGTCCCTGAGGCCCTGGACTTGGCTGTGGCTTCAAGGCCAGGAATACCTCCGAGTTGGCCGCTGGGGAACGCGGACTGTCTAGTGGAAAATCCTGATGCCAACCAGAGCTGGTGCTGTCAGCCTACAGCTAGACGGGAGGGATGTGCCCACACGACAGGAAGTGATGTGTCTATTGGACAATCCCAGCGGATACTATTTGATATTTATAAACTTTTCCAGACTAGCAGAGCAGAAAATGAGCAACTTCATTTTTACAACCACAAATAGTACATTCCTAAGCTTGTACGTGTGTGTGTACATAGACGCATTAGAACGACTGAGTTGAGTGTAACTCACAAAAGATGAAAAACACAATGCAGCAAATCCGTGACTAAGTTTCCATCGGCCTAAAGGAGAATAGAATATTTCATAAATGCCTCTCCATTTATACGAAGAAAGAAACACGGCCAGGCACGGTGGCTCAGCCCCCTAATCCCAGCATGTTGGGAGGCCGAGGTGGGATGATCATTTGAGCCCAGGAGCTCGTGACCAGCCTGGGCAACATAGCAAGACCCGGTCTCTACAAAAATTGTAAAAATCAGCCAGGCATGGTGGTACGCACCTGTAGTTTCACCTATTTGGGAGGCTGAGCTGGGAGGATCGCTGGAGCCCCGGAAGTCAAGGTTTCAGTGAGCCATGATCAAGCCACTGCACTCCAGCCTGGCTGACAGAGTGAGACCCTGTCTCAAAATAAATAAATACAAGAAAATAAAAAAAAGAAAGAAACGGCAATGAGAAAATGGAGGTCTGCGAACTTCCATTTATTCAAAGGAAGAAAGAACATTTCACAGAACCAGAAACATTCACACAATCTTCTCTTTTACAAAGATGGAAAGACTAGCTTCAACTGTTTACCCCAGAGGGTCAGCAAACTAAGATCCGTGACTGGCTGTTTTGGTCAATAAAGTTTTATTGGTACACAGCCATGCTTATTCTCTTATTTACTGTCTATACTGCTTTCATGCTACAATGGCCAAGTTCATTACGTGGGATGGGGGCGTATAACCCACAAAGCATGTAGCCCTTCAGTAAAAGTTTGCTGACTTCCAGTTTATTCCATAACCTATGGGACCACTGAAATGTCCTCTCTGTTGTTTTCACGTTTTCATGAATAAATGAAACCCCTTAGACCCTCATCGCACAAAGTCTAATACTTCCTCTTGAGCACCTCACTGTCTCACCACTCTCATTGTCTAAGAATCCTGGGTTGTACATGGTCCAAAGAGGATCAGTCCTATTTCCAAACAGAACCCTGCACTAAAGTCATCAGGTCTCACTGCCACGGGAGGTCACTGCTGAGCACAGGCTGCTCTCTGGGCTAAGATCCACTGCTCCCCAACACAAAGCTGGGACTGCCCGGCCTGAAAAGATTCCAGCTCAGCCAGTTGCCCTGTTAGAAGCAGTCCCCTGTGACCCTCATCAGGGCTCTCGAGCTCTGGCTAGGTGCTCCCACCCTTTTGATGATTTCTTGTTCTGGATCCATCCCCAGTCACATGGGCTTCCTGTCCTTCTCAGCCAGGAGATGTGAGGTGAGAGCCCCAGAGTCCACTCTGATGGCTTTTCCCGACTTTCGTCACGGGGAGCAATGATGGATATCTCAATTCCTTCCTTCCCTAAAGAACCTGCCTCCACATGTGAATGGATGCAGCTCCCCCACCCCAACCCAGCAGCTGGGTCTTTCTGGTGAGAGACCTGCTTTGGAGGTCACAGGAGTTCCTTCACAACCACCCTCAAGAAATGTCCCCTGTTCACGTTAACTAAGAAAGACCAATTCCTTCCTAAACCTTTTTCTTATGGATGTTTCAAATGATTTATTGCAAGGTGAGGAGGAGAGGTCCACACCTCTCTGCAGGGGCAGAGACTTAAAGAAGATGAAAGCCTGGATCCAATGTGCCTGGGTCCCTGTTCGCACCTCGTAGCTTCTTCCCTGGTGGTGCAGGCAGCTTCTGAGAGCTTCTGAGGGGGCCGTGTAATCTTCACTTTCTTATATTCATGCCCTTGGGTAATCCCTTCTCCTTGGGCAATTTCTATCTATACCAACAGAATACCTCAACACTGGGGGGATGCCACATCTGTGATTAGATTACAAAATATCTGAGCTTCCATCTTGCTAGCAGACCCTCTCCCTCACTGACTGTGAAGAAATAGCCTGCCAGCTTGGGAGGCTCACGTGGTCAACAGCCAACTCAGGCTGAAATCTGCCTGTGGGGAGTGGAGAGCCAGAGTGGCAAGGAACCGACAGAGTTCTCCATCCAACAGCAGTGAAGAGCTGAGGCTGTGAATCAAAGAGCCCACACGTGATGGAATCCTCCCACAACCACACGCTTGAACTTGGAGGTAGAACCGTCACCAGTTGAGCCTTCAGATGAGATCCTGGCCCTGGTCAAGACCTTGATCACAGCCTTGCAAGAGATGCTGAAGCAGGGGACCCAGCTGAGCTATGCCTGGATTCCTGCCCCACAGAAACTGTGAGATAGTTTTAACTGTTTGTTGTTCTAAGCCATGAGGTTTGTGACAATTTGTTATGTCACAGTAACCAATCTACCTGTCTACAGAACCAAACACATGAGAAACTGTCAGGCTTTTCAAATCTATTGACCTTTAAAAAGCCTACATTTTGCAGAAGAGAGTGGCAGCTTAACAGAAATACATCTCAGAAAAATAAAGTGTCTAACACAAACAGATGAACATTTGGGATGACCTGACAAAGGTCAAGGAGAGTGACAAATGGCTGACACTTCCTCCCAGGTCCAGAGATTAGCCGGCTTGTGATGGGAGGGCTGGACCATGCATCCAGCTCTCTGAGGCTATGGAGGTGGCCTGTCCACTTCTCCCCAGCCACTCCCACTTCCAGTTAGCAATAGACTCTCCTGGGCCAGTCTTCACAAATCAGTGAGCCCCATATTCTATTCTGCCTGGCCTGGATTCACAACCTACTGAGCTGCTCTGAAAGGGAAATCTGGGGAATGACATTTATGAATGTAATTGACCAAGAGGAGCTGGCACTGCCGCGACTACCTCCACATCTCAGAAGGGGCATCTAGGAGCCAGCTGGAAGCAGCTTTTCATGTCATAGCTCACTTAATCCTCTTGTTTTGACAGAGGCACTAAAATCTCCAATTTCCAGATGGGGAAATGGAGGCAGTTAGGGAGAAAGAACCCTGACCCAGGTCATAAGCGAGTGAGGGGCAGATCTGACCCAGGCAATGGCCCCAGAGTCTGTGCTTTCACCAAGGGCCCTATATCACTATTCACCCACCTAGGATTCCCCCCCTCCCCTCTATGCCGGGTGGCCCCTCGGCTCTCCTAGAGAACCACTGCTCCCCAATTCTCAGCTCAAATGTGGTGGTGGGAAGGATTGTCCTCTTGTTTTTCCTCTATGTGCACGCGTACACGCACACACCCTCTTAAAGTCACATGTGCACTTGTGTACACACCCACCTGCCTGCACAAACACTCAAGCTCCAGGCCAGAGACGCATCACCACACTCCACAGCTCTGGCTGTGCCATGGGTTCCCTGCCCACATCCAAGCCAAGCTGGGCCAAATAAACCCTAAGTTTGAGAAAAGGGGTGCCCTTTTTCCAGGGCCTCGCTGAGCTGTAGGATGCAAGCCTGAAACTGCTGGTGGCCAAAGGAAAAGCAGAAAGAAAGCACGATCCCTGAACACATTCATTAAGCCCCAAGATGCAGCCAGGCGCAAAGGTTCATCACAGTCTGTTTAGGTTCATGAATCAGGGCAGCCCCTGCGTTGCTGGAGCCAGTCTGAGGTTGGTTTCTGCCACTTGAAATCAAGAACGCCTGAGCATTTCAGCAGCGAAAGGGATATCTGCAGGACTGCTAAAGAGATCGCTGCTCCTAAGGCTTTAGCCCTGCCCAAGGCAGCCAGTACCTGGGCACGTCACGCCCAAGCTGCCTGCCAGCCAGCACCCACCTTCCAGCCCCTCCCTCTCTGCCAGACACAAGGCCCAGGTCCATGGGGCCCCTATTCATGTATCCTAAAGTCACACCACACACGTGTTGACTCCGAGCCTTGCCTTCTTAACACCCAACTGGATTTTTCTTTCTTGTTTTCAACCCAAGCTAACAAGGGTTTCCCAGGCGCCAAATCAAGAAGGGATAGAGGGAAAAGACTGAAGGAAAGCTCCAGCTGACATCTGACTCCACGATACAGTGTAAGGACCCGGGCAGCGACAGAATGTGACAACTGCAAATAACTGAATTTGAGTTCCTTATTTTACACATGAAGCAACCCAGGGCCAAAGAGGTTAAGTGGCCAGCCCCAAATTGTACACCAGGGTACCTACGCATGGGTCCCTCATACAATAAAAGCTTTTAAAAGCTAAAATGTATTGCAGGCACACTGTGCGCCCGTCACAAGCTCAGTGTGTTAGCGTTATTATCTAATTAGATCCACCCCGAATCTTCTGTAAGGTAGTTACCATTATCAGCAGGTTTTCAGATGTTGAAACAGACTCAGAGGGGACTTGTGACTTACCCAGGCTCACACAGCAAGGAAGGAGCAAGGCTGGGCTGTCACCCAGGCAGCTAGACTCTAGAGCGTCTCCCTCTTCACACTTCTCCCCCACTCCAGACAAGTTTCATAAAATGTCACCTGCTGACTGAGCGCAGTAGCTCACGCCTGTAATACCAGCACTTTGGGAGGCTGAGATAGGCAGCTCACCTGAGGTCAGGAGTTCAAGACCAGCCTGACCAACATGGAGAAACCCCGTCTCTACTAAAACTACAAAATTAGCCAGACGTGATGGCACATGCCTGTAATCCTAGCTACTCAGGAGGCTGAGGCAGGAGAATTGCTTGAACCCGGCAGGCAGAGGTTGCCATGAGCTGAGATCATGCCATTGCATTCCAGCCTGGGCAACAAGAGCAAAACTCTGTCTCAAAAAAAAAAAAAAATCACCTCCTTCAGAGGGCAATAGAATTGATTCAGGTTCTTCATGGAGTCTTCCCTGAATGAATTCTTCAACCCAAAGAGAACCGGCCTTTGTCCACACCCAGCCTCCTGCTCTAATCTGCATCCCACCACCCAGCCCAGAGTCAATGATGACTTTGGTTTCTCCTCTAATTGTGTGTTGTGTGTTCATCACTCATCCTCACATTTGCCCTCTCTTAATTGAACATCTGCTGTGCCGGGCCTTGTTTTAGGCATGAGAGGATACAATACTGAACAAGACAGATAAAAATCCCCAGCCTCACAGAGCTGATGTTTTAGGGTGAGAGACAGACAATAGGTAAATAACCAAACATATGGCATCGGGCCAGGTAGCTATGGGAGGAAAAACTGGGTACGAGGAATAAAGTAATGAGGATAGTATTAATATTTTAGATAGAGTGATCATGGAGGGCTTCCCTGAGGAGGTGACAGATGGGCAGATATCTAGTAGAGTATTCCCAGCAGAGGCACAGCAGGAACAAACCTTCAAGGGTTGGGGGTTGGATGGTGGAAGGAGCCTGGGGCATCTGAGAAGCTCCAGGAGGGATCTGGAGGTTGAAACTGCAAGGAAGAGAGCAGGCGAAGGTAGGCAGGGCTCACATTACACGAGTCCTCATGGGAATCTGGGTTTTCACGATTGCTTTTTGGCGGCGGGGGGGTCTACTACTCTCCTCGCACCTGGCCAGATGGAAGCATCTGCGTTCCTTAAAGTGGGCGCAGGAGCTGCTTCTCTGCAGATGGAACATGCTGCCTTAACTCAGAACAACCACAGCTTGAGAGGGCTGACTTGGGGAGGGGCTGCTGCGGTGGAAAAAGTGACTCATTGTCAACTCTGGAAGGGGACCCTGCAATGGCCGTGTCCTCACTGCACACTGCGCTCCACGGGGCTCAGGTCCATGCTGCAGGCAGCGCTGGGGACCCAGGCTGCTCTAGTCACACACTGTTCATCTCTCCCTTTCCTCCCTGTTCATATGTGTCTCTGTGTGTGCCCATGTATGTGCATGTGTGTCTGTGTGTATCCATGTATCTGTGCGTGCATGTATGTGCACGTGTATCCATATATCTGTGTGTGCATGTATGATGCATGTGTGTCCGTGCATGTCCATGCATCTCTTTGCGTCTGTGGGCATGCTGTACATGTGTGTGCATGTATGTTGCATGTATGCCCGTGTCTGTGCATATCTGTGTCCGTGTGTTTATCTCTGTGTGTCTCTCTCCGTGTACATGCTGCATCTCTGTGTACATGTATGTATCTGTGTGCATGTGATGCATGTGTCCATGTGTGTATCTATGTATCTCTATGTGTCTCTGTGTACATGCTGTACATGCATTTATCTCTGTGTGTGCATGCATGATGCATGTGTCCATATGTGTATCCATGTATCTCTGTGTGTCTGTATGATGCATGTGTGTCTGTGGGTGTCTGTCCATGTGTGCGTGCGTGCGTGCGTGCGTGCGTGCGTGTGTGTGTGTGTGTGTGTGTAGCATTAGGCCTTGGCAAAACCTAAGTTGTCCCAGGTCGCTGACATGCAGGTCTTGCTCCTGCCCTCCTGGGGCCACCACTAGCATTTAGGCTTGCTGTCCTTCCAGCTCTAGAAATGTTTATTCTGCATCTGCAGTTTGCAAGGCAATCATTGGTAACCAAATCCCCAGCCCAAAAAATCTGACTTCATCAGGACATCGAACACCAGGAAGGGAGATACTTCTGGGCCCCAGTCTGACCACAGACACCACAGAGGGAGTTCCGTGTCATGGCAGCGGGTGACATCACTTCGGCTCATGTCCCAGACCTGAGGGCAACCCCCGAGGATGTCAGGGCCCGGGTATCTTTCAGAGGTTCCCCTCTGTCTGCCCACCGTGGCCTGGGTGCCTCTACTCCTGGCACCAAGTGAAATGGATGCGGTGGCTGTGGGGAGGATTAGCTGTTGACAGACTTGCCATAAATGGAGGTTAATTTCCAATTTTATGGATGTCTGAGTGGAGGGAGTTTAAAGATTCATAAACGTGTAAAATACAACTGTTAAAATGATTTAGCAGAACACTCTCTAGCATCCTAGGGTATGTAGCCAAGGAAATGCCAGAACCATTTCCAGACCCCTCTGAGCTAACAGTATTTCACCTCTGTTCTACACACACACACACACACACACACACACACAGCACAGTCCTTTGAAACCTTTCTAAAGTATAGCTTTCAACATAGGCACAAAAGCTAAGACACAGAGATAAGGCCCTAAAACCTTAAAGTCTATTTCTCGCGTATGTCCAGTCCCTAAGATACAAAATGAATTAGCAAGGATTTCAACGTCTTAACTGACCCAAAAGTGTGGTGACAATGACTCAAGGTGGTTTAGAAGTACAGGCATTATTGTGCAATAGGTTGGCAGCTGGCCATAGAGTCAGAGACCTGAGTTCAAATCCTGCCTCTGCCCCATCTTATTCGGATAATGCTGAGTGGGTTTCTCAATCTTCCTTCATTTTATTTCCTTCTGGACAATGTAGATAACAACAGTCTGTCTTTCACCTGTGCTTCGGGAAGGACTGAATGATGATGTGATGTGTGTAAGTGGATTGAGTAGAGTACAGAAGTTATGGGTGCTGCACATCAGCTGATGTCAAAACATCTTCAAATGGCTTCTGTTTCATCTAACGCCCGGGTGCCCAGGCACCTGTCATTCCCCCAATATCCAGGCACTGGAGACTCTGGGCCTGAGAGACGGTGTCCGTAGAGATGGCTTTGACCCCAAGTCTCGGGCCTGAGTTCAAGTTTCTTAGTGGTGTGATCTGTAGCAACTGGCTCCCCTCTCTGAGCCCCAGTTTCCTCATCTGTCACGTGGCTGGGGATGACGCTCGCCCCACCAAGTGAGCGCCGTGAGTATGAATTAACACAAAGCCTGAGAAAGCCTTTGGTGATGACATGGTCGGCTCTTTGTCCCCACCCAAATCTCATCTCCAGTTGTAATCTCCATGTGTCAGGGAGGGATCTGGTGGGAAGTGACTGGATCATGGAGGCAGTTTCCCCATGCTGTTCTTGTGATAGTGAGGGACTTCTCACAAGATCTGGTGGTTTACCTGTAAGGGGCACTTTCCTCTGCACTTGCTTCTCTCTCCTGCTGCCTTGTGAAGAAGACACTGCTTCTCCTTTGTCTTCCACCATGATTGTAAGTTTCCTGTGGCCTTCCCAGCCAAGCAGAACTGTGAGTCAATAAAACCTCTTTCCTTTATAAATTACCCAGTCTTGGGTATGCCTTTATAGCAGTGTGAAAATGGACTAATACAGGTAACTACAAAGTATCAGGCCAAAGTGAGGTGATTGCATCTTTTCCCAGTCCTTTTCCCCCTTCAAAACCCTAGGTCTTTGTCCCATTGGCTTCTCAAGTTACTTTCTCCCTTGCCTGTACTTGCTGATGTACTATTTTTAACTAAGTTGTTACTGACGGCCACGAGCATTCGCCATTCTTGTCTACCCTACATTTGTTGTCTGTTTTTCTGGTTACAGTACCCCCGTTTCCCTCTGGGGCCACCTGCCATTCTTCCATTCTCTCTCAGATCACATGGCCCTGTGGTGTTGGCTTCAACCCTGGCTCCCAGGAAGAGCACATGACCCAGAGCTGGGTGATCACAGGATCACATTGCCCTGACCACAGGAGAGGAAGGCATACAAGTCTATCAGAGCCAATGAGAAGAGCCCTTGGGGCTTTCCAGAGCTGTCCGGAAAAAGCCATGCCTTCCATTCTCCTGGATCTGACCCTGGGATCTCCGATACATCCAGCCCAGGTTTCCAGAAAGACCTGCCTGAGAGTGGTCCGTGGGGCTGCAGCAGAGCCAAGGGGCACTGGGGCTTGAGGGAGGGGGAGCCGGTCACAGACTCAGACTTTTCACATATGTCAGCCAAAAAAAAAACCAAAACAAAAAACACCAAAGGCAACCCTTTTTACAGACGTCAACCTTGAGTTCACTTTCTTGTATCCAAAAGACTCCTGACAAATACAGAAATTAATAGCATCAGGCTTCAACACTGCCAGGTGAGATGACAGCATTTCAGGAGAATTTCCTTGCAAACACCACCTTCGCCCTAAGAAATGTGTCCCCTATTCCATGTTCCAAATCAGGTCGCTTCCTTCTTTATCCATGGCCCTGACCTGCCACCGGCCACGTGCCTTCGGCAGCGTCATTCGGCTGCCACGCGTGCCCTCCCTCACCACCTCTGCCATCATTCCTCCACTCTGCAGCCTGAGAATCTTTTTTTTTAAAAAAAGCAACGAAGATCATACCCCTTTTCTTCTTCCTTATACCTTAGGCAGATGGGAAACTGCAGCTCATCCCTGGCCCCCAGCACCCCCCCCGTCCTGAGCTTCTGTCGTGGGGCCTGCCTGCTCGTCCTGAAGTACACCGAGCGTGTTCCTGCCCAGGGTCCTTGCCTGTGCAGTGTTCTCTGCCTGGAACGTCCTCTCCTTCCATGCTCTTTGCCTGGCTGATGCCAAGTCATTTTTGAAGGTGCAGCTGAAGTGCCACCCCCTCAAAGGGGCTGTGCTGTGACTGTGGCTGTGTCATGCATTACCCCAAATACCAGCGGCATGAAACAAGGGTTTCTTCTGCTTAGTGACCCAGTGGGGCGGGACTCTGGCAGGATACAGTGGGCACAGATTGCCTCTGCACCAGGATGTCATGGGCCTCAGCTGGAGGATGTGAGGCCGGGGCTGGAGCCGTCTGGAGGTGCATGCGTTCAGGGGCCTGGCTGTCGGTGCTGGCTCTTGGCTGGGGCTGCTGTTCTCCTCCAGGCGGGCTGTGTGGGCTTCCTCACAGCATGGCGGCTGGAATCCAAGGGCGAGTGTCCCGAGAGAGGCAGCAAACCAGGCAGAAGCCATGGCACCCCTGCTGGGAGTCACTTCTGCTGCATACCGGGCATTAGAAGTGAGTCACTAAGACTAGGGCAAGGGGCACTCGGGCCTGAGGGAGGGGGAGCGAGCCACAGACTCGGACTTTCCACATATGTGAATCAAAAAACAAAACAAAACAAAACAAAACAAAAACACCACAAGCAACGCTTTTTTGTTTTTTGAGATGGAGTCTTGCTCTGCCGCCCAGGCTAGGGTAAGGGACACAGAGCCCACCTCTCAGCAGGAAGGGCACCTACATCACACGGAAGGTGCATGGGAGGGAAGCCACCCATGAGGCTGTCCTTGGAAATGAGATCTACCACCAAAGCCGCCTTTCATCCTCTGACCAGGAGAGACCCCGTTACAGATGGAGAGAGGGGCCTCGCAGGAGAATTAAAAACAAAGCCACGGTCGGCGACTCCACTTCCTTCCTAACACGCAACACACTGGAATTACATGTTCATGTAGGTACAGGGCCATTTATTATCTATCTGTCCCCAGCTAGGCAGCGAGCTCTGCACACACACCTGGGCAGGCCTGAATTCCTTTGTTTCTTTCCCCCTCCACTCCCTTCCCTTCCCTTCCTTTTGCCACTCTGCATAGTGTCTGGCACATGCATGACCCACAGAAGACATTCAATGACTATATGTGGAGGAAAGGAAGGAGTTTTTCTACCTATAGGAGAGAGAGACTGTATCCTTCCCCTAATACCAATTGGCAGGCCCTGGAGATGCAGAGATTGCCACTTTCCTCCAGTGTCCCTCCTCTCCTCTCCTCTCCTAGAAATAGAACCCCTGATTCTGAACCAGGCACCTGGTGGGCAGCTAAGGACTGCAACTGCCCAGCTCCTGGGCAAGAGGAGCCACTGACTAAGCTCAGGCCCATGCCAGGTCAACAGAAGTGTTGCCTGTCATTTCTGTGTCTTGGGCTAAAAGCGAGGGCACCCCTTTCTCATTTCTCCCCATCCCTGTGGGCTGGAAGGTGCATGTGACTGAGACACTTCGTCTCAGGTGGACAAGGGCATACCCAAGGGGTGGTAGAGTGTGAAAGTCAGTTTTGGAAACTGTCCTCTGTGATTTCCACCTCCTGGTATTCACATGGTGTATAATTCCTAGCCCCTGAGTATGGCTGGACTTGGGGACCTGCTTCTACTGAGTAGTATGTGGCAAATGGAATGGAACGTCACTAGCAAGATTATTCATGAGACTGGCTTCTGTCGTGGTTGCATTCTCTTGCTAGTGCGCGCTCTCTCTCTCTGTCTCTCTCTCTCTGTCTCTCCGCTCGTCACCTTCTTGGCTTACATGCTTTGATGAACCAAGCCACCATGCTGGAAAGGCCCAGGTTGAAAGGAACTAAGGGCCACCAACAGCCCCCAGTCAATGCCCTACAAGAAACACATTCTGCTGGGAGAGCCTGAAAGCAGAGCCGTCCCTAGTCAAGCCTTGAGACAAGATGGCAGCCAAGGTCAACACCTCAACTGCAGCCTATGGGAGACCGTGCAGCTGAGGACCCAGCCTTATCACCACTGGATTTCCAGCTCACAGAAAGTCTGAGATGATAAATGTGGCTGCTGTGCTAAGCCACCAAGTCTTGCAGTAATTTGTGAAGCAGTGGTGGATAACTAATACACAAAGCAAGGAAGAAGGAGGCAGAGCCCTGAAGACCTCACTCAGCAGAGCCGCTACACCAGTGGGGGAATGTCCATAAGAAAAGAGGACTTTCTTGCATTTTCCATATCCCTCTGCTTTGAGGATTTGCCCTTACAGCAGCCAAACTGTGTTCTAAAACATACACCTAGTTAGGGCCAAATCCCTTAGTGCAGCTCATGTAGTCCTCAACAGTGTGGCCCATCTTATGCACAGATTTGCTTTCTGCTGTCCCCCCAGCTCCCTCCCTCCTCTGCCATGTCCAATGCCTGTCTGAACTTGTCATTGGTTTCCTAGCCCTGTGACCTTTGCCTGTCCACTTCCCTCTCTTGGAAATTCCCTTCCTTTCTTTTCTACCTAGTAAGTGGCTCGTCATCCTTCCATACCCAGCTAACATAGCCCCTTGCAGATAGCATCCACCTCAGGAGAGTGAGTACTTCCTACTTGTGCCTCACTCTCCATACCCAATCCTGCAATTCTAATACTTACTACATGTGCTTATCTGCACATCTGTCTCCCTCAGGAGACTGTCAACCTCTGAGAGATCCTTATTTATTTATTTATATATTTTTGTTTTGAGATAGAGTCTTACTCTGTCGCCCAGGTCAGGGTGTAGTGGCACAATCTTGTCTCACTGCAACCTCTGCCTCCCAGGTTCAAATTATTCTCCTGCTTCAGCCTCCCAAGTAGCTGGGATTATAGGCACCCACCATCACACCTGGCTAACTTTTTTTTATTTTTAGTATGCCACCACATCTGGCTAATTTTTTGGTTTTTTTTTTTTTAGTAAAAACAGGGTTTCACCATGTTGGCCAGGATGGTTTTGAACTCCCGACCAAGTGATCTGCCTGTCTCAGTCTTTCAAAGTGCTAGGATTATAGGTCTGAGCCACCACACCCAGCCTCTGAGGGATCCTTATGCAATCACAAACACTCTTAGGTGCATTTATTCTGTTTTAGGCACCATGCTGAGTGCTTTATTTACCTTCTCATTTATTTACCTTCTCATTGCTTACAATTATTCGTGTCCCCATTTCACAGATAAGAAGACTGAGGCACCACAAAGTTAGGTAACTCATCCACATACAGAACAGAGCTGGGTGCAGAATCCCAGCCTTTCTGATTTTAAACTATGTTCTCAACCACTAAAGGGCAGCCCTCTCACTCACCTCTGCATCCTCAGTGGGCCCAGGCTCATGGACAAACCTGTCTCACCTGCCTATTTATCCTCTCCCTGGCCGTGGCACTAATCAATCACATCATTTTTTTCTGATCAGCCAAATGCAGCCTCACAGTTTGTCTTGGTAAATACATCTGGATCAGTAGGAGTTGGCATCCCTGCTGAAACCTCTACGCTGTGCCAGTAGTGGGTGCCCATAAATAATGCATTGAACTGAGACGACCGTGACTGATTTGAGAAAGTGAAACATGGCCACCATCTACTGATGCTATTCATTACCCCTACTGAGACATTGCTATGGTCACCAGTTAATTCCTGTGGGGAGCAGCCACTCCAGATCCAGCAATCTCCATCCTACTGACTTCCACGTTGATAGTCATATGATGAGACAGAGCCATCTCCACTCAGGAAAGGCCACTCCCAAAGCCATTCCTATACATGTGTGAAGCATACATGGCAGCCAGGGTCATGCCAATAGGTCATATGAGCCAGTCGCTGGGATGGGGAGGTGCCACCACCCAAGGAGAAGCTTGCCTTTGTTGGACATGAGCCCCGTTGGACAAGAAGCCACAACAGAGTAACACAGAAATCCTGGGCCAAATGCCCAGAGGGCCGATGTATTGGAGAGTTAGAGGAAGGAGGTTCTGGAACTATGGGCTTGAAGGCAGAGCCCAAAAAGAGCAGGGAACAGAGTCCTAGACCCTGGCTCCAGGCAGATGATGTCCCTCCAGCTGGGCTCAAAAGCACCCCTGTCATCTGCTGCAGCAGTAAGTAAGCTGGTTTCTGAAGTCACGGTGTTGATCAGACTCTTGGCAGAAATATGACTATTCTTCAGGACTTTGAAGCCACTGCAATAGGCAGGATTCTATAAATGGGGCCCAAAGATGTTCTTCCCTAACCCTGGAACAGCATCTGTGAGTTGGATGCCACAGTCCCATGCTCAACTTATGTGGCACAGCTGACCTTAAGACAGCGAGGTAGACTGTCTGGGTGACCCTGATCTATCACACAGCTGTGAAAAGCAGAGAGCTGTCTCTGGCTGACAGTAGAAGGGGAAGCCAGAGAGATCCAAAGCATGGATGGACTTGGTGCGTATTTGCCGGCTGTGCAGATATGCGAGGCCTCTGGGAGCATAGTGTGGTCCCTGGCAGCCAAGCAGCAAAGACACAGGGACCTCAGTCCTAAAACCACCAAGAACCCAACTCTGTCAACAACCTGAATGAACTTGGAAGTAAATTCTTCTCCTGAGTTTCCAGATATGAGTGCAGCCTGGTCAACACATTAACTTCAGCCTGATGAGACCCTGAGCAGACAACCAGCCAAGCCCACCTGGGAATGGGGAGCGCCCGTGGGGGGCTATATACATGATAATGTTAAATGAACTTAAGGGTCAGCTACAACTCCAGAGCGGGTCAAACTCACATTTGCAAAATTAGTAATCAAAAGAATGAGGATGCTAAGGCTGGAGGGTGTCCACATACGCCCTTGTGAGGGTCCTGGATTGCCCTCCCAGCCTCTGAGCTCTTGGTGACCGGTTCAGGCTGAGAGAGCCATCTCTTTCCCCCAGGCTCCCACACATGGCAGGCCCTAGTCATAAGGGTGGGTTGGGCAGGTGTTCTCTGCAGACAGAGCTCCAGAGAATTTGCCCTTTAGAAGATACTTCTAATCCCCGATGAGCTGTTTGCGTGTCCTGGATGGGATGTCGGCTCTTCCAAGTGGTTTCTCTCCCCGCTCAACCTTGGTGCTGTTGACATTTTGGACCAGATAATTTTTTGCTAGGGGGCCTGTTCGGTGCATTGCAGATTGTTTAGTTGCATCCCTGGGCTCTACCCACTAGATGCCAGTAGCATCTCCTGAATTCTAACCAGCAGACATTTCTCCAGACTTTGCCAAATGACTGCTGCGGAAGAAATATTACCCCCGGTTGAGAAGCAGTATTCCAGTGCTTGGTGGGTCCTGTCATTTTTCCTCCTGACAAGCTCAGAGAACAAACCTCCGCCTGCATGCTGATGAATCACCATATTTCAATCAGTGCATCGCATCCATCAAACCCAGTGGGATGCTGTGTACGCACGTGTGTGTGTGTGTGTGTGTGTGTTCCACTATTCCAGACCATGACAATTCCATCAGAAGGAAGGAAGTGCTGGGGGAAGGAACGTGCTTCCTGCTCAGGCCATCCTGCAAATCCCCGATGGTGCCGACTTGGCAGACGTTTCCCACAGATTGGCTTCTCCCACGTCATCACATATGGCTGTTCTTGTAAGGTCTTTTAGGCTGACTGACAGCGCCATGGATTCTATGACGACCCCCGTGACCTGCATGTACACCTCTGGGGGGCCTTCCGGAATTAGAAAACCTGAAGTAACTGGAAGACCATGAAAAGTGGAAAACGATCAACCCCTGCGGCGCCTAACTAACTTGAGACACTCTTCTATTGTTTTTTATTCCGGCCTCAATTGACAAGGCCACTGGACTTTGTAACTGACCTTGGTCAACCTCATGACTCCACACCCTATGACCCCCTCCCAGCTTGCAAAAAACCACCCTAAACTGTGACTTCTGTAACTTTCCACTGCTTACCCAAACCTATAAAACCAACTCCTATTCCTCCGCCCTCCTGACTCTCTTTTCTGACTCAGCCCACCTGCACCCGGGTGAATAAAGCCATGTCGCTCGCACAAAGCCTGTGTGTGTGGGGGGGGGGCGCGGGTCTCTTCATTCGGGGCATGCATTTTCATAGTTCTCAGTCCTCTGGTCCTTGCAAAGGACTGGAGCTCCCTTTCCTGGAGGACCTGTGAATGATCAGCATTGAGTCATGAGGCTGGCATTATCCTCCCCATTTGAAAGATGAAGAAACTAAGGCTCAGAAAGGTATTGTGAAGAACTCAAGACAGCAGACCTGTCTTATTCTGAAGCCTGTTTTTATTACAGATTTCCCATCATAAAGCAACCTTCCAGATACACAGCAAGTCGCTGAGAAGAAAAATCCTTTAGTGATCTCACTTTGCACCCAGGCCACTGCCGAGCGTTTATAGGTTAACCGGATTTCATTAAGTGTTTTAAGCCTACAGTGAAGAGCAGAAGATAATACAGGTTGAGCATCCTTTATCCAAAAGGACGGGGACCGGAAGTGTTTCAGATTTCAGAGCTTTTCAGGGTTGGGGATACTTGCATTGCACTGACCAGCTGAGCGTCACAAATCTGAACATTTGAAATGTTCATTGTAGCACTTCCTTTGAGGACTGCATCAGCACTCAAACAATTTTGAGTTTCGGAGCATTTTGTATTTCAGATTTTCAGATTCTGAGTGCTCAGCCTGTGTACCAGAAAGGTGGACATCTGCTACCTAGCTTAGTCCAACTTTGCTTTATGACTTAAGTTATTTAATGCATGTGATAAAGACAGGAAGCAGCCAGGAGTCCCCCTGTGAAGCCCCACCTTCAAGCGTAAAATAGCTTGAAGGCTGAGAAACTCAGACTGCAGGTCCTGGAGAATCTCTGACCTGCCTGAGCACTGGGAGGATGGGGTGGAGTCTAAGGAAGTTCGTGTCATTTGCAAGGGGGAGGAGCCTGGCCTCTCCTGTTCCTGAGTTCAGTCTATGGGGTGGGAAGCCAGCTAGCAGGACTCTCTCCTGCTTTACTGAGACTTTTCCTTTTTCCTTTTTACCTAATAAATTTCATTCCCCTTCACCCTTCAAAGTGTCTGCGGGCCTAATTTTTCCTGGTCATGTGACAAGAGCCTGTTTTTTTTTTTCTTTTTTTCTATAACACATATATTAGGGCATTCTTGCATTGCTATAAAGAAATATCTGAGACTAGGTAATTTATAAGAAAAGAGATGGGGAGAGGAGGTGCCACACACTTTTAAATGACCAAATCATACATGTGAAGCAAAAATAAAAATCTAAGCCCTGCAACCTACTGATAAACCCTCCCCTTGGCCAAAAGCATTCTAAAATTAACTGGAAAGACACGTTCAGGTTTTATGGGAAGTGGGAGTCAGACACGCCTCCTTATCCCTCCCTCTAACATTAAAACAGAGATCTTAAGACAGACTCTAAGTCTGTTAAGAAACATGTACAATCTATTCTCTGTGAAGCCTGCTAACCAGAGGCTCTACCTGCATGATGAAACCTTAGTCTCCACAACCTATTACCTTAACCCAGGCTTTCCATCTATGATTCCAGGTCTTTAAATAATAACTCTTTAAACCAACTGCCAATCAGAAAATCTGACTCCGCCCAGGACCTGGAACCCTGCCTCCTCCAGTTCTCCAGCTGTGCTGCCTTGCTAGATGAAACCGATGTGCAACTTACATGCATTGATTGATGTGTCTCCCTAAAATGTATAAATTCAAGCTGTATCCTGACCACCTTGGGCGCATACAGTATTCTCGGGATTTCCTGGGGCTGAGTCATAGTCCCTCATAGTTGGCTCAGGATAAAACTCTTCAAATATTTTGCAGCATTTGACACTTTTCATTGACACTCACTTTTGCAAAGACAGCACCAGGCCATTAGGAATCCACCCCCATGACCCAAATACCTCCCACCAGGCCCCACCCCCAACATTAGGGATTACAATTTGACATGAGATTGGGGCAGGGACAAATATCCAAATTATTGCAATATGTTTCTATTGAAAAATCAGGCCAAATGCAGTGGCTCATGAATGTAACCCCAGAACTCTGGGAGACCGAAGTGAGGTGATTGCTGAGGCCGGAAGTTCAACACCAGCCTGGGCAACACAGTGAAAGCCTGTATCTACAAATAATTTTTCTAAAAATAGCCGGGCATGGTGATGTGTGCCTGTAGTTTCAGCTACTCAGGAGGCTGAGGAGGGAGGATCACCTGAGCCCAGGAGTTGGAGGCTGCTATGAGCTATGATCACACCACGGCACTCCAGTCTGGGTGACAGAGCAAGCCTCTGTCTCAAAAAAAGAAAAAAGAAAAATTACACATGTGTAGAGAATATACATATCAAAAATGATGGGCTCAGTGGATTTCCCAAATTGAAACCAGCCCCCAGATTAAGAAATCATCTATTACCAGTACCCTAGGGAGTCCCTCAAGTGCTCATGGTTGATTTTTTTTTTTTTTTAGGAAACAAAGCATGATAGATAAAATTGGTCCCTGTGAATAAACTGCCCACCCCATTCTTCTCTCTCTCATCCCAGAGGTTCCATAATCCTAAATACAATGCTTATTCCCATATTTGCCTTTACATTTACAGAGCATGGGCACGTACACCCCTGTGTGATACATATTATTGGTTTCATGCTTAAAACTTTATTTAAGTAAGATACTATGCTTTTCCCATTCTAAAATGATGTCTTGAGGTTTGTCCATAGTTGTGCGTTGTGACTCTCTGGGGCTGCTGTCGTACAGGTGGTGAAAAGAATTTACCAAGACAGCTGCACGTAAGGAAAGGCAGATTTATTAGAGAAAGTATGAAAAGATGTTGCAAGGAAGCAATGGGCAGGTCAGCAAGAGGGGAGCTGACTGCAAGGGCAAAGCTTGCTGGAGATTTTATAGGCTGGTGCTGGGGCTTGGGAGGGCTATGTGCAGTGCTGAGACCGCCAAGCCTGCAGGGAGCTAAGTTGCGTCTTTCTAACAGCCAAGCGTCTGGCCATAGCTGGGCACAGGAGGATTGTGAGTTACACCGTGCAAGAGGTCAGTGGTCCTGCTCCATGCCCTGGACAGGCAGACTCACAGCTTGTCTGCTTTCTCTTTCCTTGTGCTTGGCTCCACCAGCCTGACTCCGCCTCCCTAATTAGAACTCCACATCCATGTCCATCAACGTAGCTGTAGTTGTTTTTGCTGCAAATAGGTCACAAGGCATTTCTCCACTCTCACGTTGATGGACACCTTGATGATTCCTAATATTTCTCTGTTATGCAGAGGTGCTGCCTGAGTCTCCCTGAGGATGGCTCCGGCATGCTGGAATGGGAGACTGTTGAGAGCACAGACACGCGGGGCTGGGACTGGCGCTGCTGCATCATGGGATGTGGGTGCGTACAGTTTTGCTCTCCACGGGGGTTGTGTCAGACTCATAGAAATTTTAAACTGGGGACAGTATCGATGACTTCTATCTAAAAGCCACAACTGTAAGTCTATACAGCTAAAAAAAGCTCGACTAATATTTGAATCACCAATGCTAATATTTACAAATGGGAAGACTTCATACAAAATCCATATTTGTAGCTTTTTGTCAAAAGTTGGGTAATTCTGGGCCCAGGCAGCTACAGAAGTACTTCTTGAGGCAGAGAGGAAGCAGGGCAAATGCCCCAGCCTCCCTCCTGTCCTTCCGAGCTCTGCCTCTCACGGCCAAACCCAGTTGGCTCAGAGGCCTGCAGGGGTCTCAGAAAGTTAGTGAGAGGGGCTGACCTCATCCCTGTTCCGTGCCTCTTAAACATCGCACAATGTTCTCACCAGTGTGACGTCAAGCTTCTTGAGAGTAGACAGAAGTTATCCGCCATCTCTGTCTCCAGAGCCAGGCTGAGAGCCTGGTCCTCGTAGGAACCAGACTGGCTTAACAGAGGTGACTTCATATTACCGGAAGCAATGCAGACAGTGACCCTTAACCAGTCTCTCACACGTTCCAGGCAATTAATTAAAATGTCAAATTAGAAATGGACACAGTCAATATTTTAAGTCTATGGCCCATATGGTCTCCGTCACAACTGTTCAGCCCTGCAGCTGTAGAGCATCAGGAGCCACATACAATAAGCAAGGGAATGGGTGTGGCTGTGTTACAATAAAACTTTATTTGCAAAAATAGGCAGTGGGCCACATCTGGCGGTGGGTTGCAGTTTGTGGCCCCCTGCTACGGACCATGATGTAATTGGTACCACCTGAGATTACATTTGCACAGCCGTTAGCAGTGACCTTGAAAGTCAGGCCACCAAAAGAGTGCTGCTGAACAGCTCTGTGCTAGGCAGAAAGAGAAATTTGGAAGAGGGAATATTGCAAAGAGAGGATGGGAGAGGAGAGGGGATGAGGAGGGGAAGAGAGGAAAGGAGAGGGACCACGGGGCCAGAGGCAGGACCCAGGTGGGGAACACAGCCGGGAGCCTTTTAAGATGAGGGAGACACAGCTTTCAATTCAAGGTATCCTTGGTTACTGATCCAAACCTTCAGTAAAGTCTGCTCTGTCCCCACAGGCCTTTGTGAGTGGTTTGTGTGCGTGTGTGTGTTATGAGCATTAACAGAATGTTCTGTCTTCCCGAGTGCCAGGCAGCTTCCCGGTGCTCACAGCACCCCCCATGCAGGCTGCACAAAACTCACTGCCTCCTACAACTACCTGGAAAGGTAGCGAAGAATCTGAAGTTCAAAGAGGTTAACCCAAAGTCATACAGCCAAAAAGGAGGAGAAACGGAAACCCAATCCAAAGCCCAGAATCTTTCCTTGATTGCCCAAACAGCTGGAAATGTGAAATCATTTTTTCTGTGTCCTGGAATGAGCTTTGGTGCATCCCTTTGAATGTGGGTTGGATTCGTGGGGATTTAGCCTCAAACCAAACCCTGAGGCCACAGTAATACGAATTAAACCTGGGGAGGTGCAGGGGAGGCTACCTTATGCTCCTCCCTCCCCTGGACCTGGCCCCTGCCTTGGGTACTTCCCCACTACCCTGAGGCCCCTGCTTCTCTGAAGTGGGGGTGACCTGGGCTCTCTCCACTTCTCTGGGAACTGGAAAGGGGGTGGAATGTTTTGTCATCTCTGATGCCAGCACCTGGGTTGGCGTCATCCTGCTACCTGGCCCCATTATGGTAGAAGGACAATTTGGCCTCGGGCCATTTATTCACAGAATCCTCCAATTTAGACTTTTGACATTATTGATAAACTTAGATGTCTCATCATTGAATCTTATGCAAAAAGTATTACTCTGTTAAACATAAACACTTACATTTTACCACAATTTTGACATCCCCTTTTGCCTTAAAAAATCTTTTTAAAAAATATGGGATGGCTTTGGCCTTCCTCAGCCTCAGAGAGGCCCTCATTAGGTATCAAACCCAAGAGCTAAACAAAAGCTGAGTTATGCAGAATATAAGGTTATCACAAGTCAGGGATCAGACAGGCTTCTGTGACAAGCACTCTCTAATCAATTCCACCCCGGCCCCCTCTGAGAGTCTATGAAAGAATAAACATGACATTAAAAGGGCAGTAGGAGCCGGGAGCCGCAGCTCATGCCTGTAACCCCAGCACTTTGGGAGGCCGAGGCGGGCAGATCACAAGGTCAGGAGTTTTAGACCATCCTGGCCACCATGTTGAAACCCTGTCTTTACTAAAAATACAAAAGTTAGTGGGGTGTGGGAGCGCACACCTGTGGTTCCAGCTACTTGCGAGGCCGGAGCAGGAGAATTGCTTGAACCTGGAAGGTGAAGGTTGCAGTGAGCTGAGATTGCACCACTGCACTCCAGCCTGGGTGACAGAGCAAGACTCCATCTCAAAAACAACAAAACAAAACAAAACCAACAAAACATCAGTAACGGGCAGTGGGGCTCTTCACCTTCTTGCCCATCTGACAGCTGCTCTAGGGACATGAACGCAGGATTTTATTTTCAGTTTCAGGGATGTCTAAACTACATCCACAGATTCCTTAAATACCCACATTAAGACATTTTGGTGGAGGCTTTTTAAATAACAAAAATGTAAAGAAACATAATTCATGATCAATGCAATTGTCCTCCAGGTGTAGTCTTTAAGCAGACTTTCTACAGCTCCCAAATTCAGGGGCTGGAAGCGCCGCCTTTCTGTGAGGTGGACTTAGGTTCAATCTCTGCCGGGAGGATATTAGGCAAATGGCCCCATCATTAAAACGAACCCATGAATGGGACCAACCTGGCTGAGTTAAGATAATTGAATTAATATTTGCAAAGTGCACATAAGGGTGCCCGGATACCACAAGCACCCAATCGAGGTTAGCTCTCACCAGTGTCATTGGCTCCCTTCCCCTTTGAGGCCTGGGTGGGGCTGGGGAGGAGGGATCACCCTGCCCACCTGACACCTCCGGTTCCCGCACCGCTGGGAGGACGCCGGACTGCCCGAAGCGGCCACAAGAGGGAGCACTTCCCTTTCCTAACGCTGCGGCCCACCGGCGCCCAGACTTCCTCTTTGAGGCAGACCACGTGGGCTCCCTAGACCTTGGAGCCTAACCCAGAACCTTCTCTCCCATCCACAGCTGGAGTTAGGGTGCGGTGGGAGGGGCTCTATTCCCAGTGGTTCTCTATGCACTTGGGACAGGGCTCTAATTTATGCTTGAGCACGTGGCCTGAGATTTCTTCTCTGCCAGCCTCCAGGGCTGATCCCCTCACTTTGTCTTGCTCTTAGCACCCCAGTTCCTTACAGCAGGTCCCCACACCCCACTGCGGGATATGTTAGGACTGGCAGGGCTAGGTCCCATGCCGGGTGCTTGATTCCCCGGCCCGCTGGGGTTTCTGGAAAAGGCCGTATTTCCTGTCTGTTCTGTAGGTGCAGCCCCATGCTCCTGCCTGGAATGCGGCAGCTATGGTGACCATCCTGAGACTGGAAGGTGACAAATATAAACCGAAAACAAAATTCTAAGCTCCCAGCTAACTGAATGGATCCTGAATGGATCCCTCATCTTGGCCAAGGTTATCCTAAAGTTAACCTGAAACACAAGTTCAGGCCACGATGGGAAGGGCAGTGGGAAAGGCCGCGTTATACCCTCTGCCCTTTGGAATTGAGGCATAGCTGACCAGCATGGATATGAAAACAGAGGCCTTAAGGCTGACAGCACCGGCTTTGTAGCAATAAGATGCCAACGTGAGAGATAGCAGGCTCTGGAAGAAATCGAAGTATTGTCCCCAAAATATATTTCTCTGACATATTTTGAAATGGCCTTGCCAAGCTGTCACTTGTGTGGAAAATCTACATTCTCTAGAGAATCCTCTTCCCTTTCCAGGCCTGTTTTCCTGATCCAGGAGAAAATTAATGAAGTCTGGCACCTTTTTAAACCTAATAAGAAACATTTACAATCTGTTCTCTCTGAAGCCTGCTACCTGGAGGCTTCACCTGCGTGGTAAGAACCTTGCTCTCCACAACTCTTTAACCCAGACCCTCCTATCAGCTGATTCCAGCTCTTTAAACTCTTTCAACCAGTCACCAACCAGGAAATCGGAAAATCTTCAATTTCACCTATGACCTGGAAGCTCCCCTCCCTGCTATTCCCACCCCCTACCTTTGTGTTATCTCTGTCTTTCCAGAGGGGACATTTTTCTTTAGCACATGTAAAATGTGCTAAAATATACATCAATCTCGGGAGCCCCCCAAAATAACTAAGACAAAGGGAAAAGTCAAGCTGGGAACTGCTTAGGGCAAACCTACCTCCCATTCTATTCCATAGCTACTAGGGTAAAAAAGCTGCATGCCTCCCTCACAATCTGTCCACCAGGAAATTCCTTGCCAACAAAGGACACACAGAACTCAAAGTCAACCCTCTGCTCACTGAGATAAAAGCATATCTGATGCTTCCTTGGAAAGGCTAATCAGAAACTCAAAAGAATGCAACTGTTTGTCTCTTATCTACCTATGACCTAGAAGCCCCCTCCCTGCTTTGCATTGTCCCGCCTTTCCAGACAGAACCAATGTACATCTTCACATATTAGCTAATGCCTCATGTTTCCCTAAAATGTGTAAAGCAAAACTGCCCCGACCTCCTTGGGCACGTGCATCAAGACCTCCTAAGGCACATCCTTAACCTTGGCAAAATTAGCTTTCTAAGTTGATTGAGACCCGGCTCAGATATTTGGGGTTCACACATGTATTGACTGATGTCTCATGTCTCCCTAAAATGTATAAATCGAAGCTGTAACCTGGCCACCTTGGGCACATGTGCTCAGGATCTCCTGGTGCTGTGTCACAGGCCATGCTCACTCATATTTGGCTCAGAATAAACCTCCTCACATATTTTACAAAATTTGACTCTTTTTGTCAACACAAGCCAAAGGCACAGAAAGACAAGCCGGGGAGCAGGAAGATAGTCTGGCCCACCCAGGCCTCCTGTCCCTCCTGGGGTTACCTTATCATCCACGGGCCGCTCTCCTCTCCAAGGGCTGCCTGTGGCTCTGAGGAGGAGATCTAGATGGTGGCCTTAAGGCCCTGCTCCCGCCTGGTCTCTGAAGTCTCCTCCTTGCTAACTTCCACCTGCTTCAGCATCCTTCCCTTCTGCTGTTGCACCATGCAGTCCTGCCTCAGGGCACATGCACTTGCTATTCCTCTATCTGGAAAGTTCTTCACCCAAATTTTCAGACAGGGTGGCTCTATCATTCACACGTCAGCTCAGCTGTTACCTCTCCAGAGGTGCTTCCCTTGACTGCCTCCTCTTTCATGCCTGCTCTGTTGTGCACTACTGTTTCAGACTTTTCACAGCACCTTGTGCTGCCTGTGACAGTGGCAGGTCACAGGAAGAAGCCTAGGCAGACAGGGATGGGTCTCCGGTGAAACTCCACCTTCAAGCGAAAAACAGCCTGAAGGCTGAAAGATCAAACTGCTGGTTCCAGATGAAACCCATGTCCCAGAACAGAAGAGTGAGAACTTCTGTTCCTGCCTGCCTGTCCTTTCCTGATTGGTTCCTTCTGAATGCTGTTTAACCAATCAAATGTGGCCTTTTCCAATACTACCTGTGGCCCGACCCTCCCCAGTCCTGTGCCTATAAAAACCCCAGACTCAGCCACACTGAGAGAGACCACCTGACACAGGGTGAGAGACCACCTGCCCATCCCCTCTCCACTGAGAGCTGTTTCTTTGCCCAATAAAATTCTCCATCCTCATCACCTTTCAATTGTCAGCATGACCTCATTCTTCTTGGATGTGGGACAAGAGCTCAGAACTCACCAAATGTGGATACTCAGAGGGCTGTAACACTGTGGCTGTCTGCCCTCTTCCAGCAGAGGGCAGCCACCCCATGTTACAGGAAGCAGTAAGGGACTGAGCTTCCCTGGAGCTGTGGGCTGGAGTGGGGCAAGGGGCTGATGGAGCTGTTAATGCACCGCCGTCCATCAGACTGTGGAAGGCAGTACTCAAAGAGCTAATTAGCACAGTTAACAACCCTTCTGGGGCTTCAGGATTGTGGGAACCCCTGGCTGGGTGCTACCGCATTCCCCTCGGGGTGACCTGCCTGGTATAGCCACAAGTCCTGCACAGAGCCCACCCCTGTGCCAGCATTTAGAACGCTGGCTGGACCCCACACTTGCTCCTCACACACCCCTTTCACACACCTTCAATGCAGTTGTGGTGGCCATGGGATCCACTGGGCCACTCAAACTCCCTGTGCTTCACTTTCCTCATCTGTAAGCGTACCTTTCAATTGGAGCAACCTGATGCACTCCTGGAGGAGAAATTAAAATTGCATATGGAATGCAGGTACATCTTGAATGCAATAAATGTTCACTTTCATTGGGGTCAGGAGGAGCATTAACCACCAGAGAAGTAACCCAAGTGGCTGTGTACAAATGCTCCTAGCTGTCACTCCCAGAAACCTGGGCTCTGATGGACTCCAACTGTGCCCTTTTCTTCAAAGCTCCACAATCCATTGTGTTGCTCTTCTGTGTTTACAGACTCTGCACACGCACGCTGTCACCAAGTGTTTACTTGGTGTTTACTGAGCACCCTCTGGGGGTTAGACACTAGGCCTCAGATGGTGGGTGGCTCAGTAAACACTAGTGCATATGTTTACTGAACACTCTCTGGGGGCTCAACACTATGTCAAGTACAGCAGAGTCTAGCAGTTACTAGCAGAGTCTGGAGAAATACAGCCTAGATTTGAATGCTAGCTCATAACTCACTAGCTATGGGATCTTAGGAAGACACTGACCCTCTCTCTGTCTCTGTTCTCTCTTCTTTCAGATGGGGATAGTACTTACCTCTTGGGGCGGTTTTGAGGATTAAATGAATGGCTAGATATACAGGAAGTGGAGCAGTGCTTGGGACATAGTGAATGCCATCCAATCATTAGCTATTAATGGTTACTTTAAAAGTATGCTCGACCTTGAGGGCTACATATGAAGGCATTGAGGATAACTCAGTTCCTTCAGAATTGAAGCAGCACTTGTTAATATGGATTGAGCCCTTTTTCTATGCCTGCACGCTTTATATCAAGGGTTAATACACTTTTCCTTAAAGGGCCAGGTAGTAAAGAATGAAGTCTTTCCAGGCCAGAGGCAAAAAATGAGGCTATTATGAAGGTACTTATATAACCACTTAAAATGTAACCATTTCAAAATGAGAAGGAAGAAAACATCCTTAGCTCAGGGGCTTCGGTAAAAACTGGCCGCTGGATAGATTTGGTCTGCAGACTGGAGTCTGCCCATCTCTGCTTTATAGCATCCAATGCTCATGACAACACAACACAAGCACCATTATTCCCTCCGCTTTAAGACTCGGAAGCTTTGTCTCAGAGTGACTGAGTGACTTTCCCAAGGCCACAGAGCTGTTGACTGTATTGCCGTCTGTCTCTCCCTTCTGTTCCGTTAATATCCGCTTTATATATTTAGGGGTCTTGATGTTGGTCCTGGGAGATGTCCAGTCTTTACTGGATTTTTCTGGGATGCCCGAATGATGGAAGTGGGACATGAGGCATCTAGGTGTCTGACATCCCAAACAGCATTTTGATGAGAAAGAAGGGTTCCCTGATTTGGGGGCTCGATACACAGAGTTATAGAGCAGGAGGCCTCTTGAGAGTAAGAGGGAGCTCTTCAGACTACAAGATAAGCAAGGCTTCTCCATGGCCCCTGCTGAGCTCCCTGTGAGGCCAAGATAATAATTTAATGACTGCAGTGCACGAGCTAACTGTTGAGTGCTTTAGAATAGCTAGAAAACAGCCGTTTCACATAGCCAGTTCCTGCTGTATATTCCCTGTTCCATTAGCTTGTGTTCCAGAAGGGGCCTGTGACAGAGCAGGAGCGTCACCGTCTTATACAAGCCCCTCATTCTAAAGTTCACCTTAATTTTAAAAAAATCTCCTAAATCCAAAGGGCATCAGCCTAATGGCTAATGTCAGCACGACCAGAAACCACAAATAACATCTCCAACCAGAAACACTCAAACTCCTCCCCAGTCAGAGACATGCTAGTCCCAAGATAAGGCACCTCTGGCTGGGAAGGTGCCAGCCTTGACATAAACCCACTCTGGTTGGAAATATGTCTGCCCCAAGATAAATTCCCCTCCTTCCAGAGACGTTCCAACCCCACCATAAAACTTCTCTCACACAGAAACATTCCAAGCTTATAATAAGCCCCTCACCCTAAAACCAATATATATTCTTAGTCTGTAAGAAAAAGTGCTCCTGAATGAAATTGGCCAGAAGCCCCTCTCAGCTTTTATCTAAAGTAAACCTGTCTTTAACTGCCAAGCCTGTGTTGTGTTTCTTTCCTCTTTCTTTAACTCTTACAGCCTGTAGCATCGTTTCTGTCCTAGAGGGATCTTCTCGTCTTAATGGACTGGCAAGCCACACACAACTGACCTCACAAGGGGCCCAGAGAACCACAGAGAATAAGCACTTGTGTGGTGCCCATTGGCTCACCTGACATGCCCAGCCTCGAGGCCTTTGCACTTGTGGTTCCCTTTGTGTAGAGCAGAATTCAGCAGACATTTCCTACAAAGGGCCAGAGAACATATACTTCAGGCTTTGTTGGCCTTATGGTCTGTTGAAACTACTCAGCTCTGCTATTGTAATAGGAAGGCATCCATAGATAAGATAATGCATAACGGCAGGGTGCAGTGACTCACACCTGTAATCCCAGCACTTTGGGAGGCCAAGATGGGCAGATCACCTGCGGTCAAGGGTTCCAGACCAGCCTGGACAACATGGTGAAACCCTATCTCTACTAAAAATCCAAACATTAGCCAGGCGTGGTGGTGGGTGCCTGTAATCCCAGCTACTCTGGAGGCTGAGGCAGGAGAATTGCTTGTACCCAGGAGGCAGAGTTTGCAGTGAGAAGAAATTGTGCCACTGTACTTCAGCCTGGGCAATAAAGCAAGACTCCATCTCAAAAGAAAGAAAAGATAATGATGTATAATGCAAGTGCATGGTTGTGGTTGTGTTCCAATAAAACTTTATTTATAAAAACAGGTGGTAGGGCAGATTTGGCCTGTGAACCTTGGTTTGCGCACTCCCCCTCCAGGAAGCTGAAAGCCTCCCTCTTTCATTCTTCTAGTCACCTGTGTAGCTACCACCCTATCCAAACAGTCACACCCCTGCTCCTCAACCTTCCTTCACCCCACAACGAAGTCCTGACTACTATGTGAAATTACATTATATATTAATTTATCGGGTTATCATCTGCTACCCCCCTTTGGGAATGTAAAATCAATGAGAGGTACCCGGAGCTTGTAGAAATGTTTGGTATGTATAGTAGACACACAATAAATATTTGTGGAATGAATAGATCTCAAGGAACAATAAACGCAAATAACAGCAAATGCTTTTTGCACAGTGATTAATACATTCCTGACACTCTGACACACATATGCAAAATGTTATTGAATTCTTTCAACAGCCCTATAATGCGGGATCCTTTATTAAGCCCATTTTACAAAAGAAACGGGTTCAGAGAAGTACAGTTACTTGCCCAAATGGTGATGTTTTCATCACAGGAAAACATCACAGAACGCTAGGGCTGGCTAGGATCTTGAAGATCAATTTTACTCTAATCCTGGCACTGTACAAACGCAGAAACTGGGATTTGGCAAGAGGAAGCCACATGCCAAAGGTCACATAGCAAGAAAGAGACAAGGTAGAGTAAGGACCAGTGTCCTCGCCTTCCTGCTGTAGGAGGCTCCACCTCCAGCGTGTCCTGTGAGTGCAGGCAGCACCCTGAGTAGGGTCAGTTCCCCGCGTGGTCTGCCACTGTGGGGACGGTGACCTGCTTGTGGCCTGTGAGCCCTGGAACCAGAGCTTCTCTGGTCCCACAGGTCAGATCAGGGACAAACTGCATGCCAGGCTTCCTCCCTGAACCATCCAATACAGGTGAAGCCAGGTTATCTCAGCACCTGCATCCCCCAAGAGGCTGCAGATGCGAAGCCTCTATAAAGCAGGCAATAAAAACTGCCAGCAGCCATCCCAGGAATACTAAACAAGCTCTCTCTCCGCCCTGGTGCTGGGCGCTATCCCCACACACAACACAGTCGGCTCTAGGGGAGGGAGAGGCTGTCTGTTTTTTTAAGTGCTCTTAGGTGTTGTTTTTTTATGGGGAAAAAAATCAGGAGAACCAGTTTCCTCTTTCCTAAATTAATCACACTCTTTCTATTTTCGAAGAGCATTTAAGAGCTGAAGGCCAGAGCCCTCAAAGCCTGCACACCTCCAGCTTATGTGGGGCCGAGCATAGCTGCAGAGGGCCTGGCTGTGCCCATGACGGGGGTTTCCTGGCCAGACAGAAGGGGACATATTCGTCTGCTTGGGATGTCACAACAAAGTGCCACAGACCGAGGGGCTCAAACAACTTCTTATCTCACAGGTCTAGAAGCTAGAAGTTCAAAAGCAGGGAGGGGCAGGGTTGCTTTTCTTATTTATTTTAATATTTTTTGAGACAAAGTCTCTCTCTGTCACCCAGGCTGGAGGGCAGTGGTGCAATCTCTGCTCACTGCAACTTCCACCTCCCGGTTCAAGCAATTCTCCTGCCTCAGCCTCCTGAGTAGGTGGGATTACAAGTGTGCACCACCACGCCCAGCTAATTTTGTTTGTATTTTTAGTAGAGATGGGGTTTTACCATATTGGCCAGGCTGGTCTCAAACTCCCGACCTCAAGTGATCCGCCAACCCCAGCTTCCCGAAGTGCTGGGATTACAGGTGTGAGCCACCACAAAACCCAGGCTTGCTTTTCTGAGGCCTCTCTCCTTGGCTTGCAGGTGGCCGCCTTCTGCCTGGCCTCACATGGTCTTGCCTCTGTGTGTGTCTGGGTCCTAATCTCTTCTGCTAAGTAGACCAATCATATTGGATTAGGGTCTACCCCAATGATCTCATTTAACCTTAATTACCTCTTTAACAGCCATATCTCTAAGTACAGTCACCTTCTAAGGTACTGGGACTTAGTACTTCAACATATAAATTTGGGGCCAAGGAAATAATTCAGCCCCTAACAGTGGGCTTATTTGCAAATGCTCCTTGGCTGGCAACGTTCAGCCCTAAGCAACACCCCCAGCCACAGCATGCCTGACATCGGAGCCAGGACAGTTCCTTATTGGGCAACACTGTCCAACATACTGTGGGGTATTTAACATCCAAGCACCCCCTACCCAAATGGCAGCACCAGAGCTCTGGGGTCAGGACTCAAATACAGCACTACCCAGTACTAGCTGTGTATGTGGCCTTACGCAAGGCACGCCCTCCCTGCTCTCAGCTTACTGCGGAATGTAGGGTCGTCACAGTCATTATTCACTACATGACAACATGTTTCCCAAAGGGTGGCTTGTGTGCTCCTGAAAGGAGATGATTTTGAGCAGAATGACAAAGGATGTCCTTCTATTTCATTTGTGTGTATAATAACGTATTAGAAAATATAATTAGCCCAAGTAAAGGATTTCAACATAAGTGTTTCTTCTAAAAGTAAATTGATTTAAAGTGCATAATTAGCAAACAGAAGGCACGACGGCAAACACAATAAAAGTGGCACGAGAGTGACCGGCGGGAGAAACGGGAAATTGACACGGGGCGCCATGTGCACAGTCATGGGCTCATTGGCAATGCTTGGCACAGGCAGCCACACCGGTCGCAGTCCCAGCAGGAAGTCAAGAGTGCCCTGAAACCGAGTGATGGGAAGAGCATTTCGTAACAGAGCTCTCTGGCATGACTGCTGTAGAATAAACCCTGACCGTGTTTCATCCAACCCAGCTCCTCCCGAGGTGTCAGGCCCCTGCAGAGTCTCCGGCTTCCTTCCTCACCACTTCCCCACCCAGAGCCTATGCCCCAGCCACCTGGGCCTTTTTCCTTCCTCCCACAAGCTGTGCCCTCTCTTGTCTCCATGCCTTTGCATGTAGAATCCTAATTCACCTGGGTGATGTCAAGGTCCCTCAGTTCTTAGACACGTCTGAGAATCCAGCTGCTCATCTGTTCACGGGGGAACAAGGTCAGCTGCAGATGTGCCACCTCCTTCAGGAAGGGCTCCAGCCCCCAAAATACATCCCAGCTGTGAGCTGAGAGCTCGCCGTGCGTTGCACTCTGTACGAGTGGATTTATGCTCATAGCCTTATTTAATCTTCAGGATTACCTGTTTTACAGATTTATTTGATCTTCATGCCCCCATTTTACAGATGAGGAAGTTGAGCCTGGGAGAAGTGAGATGTCCCTCCCAAACCCAGCAGAGAGCCACCTGTGTGCGGGGCCGCTGACTCAGAACCACCTGGCACAAGACAGTTCCCTGCACCCCTCCATCTCCCTTCTCTAGAAGGAGGGCCTGGCAACTCGACCAGAATCTTTTCTCCCAAAGGCTCAGGGGAGGGACAAGTTGAGGATGCTCAGCATAAACCCATCTGCAGCCCATCAGTCCTCAAGCTCGCGAGATCCACTTCAGCAGCACACAGAGGAGTAGCTGCAGTGTCTCTTGTGGGCACCAATGCCTGAGCCTGTCACCTTCTGGGAAATCATCCATGCACTACAGCCACCCAGGGAACTATGAAGAGGCTTCAGTGCTCTTCTTTCAAGAAGGTTCCTACCAGTAGCAGGCAAAGGCCAGGCAACTCTGGTGGGGTGGTGTGTGGTGTGGCGTGTGTGTGTGTGTGTGTCAAGGTCTGGCTTTGTCACCCAGGCTGCAGTGCAGTGGCACGATCTTGGCTTACTGCAACCTCCCACCTCAGCCTCCCAAGTAGCTGGGATTACAGGTACATGCCAGCATGCCCAGCTAATTTCTGTATTTTTCGTAGAGATGGAGTCTGTGTTATCCAGGCTGACCTTGAACTCCTGGGCTGAAGCAATCCTCCCACCTCAGCGTCCCAAAGTGCTAGGATTACAGGCGTGAGCCACTGTGCCTGGCAATATTTTTTAAGGTAGTGATTCTTCTCACTTCTAGACAGCTGAGTTTTTTTCTAGATTCAGGGCCTCCAAGAAGAAACCACAGAGTAGAAAACAGGAGAAATGGGAAAGGAGTCAGCCTCTGGCCTTGTAAAAAGAGAATTATTTATCTATTTTACTTTGTTTTTATTGTGGTAAAATACATATAACATCAAATCTACCATTAGTGACATTCAGGGCATTCACATGTTGTGCACACTTTATCAATATCTAGTTCTAAAACATTTTTATCACCCCCAAAGGATGATACCATAAATGTCACTCCCCATTCCCCCTCACCCCAGCGTCTGGCCACCACTAATCTTTCTGTCTCTCTAGATTTGCCTATTGTGGACATTTTATATAAATGTTCTTTCACTTAACATAGTGACTTCAAGTTCATCCATGTTGTAGCATGTATCAGTATTTCATTCCTTCCTGTGGCTGAATAATATTCCGTTTCACGGAGACGCCACACTTTGCCATCCTTTCATCAGCTGAAGGATGATAGGCTGTTCCTATCTCTTGCCTCTTATGAGGAATGCTGCTACGAATTATCACATACAAGATTCTGTCTGAACACTTGTTTTCAATTCTTTTGGGTATGTACCCAGGAGGAGAATTACTGGGTCTTATGGTAACTCTATGGTAACTTACTAAAGACTCAATCACTGCCCTTTGAGTTTCAAATCGCCATTGTTTTTGGAAAAAAGGAAGGCCTTTCAGTTATAATTGATGCATTTGGGAGCACGCTGATGAGTGGGGAAGGATGGGTCCCCTGAAGCCCAGGAGAGAAAGGATGCCTTGGGCCAGGGCTGGAAGAGAGGAAGGGAGAGACAAGTTGAGCGAGGCAGGGGAGCGGGGTCGAACCCTGGCGCTGGAGCAGCAGGGACCCACCAGGCTCCTGCTCCATCAGAGAAAAATTTCCATCAGCTCAGAAGAAAAATGAACCAAGACTATGAATGGGCACTTCAGAGAAGAAACTCACACAGCTAAAATTACGCGAGAAGTCAAGAAGGCACGCTCATCATTCAAAAGTGCCAATTTTGACATTGAGTTACCAGTCTTCAAAAAAATCTACCAAATTGGCTGAAATGTCAGTGATGGAGCATATTCCACGTTTGTTATGAAACTGGGAAATGATGACCCAGATACTCCCCTGGTGGAAGCACAAATGGCAAAACTATTTTGGAGAGTGATTTGACAGGACCCATTTAAATGAAGCCGTTTTTGACCCCCCAAATTTCACTATCAGGAAATCTATAGAAATAAAGGCCCAAGTAAGTGAAGATTTACGTTCAAGGATGCTCATGTAACACCCTGGGCAATGTGTGTGACTCACACACACGTTTACACACAGGGAAACCACCTAAATGCCCATTGGTAGGGGGTTGGGTTAAGGAAGTTAGGCTACCTAAAGGAACCAGGAAAGTAACAAGTCACAAAATGGGGCCAGGCGCTGTGGCTCATGCCTATAATCCCAGCACTTTGGGAGGCCAAGTCAGGTGGATCACAAGATCAAGAGTTCGAGACCATCCTGACCAACATGGTGAAACCCCGTCTCTACTAAAATACAAAAATTACCTGGGTGTGGTGGTATGTGCCTGTAGTCCCAGCTACTCAGGAGGCTGAGGCAGGAGAATTGCTTGAACCTGGGAGATGGAGGTTGCAGTGAGGCGAGATTTCACCACTGCACTCCAGCCTGGCGACAGAGCAAGACACTCTCAAAAAAAAAAGAAAGAAAAGAAAAAAAAAAAAAGAAGTAAAAAAAAAATGCATTGGAACTGAATCATTTTCTGTGTGTTTTACTCCTAAATCAGGGAGTTATAAATAAATAAATGAATGAATGAATGAATGAATGAATGAAATAAGGTCACGAAATGAGCCATGTCCCTCTCTTTGCAAGGCTCAAGTGAGAGAGGAAAATTTTAGGAGAATTTAGGATAATTCGATGAGAAAATTCCATTTGTGTGTATGTTTTGTAAACTCTGTGTGACATGTTTATAAATAGCTGTTGTTCAGGCCCATGCTATTCAAGCTCCGTGTCCTTGACCTGGGAGGCAGAGGTGGTGCTGTCCCTGCACATGACAGCCACACACCACCCACTCGGCCAGACAAATATTTGGGTCTGCTGGTGTCCTCCAGCACCTGCTGCAGATCGGAGCTGGGCTGGGTGGGTGGAGGGGAACTGTGCCCCACCAATGCTGCTCTGCAAACAATATTCCATTGGCTCTTTACCACAGAGCCAGACAACAGAACCCAAAGCTTACTGAGTCCCTTCGGGGCTCCAGGGGCTAGCACAGGACTTGGCTTCTAGAGTCTTTGGGGCCCTCGGACTACACCCTGGACCCTCTTCCTGGTGCCACTTTTCTTCCTCAGTGGTTTGAGTGCTTTCCCTCTGCTTTTCCCTGGGGTCCAGCCTCCCTTTGTCTGGCTGGGATTGCGGGTTGCCCTTGGCTCTCTGTTTTCTGTTCTAGTCTAGCCTGGGGGGCGGAATAGGGGAGCCTTGAATGTTGAAGGTGGAGAAGAGAAAAGAAGAAAAAGCCCATGATGGTCAGGATTGAGGACGGAAGGATCAGAAGGGCTGGCTATCTTACTGCTACGGCTTGGCTCTGCGGCCCCAGCCAAATCTCATCTAGAAATGAGTTCCCCTCCACCCACCCAGCCCAGCTCCGATCTGCAGCAAGTGCTGGAGGACACCAGCAGACCCAAATATTTGTCTGGCCGAGTGGGTGGTGTGTGGCTGTCGTGTGCAGGGACGGCACCACCTCTGCCTCCCAGGTCAAGGACACGGAGCCTGGATAGCATGGGCCTGAACAACAGCTATTTATAAACATGTCACACAGAGTTTACAAAACATACACACAAATGGAATTTTCTCATCGAATTATCCTAAATTCTCCTAAAATTTTCCTCTCTCACTTGAGCCTTGCAAAGAGAGGGACATGGCTCATTTCGTGACCTTATTTCATTCATTCATTCATTCATTCATTCATTCATTCATTTATAACTCCCTGATTTAGGAGTATAACACCCAGAAAACGATTCAGTTCCATCCCTATAACCCCCGCACGTTGAGGGCAAGGCCTGGTAGGAGGTGACTGGATCGTGGGGTCAGTTTCCTCCATCTTGTTCTCATGGTAGTGAGGGAGTTCTCACGAGGTCAGATGGTTTTATAAGCATCTGGCATTGCCCCTGTTTTCACTTCCCTCTCCCGCTTCCTTGAGAAGAAGATCCTTACTTCCCCTTCATCTTCCACCATGATTGTGTTTCCTGAGGCCTCCCCAGCCCTGTGGAACTCCGAGTCAATAAGCCTCTTTCCTTTACAAATTACCCAGTCTCGGACAGTTCTTTGTAGCAGTGTGAGAATGGACTAAACACGTACACAGGGTGACGGGTCGGTCAGTCGTGAGTGAGGGAGACGGTGCCTTGCTATGCCAACAGAGGCTTTCCTCCATCTCCTTCCAGCTTTGAGCTCTAGTACTTTTGTCCTAGGAAACTGCAGACTCCAAGAAAAAGGAACGGCTAATGGAAAGAAGGAAAAGCTAAACCCCACAGCACAGGCCGATGTTAGGAAGGAGCGTGCTATGCAGTTGACACCTTGAGGGAGGACCAGATTTGAGCAGGAGGGCAATAGACTGGGGTGGTGATGGGGATGTCTCTCCAACGTCTCATCACTCCAGCTTTGGAGACTTCATGTTCTAAACAAAGATCCCAATTTGGTCCTTGTAACTTCTGTTCCCTATTGACAGGTTTTGTTTTTTGAGACAGAGTCTCACTCTGTTGCCCAGGCTGGCGTACAGTGGCATGATCAAAGCTCACTGGAGCCTCGACTTCCTGGGCTCAAGCAGTCCCCCGGCCTCAGCCTCCCCAGTAGCTGAGACTACAGGCATGTACCACCAGACCTGGCTATTTTATTTAAAAAATCATTTGTAGAGACAGGGGTTTCCCTATGTTGCCCAGGCTGGTCTTGAACTCCTGGGCTCAAGTGATCTCCCCCCTTTGGCCTCCCCAAGTACTGGGATTACAGGTGTGAGCCACTGCACACAGCCTGTTTCTGCTTTATAATTGCTACCGGTGTTAAAGAAAAGAATGCAACAAAACGAATCCTGTTGAGGCCAGAAGGTAGTTGTGATTCTGAGCTTGAGGTCTGGTTATCAGACTCCTCAAGGTAAGAGGGACCTGAGTCATCCACAAGACCTTTCACCAGCATAGATCAAGAGCTGACAAACTTTCCCTGCAAAGGGCCAGATAGTGAATATTTTAGGCTCTGTGAGCCAAGAGGCAAATTTGAAAATATTATGCAAGTACTGACAAGATAAAAACCAAATTTTCGCATATTTTTTATTGATGAAATTCAAAGTGTAATAGTAATAAGCAAGTGTGGTCTTTGAAAACATAATACAGGTTTACTAATTAGAGGACTGAAATTGGGGGGAGGAAAATATTTGTTTAATTGGGAGTCAAAGTTAGTGTTCTCTATCATTGAAATCAATTGTAATTGTCTGATTTTTTCTTCCAACCACATAAAAATGTGAAAACCATTCTTAGCTTTCGGCGGGGACAAAGGCAAGTGGGAGGCTGGACTGGGCACTGGGGCTGTAGTGCGCAGAGCCCTCGAGTGGAGCACCCTGGGGCCCTTCATGGACATCCAAGGAGACCTGCCCACCTTTCTGACCACCCAGGTAGACTTTCTGGAAGTTTCCAACACTGTGGAAGTACATGGAGGAAAGCAAGTACTAAAGGACTTTCTGTTGGCAGAAAATGAAATTCAAAGCGAATAGGGCTTATGGCTGTGGTTTGATTTGAAGAAAGTGCCCCAAATTGGAGGCCTGCTGCCTTTGAAAGGGGGACTGCTCTCCCTCTGTGAAGCACAGGCTGTCCTCACCTGCTGGGTGTCTCTGGGTGAGTCCCTGAACCTCTCTGGGTTCTTGGTTTCTTCACCCGTAAAGTGAGAGTCACTGACGTCTGATACCACAAGTTCCCAAGTGCTGAGAAGATAATTGATCAGGGATACCCTAGTTTTTAAAGTACCAAATGTTATAAACCAAGCTTGTCCAACGCACAGCCTGCAGGCCGCATTTGGCCCAGGACAGCTTTGAATGCGGCCCAGCACAAATTGGTAAACTTTCTTAAAACATTATGGCCAGGCGTGGTGGTTCACGCCTGTAATCCCAGCACTTTGGGAGGCCGAGGCAGGTGGATCACCTGAGGTCAGGAGTTCAAGACCAACGTGGCCAACATGGTGAAACCCCATCTCTACTAAAAATACAAAAATTAGTTGGGTGTGGTGGTGTGTGCCTGTAATCCCAGCTACTCAGGAGGCTGAGCAGAACTGCTTGAATCAGAGAGCTGGCGGCTGCAGTGAGCCGAGATCACGCCACTGCACGCCAGCCAAGACTCCATTCCACCGACCCCCACAAAAAAATTATGAGTTTATTTGTAATTTTTTTTAAGCTCATCAGCTATCATTAGTGTTAGTGTATTTTATGTGTGGCCCAAGAAAATTCTTCTTCCAGTGTGGCCCAGGGAAACCGAAAGATTGGACAACCTTGTTATAAACACTGTTTTTTCATTAAAATTGTTTTATGACGGTTCAACCCAGAAATCCCAAGTGGCCAATGAGAGGAATAAATGTTCATTTACATACTCATTGAGGATGACTACAATGGAGACCAAATAAAAAGTGACATTTCCAAAAATGTCTAATGACGTGGAAAAGTGCTCACAGAAGTTTATGCAGCTAAAGCAAGATAGAAATTTACTTCCCAATTCGCTTTCTCTAGATGTGTGCCCGTGTGTGCATGTGTCGAACTGAGAGAAAACTTTGAAAAGTAGGTCTGGCTGCCTTGGGGTGGTGTTACTTGTGATTACCATTTTCTTTGTAAAAGCGTATGGCCTGCATTTACTATAATATTCTTATGTTACTCTTATTACCTACAAAAAATGATAAGTATAATCTGAGAGAGAATGGGTCAAGGTGCTCGGTCTATGAAGAGCTGAGTGAGGAACTAAAAGAGTGATTTGAAAGAGAGAACAGGGACCCTGGGCAAGCGCTGGGGTGAGCAGTGGGACTGTGAGGCTGGGGGAGGGAACACAGGGCGTGCAAAGGCAGGCGGCTGCTCCCGTCACTGCCGTCTTGAACCTGGAGGGCTGATGTTGCACCCTGGACTGGGCGCTGATGACTTGATGAGCCTCCATCTCCCCTCACCTGGGGATTGCATCCCACCCAGTCCTGCTCGGAGGTCCAGAGCAACAGACGTGAGTTCTAGGTGAGGCTTGGTCCCTTACCTCTCTGGGGGTAACAGACCTGAGTTCTAGGTGAGGTTCGGCTCCTTACCTCTCTGGGAGGACCTTAAGCTGGACACTTCCCTCATGTATCTGCCTTCCCCTCACATAAAGTGGGGGGCTGTATGAGGGAACATTGCCCTGAGCCTGGGGCATGCACTGGGAAAGAGGGGATGGTATATCTCAGAGATAGGCATTGGAGTACAGTTGATTCTGTTATTCATGGTAGTTATGTCCCACAAAGCCATGTGAACACTGAATTAGCAAATATTGAACAACGGCTCCTAGGGGAAATACAGGGTTAGGTTCCTGAGAGCCTCTGGTCACAGCATTTTCACCAACCAATCAACATGTAGCCTTATTCGATGAGTTTCTCCAATTGAAGATGCTTTATTCAATAGATATTGTGGATTCCTTAACATTGAACTTCCAACCAATGGCTCTACAACTCAGGCCTGAAGGAAGGTCATCTAAGACATGGAGAGTCTCTGTACTAAATCTGACAAATGTCTCTAACACCCATGTACTTAACTAAGCATGCATTTTCTCTGACACGAAGGAGACCATGAAAAGGACACTTGCTTATATCATGAGGCTGAAACAAGAAGGCACAGCATCCATGTTCCACCAGCTAGAGACATGCATGTGGCTCAAATTTTTCACTGCTCTGTGCATGTCTGCAAGTAATCTGGAAAGTGTTATTAGTACTTACAAATACATTTTAGGTGAGTAGATAAATCCCCAAATTCTCAAATAATGAGGCTCTCGACTGTGTCTTGAATCACAGTGACAAAGTGATGCTCTTCCTCCTCTTTACATCCTCCTGATTATGTTAAGGGATGTGTTCATTGGTGGAAATAGGTGTTCAACATCCCCTGCCCCCGGAACCCTCCACACCACCTGGTAAACACAGAGCAAGGGGCTTCAGCCTCAAGGCCTTGGCAGACATTGGGTCCACCCTCAAGAAAGCAAGGTTGCGTTGGCACTGCGTATTGTTAGATTTGTGGCAAGTCGTGGATGTAATATAACTAAGTGCTAGAAACACATTTAGATCTTTTTTAAGGGAGTTAATTTAAAGAAAAATATCAGCTAAATAATGAATGGAACAAGGAGGACAATATGGCCGACAGTGGAATGTTGAAAGAACAACTGACCCACACGAAAGCTAGGGTCCTTCCAACTTAACTGCACTAAGAGACAATGTCCACAGCATGGTCCAGGATGTGACCTCCTGGCCGCCTTTCCTTTCCCCACCTTTAAAACTGAAGTTGAGTTCCAGACAGCAGCAGAAGGCAGGAGGTACCCCACTGTCCCCCACAACCCCGCCTGCCTCATCATCCCCACGCTCAACCAACCCACCTACCAGCTGCAGGAAGCCAGAGAGGGGCCCTAGAGGCCCTTCAAGGGCTGAAACTGGGTCAGTGCTAGGACCACGGGCAGGGGACGACTCTGGCTAGCGTGCAAAAGAAACACCAGGGAGATGGTAAAAATGCAGATTCTGAATCCATTCCCAAGAGTCTGACTCTAGGGTCAGCGGCAAGGCCTAGGAGTCTGAATTTTAACAAGTCCCACCTTCCCCTATCTCAGCAATTCTGTGCTAGGTGGTCCAAGGTTCCTACTCGGGGAAACATGAGATGGAGGGAAAGGGTGATGAGATAGGACAGGAAATGCCAGAGGCCTGCGTAATGAACAGAAGCAGCTGCCATCACAGGCCACCACTGGGCGCTGACTGCCTTTCTGGTACTGCCGGTCTCAGGGAGCCCTCCACTCCAGCAGCCCCAAGCCAGGAGCTGCCACTCACACACATCAGCACTGGAGGATGAAGTGACTGGCCCAAAGTCACCAGGCAGCAAACAGTGCAGTGGAAATGGCAGCAAGATGGCCTCACTCCAGAAGCCACGTAAGGCACAGCATCTGGCCATTCTCACCATAGCCTGTGAGGCAGGAATGATCATACCCACTCATCGCAGGAGGAGACTACAGAGGAAGCCAGAGGTTCAACAGCTCGCCGAAGATGCAAACTGCCAAGTACCAAATCCTATCAGGGTCGAACCACATTTGATCTGATCACATTTCAGGATCTTTACTCCAATGCCACCCAAGCTCGTTGCTGCCACAGTTTTCCTGAACCTCACAAAGCCTTCAGCTCTATGTCTGTCAGCTTTTGCTACGTAATAAACCATCCCAGAACTCAGTGGCATAAAATAAGCATCTACACTCATGGATCTGGTTTGGCTGTGTCCCCACGCAAATCTCACCTTGAATTGTAATAATCAATCCCGACGTGCCAAGGGCAGGGCCAGGTGGAGATAACTGAATCACAGGGGCGGCATTCTCCCTACCATGCTCACAGTACTGAGTAAGTCTCACGAGAGCTGACGGTTTTATAAATGGGAGTTCCCCTGCACACGCTTTCTCTTGCCTGCTGCCATGTAAGATGTGTCTTGCTTCCCCTTCACTTTCTGCCATGATTAAGAGGCCTCCCCAACCACGTGGAGCTGTGAGTCAATTAAACCTCTTTCCTTTATAAACTACCCAGTCCTGGGTTTGTCTTTATTGCTAATACATTCATGCTCAAAGGTACGTGGGAAAACAGCTTTTCTCCATGTGTTTTTCTGGGGTTCAGGATGAAAGGGCAGCAGCCCCCCAGGAGTACATTATTCTCATGGGTAAAGTCAGACGTTCTCAGAAGAACAAGTGGAAATCTGCAATCTTCTTAAGGTCTGGGCTCAGAATTGCACTCTCTCACTTCCCTCCACATTCCATTGACCAAAACAAGGCACGAGGCCAAGCGCAGCATCAGTGGGGCAGGGAATGCAGTCCCTCAGTAGTGGGCAGGGGAAGCAGGAAGAGAGTGAACATTTGCTAACAATAAACTCGTGTTTACCCCCTCTTTTTGCTATAATAGAATGGCTGTTGCCTGTTTTCAGTCTATGGGGTTTGGGTGGGGCTGGCCCCACCCTCAGGTCCTAGGCCAATCAGAACTGGAGGTCCCACTCCTGAAATCTGGGCTGCACCCATTGCTGCTGAGCTTGTGCGGTGTAGGTCTGAACTGTGGACCACCTCCTTGTCACTCTATGTGAAGAGCTTGCCTGAAATCTAAGCTAACAGAGAGGAAGACAGGGCCCAGATACAAATGGGTTTTTGATGAAATCATAAACACCTGGATTTAACCATGCCTGAAACCATAGGTACCCTTGGCTCTTCATTGAACTATAAATCCTTTCTTCTTAGGTCAGTTTGAGTTGATTGGTTGAGCTGATGGGCCCCCCTCTCCTGTCTGGTTTTCAGATGTACTGACACCAGAATGCAAAAAAGCTTAGCCTCCATGCAAAGGAGGAAAGAGACATTACTTACGCAATAGCAAGGCAGGTAACAGAAATGAGGAAAGTAGACAGGATATCAGACAATAGGGAGTGGTGGGGACTGTGGCAAACTGGTGAGCATAGGTGCTGTGTAGGTGGCAGCTGCTCCCCAGCCTCTGCAGACTATTGGTGGAAGGCATAATGTCACTACCAACTGTTGCCATCTTTGCCACCTTGGCCCTGTCCCCCAAGCACCCGACCTGCCCTCACAGGACAGGTGAGATTTTCAGGAGCAGTGTTCTAGAAGAGGCTGGCGGCAGTTCCTGCTGTTTTGCAGACAGAGACTTTCTCAATAATGCTGGACGTCTAACCCCGAATTCCTTCTTATGCCTTGCTGAGTCCTTTCCTCCCCCAGCAGCCTTTACTGTGGGGAAAGAATGAGGTACAAACCCATTCATTATTAGTGTACAAATAGATAGGTCTGATCAAAGATATTCGAATGATAACTAATGGGCCTGGCAGTTCAGCAAGATCGCTTCGAAGGAGGGAGAGGAGGAGGTGTGAGTGCAACATAGCCAATGATGAAACAGGCTCGGGCAGAAGAAACTGACCGGAAAAGCAGGGCTAGGGAGGACCTAAGCACCAGCTGCTTCCGAGGCTTGCGCCAGCCTGAGGACATCAGGAGGAATCTCTGGCCAAAGTCAGGCTCTGTCCCAAGCCTGACCCTCCACCACAGGAACGACAGTCCCCATGATTAGCCCGCGCCCCCTTGCAGTAGAATCCATGGCAAATATCCAGTAGAATCTGTGCCATCTGCATGTTTAACACTCAGTCCTCTTTTTATAATTGAAACAGCACCCCAACATTTTAGGAGGCGCCATCCTCCCCAACTGTCGCTGCATGTGCTCCAGTGAGGAGTCGGGGATGTCCACCCGAGTGGATGAGGATCCTGTCCACAGCTCGGTTTGCCATTCAGGGGGGAGGTGTCCTCTCCACCGAGCTTGCTGGGAAGAGGCTGCAGGGGCCGCCTCTGCCACCTGAGGGGACACCTGATGAGAACGCAGCCAGCACTGGGAACACAGATGCAGTCCCAGCGCCATGCCAGGCCCCTATGACAATCTGAGCGAAAGAAAAGACTCACCCAGAATAATCTTGTTTTCATTTGCAAACACAGTATTTTGCCTCACGGATATTTGCCATGGATCCATTTTGCATTAATTTTGATGACGGAGTTTTTAGGCACCCCTTACATCCTGCAGGTGGGGCTGGGGCCTCACTCACCTCCCCGCGGGGCTGGCCCAGGTACGTGCCCTCAGAAGGCTGGGCTGCAGTCCTGGCTCTGCTCTGACATATCTATGTGGCCTTGAGCAAACTGTGTGGCCTTTGAGAACCCAGTTAATTCATCTGAACAATAGGGATGGCAGTACCAGCCAGGCTGGATAGATGAGCTGGATAGATAGCGACCGTGTGAATACAACGCACTTTCACGGCTGAATAGGCAACTCCTCATCCTCCCACCAGCAAAGATGAAAAGCTCCCTTAGGGCCGTGCGCTGGGCTAAGGAGTGAACATGCATTTTCTAACTGAATCCTCTCCATGGCACCCTAAGATGTTAACCCTGGGAACTAAAACCTATTGTTACAGGCATCCCAGGTTTACAGATGAGGAAATAGGCCGACACCTCTCTGTCTCTTGGCAAGGGCCACTCAACAGTAGCTGCAAGATCTGGGCAGAAGGTACCTGATTCTAACTTCGGGTGAAGAAGAAAGCAGCAAGCTGCAATCATCACCCATGGGCAAGCACCCCGCACGAGATCAGACTCCAGAGCTGAGCCCTCCTTACCAACAACCCTGATCGTGAGACTGAGGCTCTTGACTTTTCATTGCTTGTGCTGCTTCGGGCCAGCTTTGACACCTGATATGCCTGTAAAATCGCCATCACTGATGTGTGCTTCGTCATGTTGACATTCTATCCAAATGGCGCAATGAGACCTTGGGGCCTCCCTGGCCAAACGCGGAGCAGAAGCAGCATGGAAACAAAGATGTTCTCAAACGACATGTAGCCTGGCACATTTGTGTCACCAAGCAGAGTCTGTCAGCTGCAGTAAAGAAAACCGACGCCTCTTGGGACCAATCGCTTGTTGATGAATCACTAGGACTTTCTCACCTCTTTAAATTATCTTCTGTAAAGAAATCACGTTCCCCCCTCTGCAACCCACTGTTCACCCCTCCTTTTTTGCTGTAACAGAATTGCAGTTTCCCTGTAGATAGGCAACCAGTCTCAGTCTAAGGGTTTTGAGAGGGGCTGACCCCACCTTTAGGTCCTGGTGAACGCAGAACTCGCGTTTGTCCGATCAGAACTGAAGGTACCACCTGTGGAACCTGAGCTGTGCTCATTGCCACTGAGCTTGTGGGCTGTAGGTCTAGAATTGTGGACAGCCTCCTTGTCACACTTTGATAAGAGCTAAGCTAGCAGAGAGGAAGGCAGAGCCCAGAGAGGAAGAGTTGCTTGGATGAAATCATATAAACACCTGGATCCAGCCACACCTGAAGCCAAATGTACCCTGACTTTTCATGTACATGAACCTATAAACTCCTTTCTTAGGTCAGTTTGAGTAGAGTTTCTATCCCCTCGCAAGAGAGCGTCCTGATAAAACCATCTCCTTGACTGGAGGACTTGAAGGTGGTGAATGTTTCTTATGCTTTTTTGAATCCCTTAGAAGGCCTCACACAGGGCCTTGACCTCTAAGAGGTGACCAGTAAATGTTAGCTGGCGTGGCAGGCAAGGCTAATTGTCTGCCCTGTAATCATTCTCCGTCCTTCCTTGCTAACAGTGCCCTCACTTTGCCAGGGAGACAATGTGCTTAGCTGCCACTCCCCAAAATAGGTTGTGATTAATTTAAGCCAGTTGTAAAAATCATGTCCCCCAAATTTCTCAAATCCCCTTGCAGTTAGGGGTAGTCCCATGACTTACTTCTGACCAAGAAGACCTAAGGGGAAGTCTGTTGTGGGGCCTTCTGGGAAAGGCTTTGCCCTTGTAATGGAAAAGGTAGCTATGCTAAGACTGTCTTTTCTTCTTTTCTCCTTCTTGCTTTGAGCATAGGTGTGAGGTCTGGAGCTGCAGGAGCCATTTTGTGATCATGAGGCAAAAAGCCAAAATGCTAAAGAAGGCAAAGTAGAAAGACATAAAAAAGGAAAAGCCTAGGTCCCTCATGTCCTGTTCAAGCAGCTGAATTAAAACCAGTATTACTCGCCTCTGGACATCTTATGTGAAATAACAAATCTGTCCCCAACCCCAACGTATATCTCTTTGTTTAAGCCATTGTTGGTCAGACATCTGCTATGTGTAGCCAAACACAGTTTTGTTTTTGTTTTTTTTTTGTGTGTGTGTGTGTTTATTTTTTTGCACTGTGTATAATTCCGTGGCTTGAGCAAAGTTTTTGTTAACGAGTTTCTGGTCATCGGTCAATGAAAATATATCTATATATACATTCATTCATTTATTTTTGAGACGGGGTCTCACTCTGTTGCCTAGGCTGGAGTACAGTCACATGATCATGGCTCCCATACCCTCAACCTCCCAGGCTCAAGCCATCCTCTTGCCTCAGCCTCCCAAGTAGCTGGGACTACAGGTGCACGCCACTGTGCCTGGTTAATTTTTATTTATTTTTGGCCAGATGGGGTTGGGGTTTTACTACATTGCCCAGGTTGGTCTAAAACTCCTGGTTAAAGTGATCCTCCTGTTTCAGCCTCCCAAAATGTTGGGATTACCAGAGTGAGCCACCACACCCTGTCTGTATATACATTAAATATGCATCGAATGTACAGACTAACTTTTAAAACTGATACCCTGACACTAGTCTGTCCAACAAACACATCCATGGACATGTGCTAAGGTCACAGGAGCTTAATATTAAAGCAGAACACAGCAAACTTCCTGACGGGAGGAGCAAACCTCATTTGTGTGTATCTGACTGGCGCAGCCTTGGTAACATCGGGAAGCCCAGCAGCAGGGGGCTCTGGGACATGTGGTTAGTGGCTTTCTCGCCTCTACAGATGGGAAGACCGGCTAGGATGAAGGTGAAACGGATGCTGCATGCCAACTCAGCACACCTGCCACGCCACCTTATTGTGCCAACCCCAGCAAAAGATGGGCCTCGCTGTATTTCAAACTCTTTTAAAATTTAACCCTGGGGGCCGAGTGCAGTGTCACGCCTGTAATCACAGCACTTTGGGAGGCTGAGGCGGGAGGATCACTTGAGGCCAGGAGTTTGAGACCAGCCTGGACAGCATGGTGAAACCCTGTCTCTACTAAAAATACAAAAATTAGCTGGTGTGGTGGCTCTCATCTGTAATCTCAGCTACTTGGGAAGCTAAGGCACGAGAATCATTTGAACCTGGGAAGTGGAGTTTGCAGTGAGCCGAGATTGTACCACTGCACTCCAGCCTGGGCAATAGAGTAAGACTCTGTCTCAAAACAAAACTTTTTTAATCCAATGCTTGATTATTTGTTGGGGTTCTCCAGAGAAACAAAACCAAGAGGATATGTATAGACATACAAGAGAAGATTTCTTTCTTTTCTTTTTTTTTTTTTTTTTCCGAGATGACGTCTCACTCTGTTGCCCAGACTGGAGTGCAGTGGCGTGATTTCGGCTCAATGCAATCTCTGCCTCCCGGGTTCGAGCGATTCTTCTGCCTCAGCTTCCTGAGTAGCCGGGACTACAGGTGTGTGCTACCAAGCCTGGTTAATTTTTGTATTTTTTAAGTAGAGACAGGGTTTCACCATATTGGACAGGCTGGTCTCAAACTCCTGACCTCGTGATCCACCGGCCTCAGCCTCCCAAAGTGTTGGGATTACAGGCATGAGCCACCGTGCCCAGCCAGGAAGAGATGTCTTATGCGAATTAGCTCACATGATTATGGGGGCCAAGGCGAGCTGGAGCACCAGGAAAACAATGACTGGTGTAGTTCAGTCTGATTCCTAAGGCCTGAGATCCAGGGGAGCCAGTGGCATAATTTCCAGTCTGATTCCTGATGCCTGAGAACAAGGAGCTTCAAAGTTCAAAGGCAGGAGACAGGTGTTCTAGCTCAGGATGGGAGAGCCATTTGCCCTTTCTTTTGATTTCATCTGGACCCTCAAGCAATCTAATGAGGCCCATTCTCATAGCAAGGGTGAGCTGGGCATGGCAGCTCACGCCTGTAATCCCAGTACTTTGGAAGATCAAGGCAGGTCGATCACTTGAGGTTAGAGGGTAGAGACCAGGCTGGCCAACATGGTGAAACCCTGTCTCTACTAAAAATATAAAAATTAGTCGGGTGTGATGATGCGCGCCTGTAATCCCAGCCACTTGGGAGGCTGAGGCAGGAGAAGCTCTTGAACCTGGGAGGCGGGAGTTGCAGCGAGCTGAGATCACACCAGTGCACTCCAGCCTGGGCTACAAGTGAAACACCATCTCAAAACACAAACAAAAACATAACGAGGGTGATTTTCTTTCCTGGGCCTACCTATTGAAACGCTAATCTCTTTCTGAGACACCTCACAGACACCTAGAAATAATGTTTTGCCAGCTATATCCAGGCAGCCCTTAGTCTAGTCAGGTTGATGCATAAAATTCTATCACAAGTTCCATGCACAGAAAATAAAACACGCAAATAACAACAACAAAGTCTCACCATAAAACAGAAATTAAAAACTCCACACTAGAAATCAGAAGCTCACGTAGCTCTGATATATATTTGCAAATCTTAGTCCAAACTTCAACAATTGCCAAAAACTGTCAACAGTGCCATAAATTCCCTAGTTGGTCTTTGAGTTGAAGACATGAGCGTAATACCCACCGGGGTGAATGGGTCTCTACTGAGTGGAATGATCCCTCCAGATACAAGGCTATGAAGTAGGGAGCAAGCTTGGGGAGCTTGAATCAACAGAGGCTAGCACAGACACAACTCTTGGAGGTTAGAAAAGACTGGAATCTCATTACCCTGGTCTAATTATAAGAAAAACAGACAACATCAGATTGGGGAACATCCTCCGGATCCCTGGCAAGTACTCTTCAAAACTGTCAGGGTCGTGAGAAAGTAAAGACCAAGAAACTGCCACAGAGCAGAGACGGGGATGTGATGACCAAACGCAACGTGGTACCCTACACAGCGTCCTGGAACAAACAGAGAACATTGATGGGACAACTGGTGAAATCCAAAGGAAGTCTGCAGTTTTCATTAATAGTAAGGTACTGTATTCATTCATTGTTGCTGCCATAACAAACTGTCAAGGACTTAATGGCTTAAAACAACACAAATGCATTGCTATCGTTTTGGAGGCTTGATATGGTTTGGATTTGTTTCCCCACCCAAATCTCATGTTGAATTATAATCCCTAGTGTTGGAGGAGGGGCCTCGAGGGAGGTGACTGAATCATGTGGGAGGACTTCCCCCTGCTGTTCTCATGAGTGAGTTCTCACGAGATTTGATGATTTAACACTGTGTAGCACCTCCCACTTCTCTCTCTCCTGCTCCATGTGACGATGTGCCTGCTTCTCCTTCACTTTCTGCCATGATTGTAAGATTCCTATGCCCCCCGCCTCCACCGTGCTTTCCTTACAGCCTGCAGAACTGTCAGTCAATTAAATGTCTTTTCTTCATAAATTATCCAGTCTCAGGTAGTTATTTATAGCAATACAAGAGTGGATTAATAAAGGGCTGAAATGGGTCTCACTGGCTAAACTCAAGGTGTCAGCAGGGCCAGTTCCTTCTGGAGGTTCCAGAAGAGAGGCCATCTCCTTGCGTTTTCTGTAATAGCTTATGTAGACCACCTACATTTCTTGGCTTCTGGCCCCTTCCTCCATCTTCAAAGCCAGCAGCTGAACATCTCTCCCCTCTGACTTGCTTCATTTCCATCCTTTCTTCTCTCTCTCTGACCCTAAGACTGTGGTCTCCCTCTTCTAAGCAGCCTTGTGATTATGCTAGACCCGCCCAGGTCATCCAGGATAATCTCCTCATCTCAAGACCTTTAGCTTAACCAAGTCTGCAAAGTCCCTTTACCATGAAGGGGGCGCATTCGTCGCTTCCAGGGATTAAGACATAGACATCTTTGAGGGGGCTAATTATTCATCTGACCTCATGTAGTAATGTTGGTTTCCTAGTTGTGGTAAATGTACCATGGTGATATAAGATGTCAACAGGGAAAGCTGGGTAAAGGGTCCATGGGAACTCTTGTACTGTCTTTGCAACTTTCCATACATCTAAAATTATTCTGAATGCTGTTTTTTTTTTAAAGGCTGAAATGTGACCATCTACCTCACCATTTACTGTATGATCTTGGGAGAGTCCCTTAAATTCTCAGCTCTTTTGGTTTGGTTTTGTTTTCTTTCCTTTTCTTTTTCTTTCTTTTTTATGGAGTTTCGCTCTTGTTGCCCAAGCTGGAGTTCAATGGTGCGATCTCGGCTCATTGCAACCTCTGCCTCCCAGGGTCAAGTGATTTTCCTGCTTCAGCCTCTCCAGTAGCTGGGATTACAGGCAGGCACCAAGCACACTTGGCTGATTTTTTGTATTTTTGGTAGAAACGGGGTTTCGCCGTGTTGGCTAGGCTGGTCTCAAACTCCTGACCTCAGGTGATCCACCTGCCTCGGTCTCCCAAAGCGCTGGGATTATAGGTGTGAGCCACTGTGCCCAGCCTTTTGTTCTTTTATCTCTAAAATAGGTGCAATATTCATTCTAGTTACTACTTGGGGTTTCTGTGAAGACAAACTGGGATACTGCAGGGGAGAACATTTGGTAAGATGTACAGGGCCACAGAAAGATAAACGTTTGCTAAGATTCCAGGAGAACTTGAAAGATCAGGCCTGTAGCTAAGAGTTGGGATCAGTATTTGGGGAGGAAAAAAAAAAAGAAAATAAGACAACAGTTGATCAAGGCAAAACATGCCCAGATATGGCAGATTGGCTGAGAGAGATGAGGCTAATTTGGGGAGAGATGACGTCAGCATTTAGAGTTTCCGGTAAACAACCCGTCATTCTATAAGACATATGTGATGTGCCTCAAATCACGGTCCTGGACAGCCAAGGACTGGAGAGGAATGTCATGCTTTGGGGTTTAGTCTGCTCCCCCATACCCCAGGCTCTGTCCCTCACTTCAGACCGTCACCCCTGCCGGGATTTGGACCTCACTACCATTTGTCCTGGTATACCAACACATCTCCTCCTCCCTTCCCCTCCAATCTTCCTACAAAACAGTGTCTAGGTGGACTCCTAAAGCTCAAATCTAATCATGCTGCTCCCTTAGAAAACCCTCTAGTGGGGCTGGGTGTGGTGGCTCACATCTGTAATCCCAGCACTTTGGGAGGCCAAGGCGGGCGGATCACGAATCAGGAGATCGAGATTATCTTGGCCAATGTGGTGAAACCCCGTCTCTACCAAAAATACAAAAAATTAGCCAGGCGTGGTGGTGCATGCCTGTAGTCCCAGTTACTCAGGAGGCTGAGGTAGGAGAATTGCTTGAACTTGGGAGGCAGAGGCTGCAGTGAGCTGAGATCACGCCACTGCACTCCAGCCTGAGCAACAGAGTGAGACTCTGTCTCAAAAAGAAAAAAAGGAAAGGAAAGAAAATCCTTTAGTGGATCCCACTGCCCCCAGGATCCACCCCAAACTCTTCCCATCCGATTTCTCTGCCAGTGTCTCCACTCTCACCCTCTCATACATATTCCATCATATCCCACTGTCCAGTAACAGCATCAGGCACACTTCCTGTTCACGCCATGCCTCTAAGTATTTATCCCTATGTGCTGCTAAACACATACATCTCACCCTGCTAAGCATCTTCCCTCTCTGTGTCAACTCCTATTCAATCCTCAAGACTCAGCTCAGCAGTCATCTCCTCCAGGAAGCCTTCCCTGAATATCGCCTTGCGGTCAGACACTTCTCCTTCTGGGCTCCTAGAGCTGCTTGGACTTGTGGCTTATGCTCACTTCTCATCAATTATACAACACAGAGAGCTTCTATGCATATAACTCTCTCCCTTTAAAACTTGAGCCACCTTCTCCCAAAACACCACACACACAAGAGGAATGGAATTCATCCATCTCTGGAATAGTAACGCCGGCGGATGCTCACAGTTGCTTACTGTGTACCAGAGCCAGGGCTGAGCACCAAGTCCTCCTGACAACTCTCAGAAGCAGATTATATTGTTATTCCCATTCTGCTGACGAGGACTTGAAAGTTCCAAAAAGTTCGGGACTGTCCTCAACAGCACACAGTTACTAAGGGGCACGGGTGGAGCACCCAGACCCAAGCCTGCCAACCCCTAGTGCCCGGCACAGTTCTTAGTCAACATTTGCCGAGGCCAGGTGCAATTCTGGGAGTGGATGAGCAGAGCAACAGCGCTTGTAAGAGCCCTCTGATGAAAGCAGCCTGGGAGAAGCGAGGCTCCTGTGTTAAAGCAGGGGAGGGGCCCGCGGAGGCCTCTTCACTCCACGGATTCCAGAATCAGGCCCCTCCCCCGTTGTCAGCTTTGTCCCCGCAGGTTGCTCTAAACTTTATCCTTTGAATATCCTTCTCAGGGATCCCCAGAGAGCTGATGCACCTCCAAGAGATGGCCCTCATGGTGTCTGCAAGTGGGCGGGAATGATGTCTATGTGTTGATCACAGCCTTCCTTCTTGTTATGAGCTGCACCTTTGCAGCAACATGTGAGGGGGTAGAACTCAGAGACCAGGTTGCTTTATGCAATCTGGGTCATGCCAATAGGCATTAGTCTATACCCTTGACATCAAACCAAATGTATGAATTCATACAATCATTGCGTCCGATCATCCAACTTCAGGAATGGCTGAATCCAGGTGCTCAAGTGATGCCATCAGAACCCATCTTTCGCTCACTCTCCTCTAAGTCTTAGCTCTGCTTTCCTCTGTGTTGGCCTCATTAAAAAGCAGGGTCTCCTCTAGAATACTGACCACTAGCAGTTCCTGGCTTCCATCTTAATCATTCAACCATTTCCTGGTAGGACAAACTTTCTCTCTTCATAATTTTCATAAAAGTCTCCAAATCAAATCTTGCTGGCCTGGCTGCGGTTTCTTGTTCACATGTGAATCCTCAAGGTGATTCAGGGAAAGAACATGCTGACCGGCCATACCTGGTTAATTTGACCATGCCAAGAAATGGGGGGGTGGTGAATTTCCTTTCCACCCAAAATGCATGAACCAAGAGTAGAGAAAGCAGCAGCACCTCATGGGAATCGAGATCCTATTTTCAGAAGCAACCGAACAGGAAAAATCAACATTCACTACAAAATTCCAGGTGAAAGAGAAACTCTTCCGCAGCAAATCTCTCAGGTTTGAGCTGATTTCAGGATCCTGTGTCCAATCCTAGAATTAGGGATTCCCTTGAAGAGGCCCTCAAAGTGTCCATCATGCAGGACCCATGGGATGCTGGTGATGGCAATTTTCCACTTCCCCTTGCACGTGTATAGCTCAGATGGTATCAGGATTCAAAGACAGGGGAGAGAGCAAGCTGTAAAAATCACCTGCTATTAAGCCCTGTGCCGGTCCCGACTGTGGCGGCATTTGGAAGATGAAAGCAGCACAGTTCCTTTGGAGATAGCAGCCACTTTCCAATCACACTGATAAAAAAAGAAAGGCATGGAGTAAAGTGACATTTACGTGCTAGGAAAAGCATACCTTCTCTCCGGCTTCGAAAGCATGTCAGGAGCTAGGGAAGTGGGGTACCTTGGCGTGTGCGCCTCTCCTCCACCTTTTAGGCTAGGCGAGGGTGGGCATTTGGCCTTGGCAGGGGGGTGGTCAGCCAGCCTTGGCAGCCAGGTGGGTCCAGCCTCCATCGTTCATGCTCTGAGGGGCCAAGGCTGCCCCACCCCCACCCCCCATCTGCTACTGGCAAGTTTAAATACCAACCTGTTTCAGCTCAGAAATGTGGAAATTAAGAAAGGAAACGAATGGCAGTGGAAGGAAAGAAAAGCTATGAATCACTTTTGGACCACTGCCTCGTTTGAACGCCGCGTGGGGTTTATTTTGGTCGTCACCATCGCTTGGTGAGAGGCAGTTCGGTGTGGGAGGAAGAGTTTGGGAGTTGCAAAGACCTGAGTTCAAATACAAGCTCCACTCCAGGCTGGCAAGAGGCCATGGGCCTCTTACGTCGCTGAGCCTTGGTTTCCTCATCTGTAAAATGAGGACAGTACCCCTCCGTGGGTCATTCTGGAGGGGAAGGGCACAGATACACCACAGTACCCGGCAGCTGGTCCAGAGTTGGCACTGAAGGTCTTTCGTTCTCCTCCTTCTCCTCTGTGAGGCTGGGCTCCACGTCCTCCCCGCCATCATCCGGATCAGGAGGCAGCAACGCTCAGTCCCACCCCATAGCCCTGAAACTGACTCTGACCAGCCTTCGAGGGCTGCTCTGTGCCGCACCCAGCCCTACCCCAGCCTCCACCCATGTGGGCTGGGGCCAGTTTCTTGAGTGCCCAGGCTCTTTCCTAGCTTAAGGCCATCAGTTCACTGTCCTCCCTCCCCACACAGCTTCTTCCAAGGCTGGCTCCTTCTCATCAGTCTCTACCCAAAGGTCACCTCTTCAGAGAAGCCCTCCCTGACCACCCTAGTGAATGCACTGACCACACGTGAAACCCTGCTAGCTCATCTCTCTAAAATGGTCTCATGTATTTGTTTGTGTGCTTATTGTCTAGCTCCCCCAGGAATATCAGCACGAAGAGCCAGGGAACGTTTCCATCTGGTTCATTTCTGCGTCCCTGGTGATGGATAGCGTACCTGGCACAGAACAGGCACTCAGATATTTGTGAGGAGAGAGAAGAAAAAGAAAGAAGAGTGAGAAGGAAGAAGGGGAGAGGGATGTGAGAGGGAGGTGGAGCCACGACTCCCCCGTACTCGGTCCCTGCCATTTAGATGGAGTTGCCCCGATCCCCAATAAGAATGCAGCATTTCCTGGCCACAGGGATAGGTCAGCAATGGCCATGTGACTCCAGCTGGGGCCATGGACAGTGAATCCCAGGGTTTTTGTGGCAAGTTAATTACCAGAGATGCTGTGTTTCTGTTAGAAGCACCGAGAGACGTAGATATAAGCCAGGAGGTGACAACCATCTCCTCATGGCATGGGGACAGCCTGCCGGAGAATGGAGCCAGCACAGAGGACAGCAGAACCCAGAGACAGAGAGAGACAGATCTCTAATGGTGCCATTGAGGCATCTGGATCCAACTTTACCTGAAGTACCCACCACCTGTGAAATATTCAAAGACCCAAGCCAGTAAGCTCTCTTTCGTGCTGACTTGTAGACAAGAATTCATCAGTAGCTGGTTAATGGAGACGTGTGAAGTGCGGGGAAAGGGGTGGGGACTGCCGTCTGCAGAGAGAGGGCACCTTTTCCCAACTTTCCAACTCTGCTGGGGACAGAGCCCCATCACCATCTTTTCCCACACCATTCCGTGGCAGATAAAAGCGACATTCTCCACTGGAAAGAGGAGAGCCCACGCAACTCCAGGGCAGACTAGACCAGAGGGCCACCAGAGCTTTGTCCAGGAAAACCAGCATTTCCCAGGTGGGGGGTTCTTGACCCGCTCTCTCTGGAGGTACCTATCTGCTTTGAGGACCCCACTTCCATTCACCCGAAGAATCAGCCAGCCTTACCATCTTTCAAGGCAAAAAATAAACCTAAGTTACTAGTCATATCACTGGAGGGAAAAGCAGCCTTCCTTAGCCTTCTCGAAGTCGCAAAACATTTCCAGCGTGCGGGATGCCTCCCACTTGCCACCCGTCCCCAGGCCTGCACCAGACCTGCCTCCTGGATGCTGCAAACGCCTAAAATGGTACCCAGTGGGCAGCTGGGGCCTGCTCCTGCGCCCCCCACAGTCAATTGCTCACCTGAGCCCATAGAAGGAAACAACAGCAGAAAGATGGCCCTGTGGGGGTGCAGCCCAGCTCCCCAGAGCCACCTTTGGAGGAGAAACACACCTGGGGATGGAGGCACCAAAAAAGGCCTCATCCATATGACAGGTGTCAACCTCTCAGGAAGGGTGACAGCTCCAGCTCTCCTGGGATCTTTGACTTGAGACAGGCAGTGCTCTTCCTGCTGCCGAGGCCTGGGGTAGGGCCTGGCTGTTTGTAGGTTGAGTTGGAGTTTGCTTGGCTCTCAAACCCCCCACCCCTGACTGCAGCTCAAGAGATGCTCAAAAGATGGTCTCAGGAGGACATGAGGGCAAGCACCAGGCCAGAGCTGCCAGAATCCAGGTTTCCAAAAACAGAGCCCAGCTCTGAATCTCAGCCCAGGTGTTCGGCTCATCCTGGGGACATCTCCCTGCTGGAGAATCCTCAATGTCCACCTTCCTATGCACACCTGTCCCTCCAAACCCACAGGGCCGTCCTCCTGTACATCTCTGCAGAGACGTCCTACAGACACCTCCAACTCGACACCTCCCTAACTAAACTCCCTGCTCCCCACACAGGCTCCTGCTCCTCCTCCTCCTCCTGTGGACTGACATTTCTAATCACCCCCAAGTTTAGATATTTTCCCTGATCCTCTCTCCTGCTCCTCACTCCTGGGTAATCAGTCATCGACTGCTGACTCTCCTTCCTAAATCTCTCATCACACTGTGATTTCCAGCCCAGCCTTCTCTGGCCTGAATTGTTTCAGCAGGCTCCTCACAGGTTTCCCTGCCTCCATGCATGCTTGATCCTTGCAATTCTCCACTCAGTGGCCACACTGGATGTCCTGAAACACAGATCTCCTCCTGTCCCTCCTCTGTGCAAACCCCTGCAGCTGTTATCCTTTGCTAGAACAAGTCTCACGTCCTCACCATGGCTTGCAAGGCCTTTCCTGATCTGCTTTCTAGCCTGAAAAGAGAAGGCATTCAAATGTTTCTTCTAAACCAGGCAAACTTTTTCTGTAAAGGCCCAGATAATAAATATTTTAGGCTTTGTGGGCCATACGGTCTCTACCGAAACCACTCAACTCTGCTGTTATAGTGAGAAAGCAGCTGTAGATATTATGTAAGTGAATGGCTGTGGCTGTGTGCCAATAAAACTTTATTTATAGAAACAAGTAGTGGGCCGGATTTGACCCACAGGCTGTAGTTTGCCAACCGATGCTCTAAAGGAATGAGTCAATGACTCACCATCATCTCCACATCTCAGTTGCTCATCTAGAAAATGGGATAATGTTACCCACATTGAAGGGTTGCTGGAGGATTTGAAAGAACATGTCAGGTGCCTTGCAAGAGTTCAGCAAAGAGTTGGTGCTCATAGGGGATCGCTATCATTAACACTATTATCATTGCTCTCCCTTTTGTATGTATAAAAATCTGTCGCCAGGCGCAGTGGGTCATGCCTGTATTCCCAGCACAGGCATGAGGCCAAGGCAGGTGGATCACTTGAGGTTAGGAGTTCGAAACCAGCCTGGCCAACATGTCTCTACTAAAAATACAAAAATTAGCTGGGCGTGGTGGCACATGTCTGTAAGCACAGATACTCAGGAGGCTGAGGTAGGAGAATCACTTGAGCCTGGGAGGCAGAGGTTGCAATGAGCCAAGACTGCACCACTGCACTCCAGTCTGGGCAACAGAATGAGACTCCATCTCAAAATTAATAAATAAATAAATAAATAAATAAATAAATAATCGGTCAGCTCTGACTCCATAGAAAGGAGGGAAGGAAGGGTGGAGACCTTCTTGTCTCTGGAGTCTGATGGTCCGTAGTACATGTTTGAGGAGGAAACAGCTGGGCACCTCCTATATGCCGGGCACTGGGCTTCATGATGGAGAGTGATCGAAATAAATACCAAGGCAATAGACACCCCCTGAAGTCAAGTCTTAGAAGTCTAAGAAAGAGGGAAAATTTTGCAAGAATTTCTTCAAACACCATTATATGCCTGCTATGCACCAGGCCTTGTGCCGGAACTCGGCCGCCCAATGGAATATGAAGCATGCTCTGTCTTTAAAAAGGCATTGCCTAGAGAAATTATTTTCTCTTGCTTCTAAATTTCTGCCTGTCCCTGTCCCTGAAGCCACGTTTTTATATCAGAGAAGAAACAGAGGCTCAGTGCACCTTGACTCTCTCCAGAGCTCTCTGGGGAAGGCCTGAGTTCCCCCTATCTTTTTTTTATTTAACTTTTAAAAAGCAGCTGTGTTATATACGTAAACTTAGGTCATGGTTTATACAGGTAATTTTATAAATAGGTGTATATATAGATAAACTTGTATTTGTTATCCATATTATTTTCTCACCCAGGTATTAAGCCTAGCAACCAATAGAAATTTCTCCTGATCTCTCCTTCCTCCCACCTTCAACTTCTGGTAGGTCCCAGTGTGTGTTTTTCCCCTCTACGTGTCCATGTGTTCCCATCATTTAGCTCCCACTTATAAGTGAGAACATGCAGTATTCGTTTTTCTGTTTCTGCATTAGTTTGCTAAGGATAGAGGCCTCCAGCTCCATCCATGTTACTGCAAAGGACACGATCATGTTCTTTTTTATGGCTGCATAATATTCCATGGTGTTTATGTACTCAATTTCTTTAACTAGTCTACCACTGATGAGCATTTATGTTGATTCCATGTCTTTACTATTGTGAATAGTGCTGCAGTGAACATTTGTGGGCATGTATCTTCATGACAGAATGCTTTATATTCCTCTGGGTATATACCCAGTAGTGGGACTGCTGGATCAAATAGTAGTTCTGTTTTTAGGTGTTTGGAGAATCACCACACTACTTTCCACAATGGTTGAACTAATTTAACACCCCCCTACCACCAACAGCACATAAGCATTCTTTTTTTCCACATCCTTGCCCCCAATCTCCTTGATGGAAGGTAGGGTCCGATACTGAATGAAACTGACTCTCTCTCACACCCAGTCAGGGCCTTTGCAGAGTCCTGAAGCTCAGGTGCAAGAAAGGTGGGGGTCCTTGGTCCCAGTAGCCCCTGACAGAAGGGCGGAGGTGATGTTGGCTTGTGAATGAGAACCTTCCCCATTGCTCTCCCCTTGCTGAGGGACACCACTCTCTGAGCCAATCCCAGCTCCCCTCTCACCTGGGTTCTTTTGCCCCCATAAGGCGGTGCTCCAGCCCTGGGCACAGACTACTAAAACTGTGCCCCAATCTCCATTCTCTACTTGTCCCTCAGCAGAATCCCCAGTGTTTGCTGGAGCACACAGACACTCAAATGAAAGCCACACTGGCCAGCCTCCTTGTCCACGTGACTAAGTTCTGCCAGTGGAATGGCTTTGAGGGGAAGTAATGCACCTCTCTACCATCTCTCTCTCCACTCTGGAGCATGCACGTGTGGGATGCCATCTTGAGCCATTCAGATGACAGACATACGCCAGGCGGCAGGGAGTTACAAATGGGAAGGAGTCTGGGCTCCCGACGTCATGAAGCCTTTGTCCGAGCTCTGCACTGTCTCCTCCAGGCTCTCAGGCAACAGAGAAATAATCAGCTGATTCAGCTACTCTTTGTTCTGGTTTCTTTGTAACAAGGGCCGCATTTAAATCTGAACTAATGTTAAGCGTCAAGCAGGGTAGCCTGTGTTCACCAGCCCAACACAGGGTCCCATCCATTGCACTGTGCAAACGATGCAATACTTTACAGTTTCATACAACCATCCTTCACTGAGCACCTCCTACATGCTGGGCACTGAGTCAGGTGGTCAGGAGGCAGTCTTGCTTTCCAATTAGGAAGGATGGAAAGAAGAATAACAAGGAAGATATACAGAGTATTTCAACACACACACACACACACACACACACACACACACACACACACACACACACAAGCACAGGTTTATGAGATATAGTCTATAAATATTCCCATTGTACAGATGTGAAAACTGAGGTCTAGAAAGGTTAAGGTGTCCAATAACTAATAAGCGGCAGAATATAAATTCAGTCTAACTCCAATTGCTTCCCCATCGATCCTCCACTAACTATGGAAAGAAACACATTACAGGCTGATTTATTCTCCATTCCATTACCACTGCCCCAAGGAAACATAACAGAATTAAGATGTGTTGAGCTGTCATTTGGAACCTGGTGGTATGCTCAGTGTTTTCCATGCAGTGCATCTTTTCCCCCACCTCTATAGCTGTGGGAGACCAGAGCCGTTATAATCCTGATGTGAAAGATAACAAAACCAACGCAGAGATTACGGGAAGCTGGCCTGAGGTTACTAAGCAAGTTCGTGCCTGACTGTGGTAAGGGCTGGAGGGACTTTTGTTTTCCTACTTTTATATCTGTAGACCAGGGGATAGGGCACACCAGGGGCCAGGGCACACCAGGGGCCCTCCCCAGCTCTGTGCCCCATCCTTACCCCAGGCCAGGAGGAATAAAGCTGATACCCCTCACCTTTCTTCTTGTGACGGTGTCTTCAGTGTCTTAGCAAATCAACAATTGGGCTCAACCAAAGAGGTAGAGCAGACCAGGTATGGTGGCCTGCTTTTCCCCACACCTGTAATCCCCTGACTTTGGGAGGCCAAGGTGGGTGGATCACCTAGGGTCAGGAGTTCGAGATCAGGCTGGCCAACAAGATGAAACCCTCTCTCTACTAAAAATGCAAAAAATTAGCTGGGTGTGGTGGCAGGCACCTGTAATCCCAGCTACTTGGGAGGCTGAGGCAGGGGAATTGCTTGAACCTGAGAGGTGGAGGTTGCAGTGAGCAGAGATTGCGCCACTGCACTCCAGCCTAGGCAACAGGGGCAAAACTCCCTCTCAAAAACAAAAACCAAGAGGTGAAGCATACGACCAAAGCCCACGCTAATCAAAACATGACACCCCCTTGACCACAGCAGTTGGTTCTGAGATTGGGCACTTGAGTCAATGACCTAGAAGGAGCCCCCAGGTCGTTCCCACTTACTGGGAACCCACAAGGATGTGCAGGCGGGGGCTGCTGTCCTCATCTTTCTCTCAGGCAGAGCAAGGGATTGAAGCCAACCCCGAGAAAGGCAGAGCAGAGGGATGGTGAGAAGCTGCTGTTCTGTTCATATCGCTTGTGTCCCTGAATAACACACCCTTGGGGGTTTTCATGCACGTAAAGCAATCAATTCTTCCCTTTTTTTTTCTTGCAGATACAAGTTTGCAACCACTTTTCTGTCCCATTCGAACCAAACGCGTTCTAATGTATACTGTCTGGAGCCTGTCTCCTGCTTTCAATAATGACGCCAACTTAAACTTCCCCTCCTCCCTATGACTCCTGTATACCAAAGCCCAGTTGGACCTATGAATGGGTTTGTCATCTGCTATTTTGACCTGTTCATTTACAGCCGCTTTGCTTCGAGGAGGAGGATTAAGTATGACAATATTGCTTGGAGAGCTAGCGTCGGGCTTAATCACATTCGGCCTCACATTCAGATTCACATCCATGCATCTCATTTTTCAATGAGATTGAAGGTTCTATGAGGTAAGAGTCATGCCCTATAAATTCAACAAACAATGATTAAGTGCCTGAGGTGTCCTAGACACTGTCTAGAAGCTGGGAACACAGAGGATAATAAAAGAGGTCACTGTCCTCTCCAAGGCAGAAATGTAAGCAGATCACTGCAGATAGAAGCACATCGTGACAGGCTGTTTTGAGTTGCAAGTGGCTGAGAAATGCAATTTAAACTGGCTGGGGCAACATAGAGGATTTGTTTCATGCAAATACAAAGTGCAGGTAAGATCCAGCTTCTGCGCTGGATGACCCAAAGGCTTAACAATGCCATCTGTGATTTTAATGCCGACGGTGACCATCTCTCAGCACGGTCATCCCAGCAGCATCCTCAGCAGGGCGGGCTGCATCCCATGGGCCACACCTTCCCCCATCTACATCCCGGGGAATGTGGGTCCAAACTAGATGCACCCTGATTGGATCTTCAAGGTCACATGCTTGCCCATGAACCAGTGACTGGGCAGGAAAATGATCTGCGTGGATACCTGTAAACGAATCAGGGCCCACCACGGAAGCAAGGGCGTGGAGTCAGCTTGCTCCAAAGCAAGTAGGTTACATAAGCCCACTGTCTACCCTTAGAGACAAAAATGGGACCAGATTCCCCTGAGCTGACACCAGAAGCGTGTCCTGTGTCCATCACTGGGCTGCACCGGTGGTGCATGTTACTTCATGGTCACAATAATACCAGCATAAGCAGTACCTAATGTTTATGAAACGCTTCCTAGTGCCGGATTCTACAGTGTCCCGCATTTGTCATTCTCAATCCCATTTCACCAGAGTTAGGGATCATGGTAACCTCTACTTTGCAGATTAGGAAATTGAGGCCTGGCGAGCGAAAGTGGGCTGCCTAAAGTTATTGGTCTGAATTTAAAAAGCAACGTGGCTCCCTGTTGTCCTCGGCTCCCTACCGTTGGAAGGGGTCTAGTCACATCCTTATGCTGGGTGCTTGGCTGGGTGGATGGGGCTTCAAGGGAGACAGAAAACAGAAACCGCCTCTCCACTGCGCATCACATTTGCCGTTAAAAAAATTCCGCACGCTTCACAGGGGCTGCCTCCAGAGTCCTTTGCAAATCCCCAAATTGGCAATCCCTGCTACTGTATTTAATTTCCCTCTAAACTGCAGAAAAATTTAACAGAAAAACTTCAGTGTCCCCTTCAGACTGCACGATGCTCTAAATGAACATTAACTCCGCTGCAAAAACAAGCTCAGCACCACACGAGGCTGCATTATTTGCATGAGAACATTGAACCTTACTTTCCAGAATCTACACCGTCAACTCCAGCTGTTGACTTTCTGCAGGGGTGTGGGAGAGGCATGTTCCACCATGGAGGTCGCTTTAGGGCAGGTACAGTGTGCATGACCGCATGATCCACCCAAGTAGGACCCAGCAGTGACAACGGCTCAGTGGATCCAGGAGCAGTCCTCTGGCCACGTGGCATTCTCTCTTGCTTCCCTATTGGAACCTGCAAGTGCCCATGTGGCACAAGTTTACAACTCTGGGCTTTGATGAATTCTTAGCTTCTGCAACCTCAGCTGGGTTTACATCTTTTCTGGGACAAAAATTTCAAGGAGTCCTTATTCCTCCAGTAAATACCTTCCCCTAATGGGTGGGGGGTAGGGGGCTAGAGTTGGACAAGGGTAGGTTTGGGAGAGAGTGAGGAAGAAGTTCCACAGGGCAGGTTTCCACCTAACAGAGCAGGGCACTTTGTATTGGAAGCTCACGGAAGCTGAGGCTGGAGGTCACCTGCTCTCCTCTTTCTGGACTCAGTGAATGAGTTACCAGCTGCTTCTGCTGAACTTCTGGAGCCACTCATCGTCGGCCTTGCCCCCTGGAGTTTTTTATTTTCTTCGTAAACTGTCTTTACTGTATTAAGCATCATATCTAATTGATCTTTTCTGTACAGAAGCTACCCAGGAGAAGCCGCTCAGCAGAGTAATAAATCAAGGCAGGGGGAACAAGCATTGGGATATCAATAGCACTCAGCATGTGGCCATGATTAGTATGACCTTGTGGACATTAAAAAAAAAAATTTCTCTGTGCCTCAGTTTCCTCATCTGTAAAGTGAGGGTAGCAATAGCCAATGATCTCATAGGGTGAGGCTTAGACAAGCTGTTGTAGGAAAAACACTTAAAACAATGTCTGGCCCATAGGGAACACCCAGGAATGTTAGCTATCAAATAATGAAATGTTGAAATAATGGAATAATGATGAGGCAGCATGGCAGGATGAAAACATGGTCTGTAATTTCATATAGTCCATGTCTAGGTTTTACCACTTATTAGCTCTCAGCAAAAAAGTTCTCCACACTTGCTGAGCCTCCGTTTCATATTCTCCAAATGGGGATAATGATTACACAGCTTCTTGGGGTTGCTGGGAAGGTTCATTAACTTTAAATTCTCATTGTGCAAAAGCCAGTCACCACGGCAGGCCTGACTATGAGGCTTCCCCCGGGGCTGGCATCTGGGAAGGTGGATTTCGAGAGAGTTCCCACCACTTCCTGACAAGAGTAGTTCACTGTGACTAAACCATTTGCACAAACAGCATGGTTTATGCTGGACACCTGCTTTCCTTCTGGGAATGTTGTCAGATGCCAGGCAGATGGTGTCTGTGTGACCAGCCCCCCAATAAAAACCCTGGACACTGAGTCTCTAATGAATAGTGCACAAGTGTTGTTGCAATTCATGGCTAAGGAAATCCTGTGTGTCCCCGCAGCTTTACTGGGAGGGAGCTCTGTAAGCTTCGACCTGACTTCTTCTGTATCAGCTCTCTGTGCCTTTTCCATGTACTGATTTTGCCGTGTATCCTTTCACTCTAAAAGTCACAGCCATGTGCGCAACTATATACCGAGCCCTGAGTGCTCCTGGAAAATAATCGAATTTGGGTGGGTTCTTATGGACCCCCTGGCACTCACCTGTGTCATACATGTCCCATGGTGAGTCCTTGGCAAGTGGAAGCATCAAATATAAGTGTTCATTGTGGTCACTGACTCATCGTCCTTCCTTACCTGTGAGGCTCAAATAAGAGATGTCTCCTCTAAAAGCAACTTAATTTTTGTTTCTTTAAAAAGTGCAAAAAGAAAGTTACTTGCATGGATGCAGAACCTAAGGGTGGCAAGCATGAAGATATGCAAGGGAGTAGTCATAGCCTGTTTCATCTTAAATACCAAAGAAACTCCTACCGGCTTTGTTTTTTCTCTCGTCTTCTACTCTCTGGGAAGGAGTCTTGTCTGATTGATTACTGGACCTTTTCTTTATTGACTGAGATAGTCATGATGAGGAGGGATTAGTGAGAGTTACAGTGGAAAAGGAGAAAACTAAAAACCAGTAGGGGGAGAGAAGAAAAGATTTTAGGGAAATAAGGGAGAAGGATGAAAAACGGACGACCCCATGAAGATTGGATTAGAGATAGGTTTTTGTTTGTGTGTTTCATGTTGTTTAAATGTGGAAAAAAGAAGAGAAAATAACTTCATGGCAGCTATTGTGTATTGAAGAATTGGAAAAGAACTTCTACAAAGAGATGTTATTATTTATTATGGATGGGTTCCTTCTTTGATGTGCTATTCAGAAGACTCCAATAAAGATTCAAATTACTCTAAATTGGTTTGGGTTTGCTAAACTATTTTTTAATAGACTGTGTTTCAGGCTGGACCACAGGGAAAACAGGCTTTATATGCATTGCAGAATTCATAGTTATACCACAGCTATCAGTCACATTCTCGATCTCTCTCTCTCTCTCACACCACACACACACACACACTCTCTCTCTCTCACACACACAGAGTAAGTGATATAGTTTGGCTGTGTCCCCACCAAAATCTCATCTGAATTGTAGCTCCCATAATCCCCATGTGTCATGGGAGGGACCCAGTGGGAGGCGGTTGAGTCATGGGGCCGGGTTTTCCTGTGCTGTTCCCGTGATCGTAAATCTCATGGGATCTGGCGGTTTTATAAAGGGAGGTTCCCCTGCACATGTTTCTCGCCTGCTGCCATGTAAGACGTGACTTTGCTCCTCCTTCGCCTTTCACCATGATTGTGAGGCCTCCCAGACATGTGGAAGTTAGTCCGTTAAACTTCTTTTCTCTTTATAAATTACCCAGTCTTAGGTATTTCTTCACAGCAGTATGAAAATGGACTAATACAGTAAGCTATTTCAGAATCTGCCAAATTATATTTACTATTAATTTTCTCTGCTCAGCCAGATTTACTCTCAACCTGCTCCATTTGAAAATTTTCTCCTGTGTCTAATATAACTTCCCATTGTTCATTGAGGATCTTCAGGGACCCAGAGCAAGAAGACAGGGAAGACAGAGGAACCAGGCTACTCTCACACCTAGACTCGGATATGTGGGCTGGTTCAGTGATGTCAAGTTCAAGTCCAGCGATGGCCTGTTCAGCCATGTCCTCCATGTATATCCTCAAGCCCTCCTTGTCTGAGGCTCCGAAAGGCTCCCACCTTCTAAACTCTATGAAGCCCTGATTTCTGAAAGTTTAGGCCTCTTGAATCTCTGAATTTCAAAACAGTGACACACGCAAGGACAAGATCAAAATTTCTTAAGGGAAAAAGAACCGAAACAAACGTTGAGAGGGCAAACATCTCACATTAGATTCTGGAATTTTAGAAAAGTAGTAACATATGCACAACATCATCCTTTAAAAGCTCTTGAGTCTAGATAAGAAGGAAGACCAAACGCTCCAGAGGAGACTGCCAGGTTTGTCTTCAAGCAGAATGTAATTTATGCAAGTAAAAGGTATAAAATGTTATTGGAACAGGCACTTCACAAAGACAATATCCCAAACGAAACATATGTGAACATATGAAAAACTGCTCAGCTTTGTTATTTATCAGGGAAATGCAAATTAAAACCATAAAATGACAGAAGTACACATCCACCTGAAAGGTTAAGGTGAAAACATCACATGTTGGCAAGGAAGTGAAGCCACTGGAACATGCATCCACTGCTGGTCATGGGAAGGGAGAGATTCAAAGGATACCTCCACCTTGCAAAACGATTTGGCAGCATCTTCTAAAGTTGAACAGATGCATAAGTGTCAAACCAGCAATTCTATCTCTTGAAGCATACCCAACAGAAATATGGAAGCGTTCACCAAACACACGTACATGAAGGTTCACGGCAGCACCGTTCGTAAGTAGTCCCAAACTAAAGCCTACCTTGAAGCTCATCGGTAGAATAGATGAATAAATGGCAGTATATTCACACAATGGAATACTCTAGAGCAGGGAGTTGGCAAACTATGGTCCTACGTTTGTAATCCAGGCTGCCTATTTTTGTAAATAAAGTTTCATTTGAGTACACCTCCATTCATTGGTTTAAATATTGCCTATGGCTGCTTTCATGTCATAACAGAAAAGCTGAGTTGTGACAGAGATCAAATGACCTGTGATGCTTCAAATATTTACTGTCACTCTTTACAAAAAGAGTTTGCTGACCCCTGCCTTACAGCATGAGAGCAAACGACATACAGCAACACGTGTTGTGTTGATAAGGACGCATCTCACGGTGTTGACAGAGAAATGAGTCACTAGAGAACACAGGTTGTTTAGTTCCATTTCCGTGAGGTTAAAAGTGGGCAAAATTAGGCCCTGGAGTGGGTGTGAGATGTCAGGAGAGACACTGCCGGGGGAGGCATGGTGACTAGAAAGGGACCTGAAGGTTCACAGGGTCCTGGTTGTGTCCTGCTTCTGGATCCATATGTGTGTGGCCTGGATGTGTTCTCTTGGTAAGAATTCATCAAGCTCTGTACTTACGCCCTGCACACTTGCCTCTATGTTTATGATATTTTCATGGAAAGTCTTTTAAAAATGCTACTGGACTCCCTGCACTCCACCTTAAAACTCCAAGCCACTTACCCTGCTCTCTCGTTTGTGTTTACCTTCACATAACTGACGATCCCCCTGAAAGGCACTCCTCCTGCTCCCCTTGACGGAGCAAGGACCCCTCTTACGGGCCTGCTGGGCCTCCCCAAGCATAGAAAGGAAAATCTTGAGTTCCTTCAAGGGAAATTCCAGGCACCTCACCAGCTTTGAATTAAATTAAATGGGCAACCTGATAAGTGAGAAGGTAATCATAGCTTAACATCACAGCCCTGGAAGTTAGAGCCACAGAACGTTTGGCTCCCTGTAGAAACTACAGCTAATATCTTCATACATGTCCCTGAATTATACTTCAGAAACCCAGACCCCCAGCACATGGAAGATGCCGTCTGCCAGCACAGACACCTCAGATAAGAAGGAACTGAGGGCTAAATGGTGACCATGGTACTCTTGTTCTAAATTTCTTCCTGAGAGGCCCGAAGGAAGTCAGACTCACAGGCCAGAGCTTCACATTCGTTTCTGCTAATCCCAAGCTTTCAGACAAACTTTTGCTTCCTTCAAACACAAATCAAAGAATCTTTGAATCCACCTTTGATTTGTAGGCCCCTGCTTGGAGATGCGTTTTTTTTTTTTTTTTTAAATCTTCTCCAGATGCTTAAAATAAGATGCTTTGCTTTTTTAAGTGAAACCAATATGCAACCTCCACGTGCTGATCAATGACTTTGCCTGTAATTGTCTCCTCGCCTTGAAAAACGCTTACCATGTAAGCCATTGGGCAGTTCAGGTCTTAAGCATTAGCTGCCTCATCCCCCTTGCTTGGTGCCCTGCAATAAATGCCTTACTTTCTCTCGCTGCAATTCCTGGTGTCGGGGTTTGGCTTTGCTGCACCTGGTGGGTGGACCCAAGTTTGGTTTGGTAACAAGAATCATGCAGACTCATCCTTCAAATCTCAGTGCAGATGTCTCCTTCCCAGGTCACCTTCCTGCCATGCCCCAGGGCTCGCAGATGATCAGGGAAGCAGGCAGAGAGATCTCCAAGAGGGCGATACCGGGGGGCTCACAGATAATCAAGGAAGCAGGCAGAGAGATCTCCAAGAGGGCGATACTGGACCTCAAGTGAACATGGAGAAATACAAGAGATGTCACTGGTTGAATCTTGAGCGTCTGTCACACAGGAGAGGCCAGGTTGGCCACTCTGGAGAAATTCAGCTGTTTGTAGCTTTAGTTTAATCTAGGCTTAAGCCATTTGTAGGGGGCAGCTTAGTTTGGTGGGCAGAATGTTGGGCAAATCTGGAAAAAAAGAGCTGCATAGCAGCCAGGACATAGTGAAATTAAAGGGACTAATGTGTCACCTCTAATTGGCTGCAGAAAAGTGAGGAATTCATCGTTTGACATAACTGAGAAACCCAGAAGGAGGTGACCATAACCATAATAGTTTCATTGCACTATGCACACAGCCAGTCCACACACCAAGACACCAGGCTGCAGCAGAGAAAGAGGTGCTGAAATGTCTTTTCAGGCTTCTGCATTTGAGGACCAGATGGCCCCACCAGGACCAGCAACTCTTGACTCAACGCGACCTGTGGCCCCCACCGAGAAGTGGACTCAGCCTCAAGGACTATTTTCCACACCCCTAGGATTGCATGCCCAACCAAGCAGCAGCATCCCTTCCCTCGCCCCTGCACACCAAACTGTCTTTGAAAAACCCTAGCCCCCACATTTTCAAGGAGGCTAATGTGAGTAATAATAAAACTCCGGTTCCTAATTAGCCAGCAGTTCATGTATTACACTCTCTTGATTGCAAGTCCCCTGTTTTAATAAATCAGCTTCATCTGGGCAATGAGCAAGAAGCACCTGTTGGGCAATTACACTGTGACCTTCAAGAATGAAGTTTCTTGATCTGTACAAGGGTAATGGGTATCCTCACTGCAAGGGGGTATTGCGTATCTCCCCCAGGGACCGAGTACCTGGCCTTCATGGGTGCCTGATGAATGGTGGAGCCCTCTGTACCATTCTGCTTTTCAGGAAGGAAAAAAGTCCTCTGTTTATGCTCAGGGCTGGGGATGAGGATCAGGAGTGTGGGCTGCCCACTCTGTAGGCTCTATGGAGCCACTATGGGGGTGCAGGGCCCTGTCAATCACAGCCACTTTATCTGACAGACCCCAAGGGAGAATCATTATCGTTGTTTTAATCACACCATTGAAACAAACAAGAATCAGGACTTCAATTAATTCAGCACACAACTGGAACACATTTTGTGATTTGCAAGTCAGATACAGAGCTGCAGACCACACTCTCACCACACTGACAAGTCACATCCTCAGAGGCTTAGCTGGGGAGGAACAAGGTGGGGGATGGGGACCTGGTTTTGGATTGTGGTTCTGACACTGACAATTAGTGTGACCTCCACCAGAGGCTGCAACACTCTGGGCCTGAGTTTTCTCCTCTGTGAGAAGGAATCGTTGTTGTTGTAAAGACTGCAGGCATGATCTAAGTCATCTAGGTTCACTTACAAGAACAAAGAGCTGTTGCTTTACTTACTCTAGAAAGGAAAGAAATTAGCACAAGGCATCAGGTGCTTACAGAAGCTACTGGAAGTTCATGAGGAGCACACTCTGGACTGCCCCCCAGGAAGCTGGCACATCTGCCTCCATCAGGAAAGCAGAGGCCCAGAGACCCATTAGCTTCAAGAACACGCAGCAGAAGCTGCGAGCCTGAAATCAAGAAGCCCTCACCAACGCAGAGACCCCCGTCTCCCACAAAGCTAATGGCTGGTCACTGCAGTCAGAATGGAACAGCTCGTTGGAGGAGGGGGATGACCTTGGCCTTACCACCCCTCCGCTGGAGGATCAGAATTGCACCTCAGATATCCTAGGTGCAAAGGAATTGGGAAAATTGCTTTTTGGGAAGAGGTGGGGGTGCTCCGCAGTGCAGGAAGATGTAGCAGAAAGAGGTGCAGCCAGATGGTTACAGCTGGGGACAAGGTGACTTAGGATGAGGCACTGAAGGGTTTGGGATCTAGTGGCCGGTCCCGGGAGCAGCTGGACCCACGTGCCCCACAGCCTCCCTCCTAAGCCAGCCTTCCGAGCACCAAAGCGTCCTGAAGTCACCTGGTCCATGGTTCTGCCCCAGCCCAACCAGAGCCAATAATCACCTGACCTCTCCACGGAACCTTCTGGTTCCAGCCTCAGGCATTCAGAGAAGCTGCTTGGGGTTGATGTTGAAGCATCGTCCCCGAGCCTTACACCCACCCTTCGGTGCTCTGCCCTGTGATGCTGAGACCGGGATTCTGAAAACCATGTTTCTGTTAAAATAGCTGACATGGCTTCTGTTTCAAAATCGGACTGGAAATCACTTGCAGGGGCTTCAGAGTCAGGTACAGCCCCAGCTTCCCTGTTCAGGAGCTGTGAGACCCAGGCAAGTGGCTTCATCTTTCTCAGCCACAATTTCCTATTGTCTAAAAGAACAGCCTCTTCCCACAAAGTTGATGTGACAGTGCGTCATGTCTGTGTGTGTAAAACACCCAGTACGGGGCCTGACGAAGGGTGAGCCCCGGCTACTGTCAGCGGATAGCGTCCCGCAGGGGGACCACAGCCTTCCACTTCCCATGGGTGTGAAGGTCTCTGGGAAGGTGCCTGGACCCTCCTCTGAGGGCCATCAGGGCAGACGCTGTGGGACACATACACCACAGCCATCTCCTCCTCCTTCCCTGCTGCCGCTTCTGGAAAAGCAGAAGATGGCTGACACTCCCTTCCAGAATGTTCCCTCTACTTAGTACGCTGGCTTTCCCAGGCTCAGCTCACTCTCAGGTCTTTTAGGCTTCAACTTCAGCCCCAGGTCTTCAGGGAAGCCTTCTGTGATTGTGCAAGGCATTTCCTCTGGGCTCCCCAGCCTCCGCTCCACTTACCTACAGGCTGGCTTGTCTGTTTCCCTACCCCCATCAGTGAGCTCCTTGGTGGGGTCGGGGGATGAAGGGAGGTGGGCTCACAGCTGAATTCCCAAAGCTCACTTAAAGCCGGGCACAAACATGCTCCTGATGGCTGGCTGTGGAAATGAATGGGTGAGTTCCTGATTTACGAGGGATAAAACTGAGGCTCAGAGAGGCCGCACCGACTTGCTCAGGATGGAGCTCATACTCAACCGCAGGTCCCACTACGCCAAGCTGCTTCAAAGCAAGTTCAAATTTAGAGCACCCTTCCCCAACTCAGCCTCCGCGCTGCGACTTGGCAGGAAGGGAAGGTTTGTGCAGAAGTCCACAGACTGTCTGTCTGCAAACCTCCCTCACTGAAGTCACAATAAGGAGCTTGTGAAAAACCTAACCTCTCAGCCCCACCCCAGAGCCACAGCGTCAAAAGCTATGACGTGAGGCCTGAGAATGGTCATTTCTCACACGCTTCCCACGTGGCTCTGAAGTTCACTAATACCAAGAAGCCGCTGGGGCTCCTAAAAACATGACTGGGAAGATTTGCTGCTAGCTTTTCCTATCCTGTCTTCCAAGTGTCTCCTAAGACCACCCTGGGAGGAAGGGGCCCGGTCACTGGAGGTACCCAGCCCTCTGCGTGTTCTTTGTGTTACTTTTTTGAGAACATTAACTTTTTAAAAAGTAACAATAAAACCACACTGCCCATGGGAATGTCAGCTTGAAAGCAGATACTTTAAGCCGTTACTATAAAACAGAGTCAAAATGCACACCCTTTAGTGACAGAGAATTGACAAGATCCTAGAACCCAGGCTTCTTAGGACTTCCAGGAGGGAGGTCCTAAAGCTGAGATACACCCTGACAGACAGGTCCAAACTCAACTCTGCTACTTCCTTTCTATGGGGTCTTCAAATTCCTTCAAGATGCCTGTGAAACGGGAACCACAGCAGCTCTGCTACCTCAGGAGAAGGTGATGAGCATGCAAAGCCCCTGACACACGGTGGGGAGATAGCAATCTATCAGCTACTTTCATTCATTATTCCTATGATGACATTCAACTTGAGATAGACTGTTGGGTGTTTCTCAGCCCTCAGACGAACCTCCTAAAACAACCTAAGGAACAGCTTCCTCTGAAATTGTATTTTATTTCGCAGCACGGTTAAATCCTTGTTCCACCTCTTCCTCCGCATTGGTACTGTAATCACGGTATGTATTTCTATTAATCTCTGAGTTTAATAATTTCTAAGAAGTTGATTTTGTCAAGGGTAGCAAGTATCCAGAGGCAGTGTCACAGGCAGTAAAGGAATTTACCAAGGCACTTATAGGAAAAGAAAGGCAGATTTCTTAGAGAAAGTGTGAAAAAATATTGCAAGATTACAACAGGAAGCACAGCAGAGAAGAAGCTGTCCGCAAAGGGGGAGGGCTGGAAGGTTTCCAGGGCCAAGCTGGAGGGGGCTGCACGTAGAAGGAGGTCGCTGTACCCTCGGGTTGTTTGCGATGGGCGTCTCGGCTGTTCTTTCCCACCTGCGGTCCTCCTCAACCTGCGGACCCTTCCTCATTGTTGCTCATCTTATCAGGACTCCACAGCTTTTACCGGAGATTCTTTCTACCATTTGGGGCACAAACTGACCTATCTGCCACTGGAAAGAGAGGCCACAGCAACCAATGACAAGAGTCAGGATTCTCAGGTTGACAGTCTCAAAATACAGGCTTTAGAGTTTCAGCTGAGATAATAACAAATAAAGAGGAAGAGCAGAAGCCAATGCTTACGTCCTCAACAGTGATATGCCACATATATCAACAGCATAGAAACATAAATAACATTTAGAAAGGGTGAATGGTGATTTAAGAGGCAGTATATTTTAACGGAGGAAAAATAAGAACCCTTTAAGATTTATGTTATAGAGCTGAAAGTGTCTTTAAAATGACATTGTTCCACAGGCTGAGTGGATAAGGGGGATTTGGAGAGAAAAACAAGCTGTCAATTAAGGGGACATTTCCCGTACCCTTCCCTCTCTCAGCCAAGACCGGGTGATGACGGAG
>NW_022437032.1:4625944-4701316 GCF_009761245.1 Sapajus apella
CTCCCACCTCAGCCTCCCAAGTAGCTAGGACCATAGGCATGTGCGACCACACCCGGCTATTTTTTTTTTTTAAGTTTTTGTAGAGATAGGGTCTCCTTGTGTTGCCCAGGCTGCTCTTGAATTCCTGGGTTCATACAAACCTTCTCACTCAGCCTCTCAAAGTGCTAGAATTACAGGCATGAGGTTTTTTTTAATCTGTGAAAAATTTGAGTGTGTGGCTGGGTGCGGTGGCTCATGCCTGTAATCCCAGCACTTTGGGAGGCCAAGGCAGGTGGATCAATTGAGGTCAGGAGTTCAAGACCAGCCTGGCCAACATGATGAAACCCCATTTCTACTAAAAGTACAAAAATTAGCAAGGCGTGATGGCACATGCCTGCAGTCCCAGCTACTTTGCATGAGAGTCACTTGAACCTGGGAGGCAAAGGTTGCAGTGAGCAGAGATCACACCACTACGTGCTGGCCTGGGAAACAGAGCAAGTTTCTATCTCAAAAAAAAAAAAAAAAAAAAGGCTGGGCACAGTGGCTCACGCCTGTAATCCAGCACTTTGGGAGGTCGAGGTGGGTGAATCATGAGGTCAGGAGTTCGAGACCAGCCTGACCAACATGGCGAAACCTTGTCTCTACTAAAAATACAAAAATTAGCTGGGCGTGGTGGCACATGCCTGTAATCCCAGCTACTCAGGAGGCTGAGGCAGGAGAATTGCCTGAACCTGGGAGGTGGAGGTTGCAGTGAGCCAAGATCGTGCCACTGCACTCCAGCCTGGGAGACAGAGTGAGACTCCATCTCAAAAAAAAAATGCCTGTGTGATGTGGCTCATGGACCACCAGTTGCCACCCTCCTCCAACAAGGCTGCGCCCCCTATGATGTCAGGTAATAAATTTATGTGACCAAGCCTCCGCTTGTCTCCTCTGCAAAATGGACGTACCATAGCCTGGCTTAGGGTTAGAGGAGATAAGAAAGTGAACGTCAAGCGTCTAATACAGAGTGAGGCACATGTCTTAATCTGCTATAACAAAATACCACAGACTGAGTGGCTTCAACAACTGAAAATTATTTCTCACAGTTCTGGAGGCTGGGAACTCCAAATTCAAGGAGCCAGCTCATTCAGTCCCTGATGAGGGCCACTTTCTGGCTGGAAGACGCTGCCTCCTTCCTCCCTGAGTCCTCAAGTGGCCTTTGCTCTGTGCTCATATGGAAGGTGGGGGGGCAGGGCACAGGAGAGAGCTCTGACCTCTCTTTCTTTTAAGGACCCCAATCCTATCGGATTCGTTCCCCCTCTTAAGACCTCATTTAACTTTAAATACCTCCTGAAGATCCTGTTCCAAATATGGTCATAGTGGACATCAGGGCTTTAATATTAAATACATGAATTTTGGCCAGGCACAGTGGCTCACACCTGTAATCCCAGCACTTTGGGAGGCTGAGGTGGGTGGATCATGAGGTCAGGAGTTCAAGACCAGCCTGGCCAACGTGGTGAAACCCCATCTCTACTAAAAATACATAAATTAGCTGGGTGTGGTGGTGGGCACCTGTAATCCCAGCTACTCAGGAGGCTGAGGCAGAGAAATGCTTAAACTGGGGAGGCGGAGGGTGCAGTGAGCCAAGATCATGCCACTGCACTCCAGCCTGGGAGACAGAGTGAGACTCTGTCTCAAACAAAAAATACATGAATTTCGTGGGGGACACAACTTAGTCCATAACAGTAAAAGGCACTTGACAGATGGGAGCTTTAATAACAACTACCTAAACAAGTGTAAGAACGCAAAACCAAAACAATTTCACTTTCCCTTAATTCTTAGCAATAACGCTTACAAGTTAGGAATTCTTTACATTTTTACTCAAATGAGGAAAGCAAGATTAATTAATACCCTTTTGGCATTAGAAGAATTACGTAGCAAGATTCCAACCCACACATGCTTGATGCTGAAAACCCAGCGTGCTATCACTTGACGCTTACTGGTGTGATGGGTTTGTGCCCACACGCCACTTAACACACACCAATGCCAGACACTGGCGAGAGGGAGGGAGGAAGGGAGGAGAGTGTTCTGCTGGACACATGGAGATTTCAGTCAAGACGGAGTGCTCACTTTTCACCTGTTCCTAATTAAGGTTGCCAGATCAACTACAGGAAGCCCAGGTGAGTCTGAATTTGAGATAAACGGTGAATAGTATTTTTATTGCATGTCCTGTTGCAGTATTTGAAATGAAAATATAACAGCATATTCTGTGTCATTTTGTTTTGTTTTCCTAAGTCTGTTGACCCAAGAATGGGCCATTATCTTAGTCTGCTTGGGATGCTATGACAAATCGTCACAGACTGGGTGCTTCAGATGACAGAAATAGTATCTCACAGCACTGGAGGCTGGGAAGGCCAAGGGAAAGGTGTCAGCCAGCTCAGTTCCTGATGGAGGACCTGCTTTCTGGACTGTAAACAGCTGCCTTCTTGCTGTGTCCTCATGCAGTGGAGAGAAAAATCATCTCTTGTGTCTCCTCCTATAAGGGCACTAATCCCATTCATAGGGGCTCCATCCTCAGTCCTCATTGCCCCTCAGAGACCCCACCTCCAAATACCCTCACATGAGGGGTTACGCTTCAACACAGAAATTTTGGGGGAACACAAATACTCAGTCCGTAACAGCCAGGCTCTGCTTCCCCGCACCCTGCCTTCTTCCCCGTCACCTACGGAATTCAGCTAAAGTCCCTATCTTTCCCCCCAGCTCCTGGTGGCACTTTACAGGACCAGGGTCTTTTCTCCTGGAGGATTCACCATCCCAGGCCCTGCAGTCTCAAGCTTGCGATCCACAGAAGCTAAAGCAGCCCTGTCACTCCAACTCTGTCCTCCTCACGCCCCCTGCCCACTTCACTCAGGGTCCACCCCCAGCTACCTGTCAGTGGCTCTCCTGGTCAGTGTTTCACCAAGACTGTCAGATGTACACCTTGAGAAAGAACAATTTAAATATCAAAGGATTCAGAGAGGCCTTTGCACGGGTGCTGAATATGTTTGCAGAAATGACCTCTTTAAATGTGTGCTACCAAAGTGAAGTGTGGAGGTGAGGACCGCGGGCCGTCAGGTCATGCCCGCCTCCCCCTCTGAGGGAGGAGGGTGCAGACGAGCAGAGGCAGAAGCTGAGTCTCCCTTAGCATGCAGGTGCCACTCATCCCTCCCACTTTCACATTCCAGAAGAAAATGACGTTCCACATCATCAGAATTTCATTTCTGAGGTTTTTTTTCCTCCTAACACTTCCGTGGTCTGTCTTTCTGATTCCAGTGCCCGTGTTTAACCTGGACTAGTCCTCAACTGCGTCCTTAGCCAGAAATGAAATCATTACCAACTCAATCAGCAGAATGTTGGAGGTGGAAGATTCCCAGGTTTTCTCTTAAAACTATCATGAGAAATTATCTCATGGGAATTGTATTTATACTTGTTGAAATCAAGTCTCCTTCCCAAAGGAGACTAAGCATATTAGAAAAGGGCCTCAGCAATAAATGAAGACAGGCTCCCCCGGACGGGCCTGATTCCATCGGGCCAGTTTTACCAGTGGGACCTTCCTTGCACCCATTTCAGCCACTGTTAGAGAAAACACATCAGGCAGGCCTGGCTGCCAATGCTGATCCTGCCCCTGGCTGAGGGATCTCGGGCCTCTCATTTAACAGAGCCGAGTTTTCACTTTCTCCTCTGTAAAATGGGAATAACCGTACCTACGTTGCTAAGAGGACTAGAGACAATGTGTGGAAAGTGCTTAAAAGAGTTTCTATTGCATGGCATGTGCTCCATACACAGCAGCATCGTTATCATTGTTGCATGATGAGAAGATAAAGCAGCACAGCGCATGACCCTGCGGCAAGTTCTGGGGTAGGGACTGTAAGCCGAGTCTAGTTCATCAGCAGGCAAAGGCCTTGCAGTGTTATGATATCTGCCTGTTTTCGGCCAGCGTTCTCGGATGATATAATTTGCATATCTGTCTCCACCCAAACCTCATACTGAACTGTAATCCCCAGTGTTGGAGGCGGGGCCTGCTAGGAGGTGACTGCCTCACGGCGGTGGATGCGTCACGGGGGTGGATGCGTCACGGGTGTGGATGCTTCGTGATTGGTTTTGCATCATCCCCTTGGCGCTGTCCTCCCGATAGTGAGTTCTCATGAGATCGGTCATTTAGAAATGGATAGCACCTTGCCCCCCACCTTCTGCTCCTGCTTTCTCATGTGACACCCTTGCTCCCCCTTCACCTTCTGCCATGACTGGAAGTTTCCTGAAGCTTCCCTAGAAGCCAAGCAGATGCCAGCACCATGCTTCCCACAAAGATCGTGTAACTGTGAACCAATCAAACCTCTTTTCTTATAAATTACCCAGTCTCAGGTATTTCTTTATAGCCATGCAAGAACGGCCTAATACAGGCTTCACAAAGGAAATATGGGGCAGATGGAGCTCTGGAGGACCAGCAGACTGTGTAGGTAGCAAAGAGGAAGGGAAACCTGGAAAACAGCTTTCCTGAAGAACAGAAGGTGCTAGAATTGACATAAGAAGAAATAACTTGAAGAGACCATTTATTTTCCCTTAATTAACATGGTGGGACTTCTGCTTCCAGCTACAATGAAGTGATTCTAGCAGACCCATGCACTCACCAGTAACAACTAGAAAGCCAGGTGAAATTTCAAACAACAGCCACATCTTTTTGGAGGTTTTAAAAAGTGACTGAGGAAGCCAGCACTTGACATCAGAACAAAGAGTGGTTTGTTGAGGTGAATCCAACATTTTGTGTTCTATTTTTTCCTGAGGCTATTGCTGAGGTAGAAAGGCTAAGAGGCCACGCAGAGGGCAGGTGCTTTGGGCAGTGGAGCCAGCACAGCTTCCCACAGTCTCACAGAGCTAAGAATCAAAAGGGGCGTTCTGAACTGCCAGAGCATTAAAGGCAAGATCCCTGAAATAAGGAAGGTGCAGATAAATGAGCCCAATACTATGTGTTTTCTCCTTGAGACATTTCTGGGACCTTAAGCTGTACATGGCAGGAGTCCTAAAAAACAGTCTGAAAGAAACTGATTTGGGGCAGCCTTATAGTATTGAGGGGGCAAATAATTGCATTCAGGACCTGCCAAGGAAGATGGGTTCTGGACAGCATCAAAGGTTGGTTGCCAAGGATGACACCCTAGAGGTGGAAGTACACTGGAGTCAGTTCAGTCTTTGATTGCATTGAAGCGAACCTTCTAGACTAGGTTCCCACCAAAGGGGAGGGTCAGTCACCTCTGGAGGAAAATGCAGTCCAGAGACTCTGTAATTTTTCATATACTCTGTCCCATATTCAATCAAAAGTTACCAGGCAGACCAAAAAACAAGGGAAAAAACAGAATATATAAAGAGACTCACAAATGACCCAGATGATAAAGTTAGCAGACATGGATTTTAAAATAACTTGGAAAGTATGTTCAAGAAAATTTTAAAATGATATTTAAGGACTTCTCTTCTCCCTCCTCAAAAGCCCTAGACCCATATGGTTTTGTAGGTGAGTTCTACCAAAACTAAACATGTAAGGAAGATGTAATCCCTGTTTCATACAAGAAATTAGACAAAGAGTAATTTGTCTAATTACTCCCAAAATTAGACAGAATGAAGAGTTCCAAGCTTATTCTATGAGGCTAGAAAAGGAAAAGGGGACAGATGGAAAAGATAAACCAAGTTCAAGATGAGCACATACTGGAGTCAGGACCACAGAGAGGGTTAAATTGGAAAGAAAAGAAGAGACAGGTAGGAGAGGGCTGGATTAGAGTGGCCTTCAAGACCAAGCTGAAGACTTTACAGACTTGACACTGTGAGTGATGGGAGCCGATTTCAGCTCTTGGCTGAGGGAATGACACAGCTTAGCTCAGTTCAGCTCTGTCATTTCTTCCCCACCGCATGGAAAAGGCTCTACCTTCCTCAGAAGCCCCATTCATGCCAGATGAGCTTAGTACACCATGCCTACAAGAAACCCGATCAGAATCTCTCAACTGGGAGCTGGACTAAGAGATAAAATAAAAACTAGATATTGAAGCTGTATGTTCATTCATCCATTCAACAAATACTTACTGAGCACTTCTGATGTGCGAAACAGTCTTTTTAGGACTGCTTCATGGTGATGAATAGGGTTGACATGATCCCTACCTCTAGAACTCACAGTCCAGGAGTGGTGGTGAATAAACAGGTAAATAGAAAATAGACAGAATCATTCCCTTTAGTGGCAATAATTCCCATTTGTCTATCCTTAATTTACTATTACACACAGAGGAGTAATATTTCCATATTTATGATGAGCAAGTGGGGTGGTCCCTTTTAATTAGATGATCATAGATGGCATCTCAGAAGAAAAGATATTTGAGTAAATATTTGAAAGAAAAAAAAAAGATGAACCTGCCACATGGAGAAATGAAGGAAGAGTGTTGTCAGCACAGGGAACAGCAAGGGCGAAGTCCTGGAGGTGGGAACAATCTTGGCACATTCAACAAAGAGACGTCAGAGTAGTGTGGCAGGAGCACAGTGACCAACAGGCAGGTGACAGGAGATGGGGGGCAGGTCGGGTGCAGCCTTGCAGGTTGTGGTAAGGAGTTCAAATTTTATTCTAGTGCTTCTGGGAGGGTTTAAGCAAGGTATGTTTCATGATCAGACTTACAGTTTAAAACACAAAATTGAGTTGCACTGAAGAGAGGAGACTATGGTGAAAAAAAAACGGAAGTGGAGAGAAACTTCTGAGGCTCCCGTGGCTGCCTCGGTAGAGATGGTGGCTTCAGCTAGCAGAGCAGAGGAGAGACGATGAGCATGGAATGAACGTGAGAAATATTTTGGAGGCAGAACTTCAGAACACGAGAGCAAGAGGCTGAGCACCTGGCGGGGAGTTGGGGTCATTTTCACACGGAGCCTGAAGTTTGGGGGAGAAGCTAGCCTATTTTCTGAAGAGGCCATGATTCAGAGAGCAGGATGCAGACAGACACTGTCTCACCACTTTCCAAGAGGGCAGTCCTGCACTGGGTTCTACAGGATTTCCCTGTATCCTTACAATCAATTTCGTGTTCATTTGAGATAAGTTAATTGGGTTTCTGTTGCTCACAACCATGTCTATGACAGCTGAAGACTTTAGGAAGATTCAGGCACCGGGCATCTTCTTCTTTCAAAGACACAGAACACTTCCTTTATATTTTTCGTTTGTTCTTTTCAAAGCTTTCGGGAAAAACTGTTCTTCCCCATTTCTGATATTTCCTTCTAGATGAAGAGAGCTCAGTGAGGATGAGACTCCCGGCCTCTGTCCGATCCTTTCCATCCCACCCCAGGGAGAGGAATATTTATTGCAAGTTTTAGAAAACCAAAGTGGATGTGATTGGCTGACACATTGCTTTTACCCTGTGGCGGGTCAGCCTGCCCACAGGAAGCCACGAGTCCCCTGCTCCCGTGTGCAGTGTCCCTCGCGGGGTCCACTCCAGGGCCAGCACACGATGGGAGGCTACAGGCCAACCCCAGACCAACACTACCTTCACCAAGTGTTTAATTCTGTCCAATTCTAGGGTGTGGCTTTCGAAAGTCTCATTGACTGTCATCTGCGTTACAACTTCCAATTGAGCATGTATTTGTGAGAAGTCACAGGTAGCAGAGTGCAGAGGTTTCACATGCTGTTTCCAGAGCCACAGGGTTCATGTAACCTCTTTGTGACTCAACTTCTCTATCCATCGAATGAGATAGTAATGGTGACTGCCTGTCAGGGTTGTTCTGAGAATTAAATGTATTAACACATACAAAACATTTAGAGCAATGCCTGGCCACATATTAAATAAATGCTCTCTATGCATTAGCTGGTGCAGTATTTTGGTTTCCATCTGCTACTCTCATTCTCGATTTTTCATTTGTTTAGACAAGCACTGCCCAACAGAACATTCTGTGGTGACGAAGCGTTCTGTGTCTGTGCCGCCCAGCCTGGCAGCTGGTAACCTCATGGGCTTATCGGGTACTTGAAATGTGGCTACTGAGATATAGGAACTGCATTTTAAAATTGGTTTCCTTTTTTTTTTTTTTTTGAGACAGAGTCTCTGTCACCCAGGCTGGAAAGCAGTGGCTCAATCTCGGCTCACTGCAACCTTCACCCACTGGGTTCCAGTTCAAGCAATTCTCCTGCCTCAGCCTCCTGAGTAGCTGGGGTTACAGGCACACTGCACCATGCCCAGCTAATTTTTGTATTTTTAGTAGAGACAGGGTTTTATCATGTTGACCAGGCTGGTCTTAAAATACTGAGCTCGTGACCCACCCGCCTCGGCCTCCCAAAGTGCTGGGATTACAGCTGTGAGCCACCACGCCCGGCCTTGGTTTCCTTTTAATTAGTTAAAATTTACTTTTAAATAGCCATTTGAGGCACGTGACTCCTACATCGGACAAAACAGATCTGAAACCGAATGGAAGAGAGGAGTACTGCTAATTGGCGTTTCTCAGAGACCCCCAACAGGAGGAATTACGGCTGGAAATCCGGCATAGTCATGAGACTTGTAACAAGTGAACACAGGGACTGGGATTTACCGACCTGCTGCAGCTGCTGCTTCCTGTCCAAGCCTTCCTGCCTGTGTCACCCAGGGGTCCCTTCCTCTGTGCTCTCTGGCCGAGTGCTCAAAAAGGTCTATGGAAGTGGGTTTTGGAGATAAAGATACCGAGGCTCATCCGGGGCATACCTGCCTCTGGGCCCCATAGGCCCTGAGTGACTGCAGCACAGTGATTGGGAGACTCGAAACTGATTCCCAGATGACTGACACAGACCACCTAAGCTGGCCAAGCTTTCACAAGCTCCTCCTCAGAGAATAACAGTTAGTGCATAGGCTCTGGGGTCAGACTCCCTGGGTTCAATTCCTAGCTATGCTGCATTCCTGCTGTGTGATTGTGGGCAGGTGAATTGCCTTCTCTGTGCTTTAGTAGCGGAATCCATTGCCCAAATTCTTTATCACTCATAACTACTCTCTGGCTAGGGAGAATCATGACTCCCAGCAAGGCTTCCTAACTTGCCCGAGCTCACTTGCCCAGGAAGTCATGGTATGGCAGGACGGGTCCCACTAATGTGGGCCTCCGTAACAACTGTTTCAGTGCTGATTGACTGGTGAAGTTAAATATTAAAAGCTGGGAGAACCAGAGCCCTTACACGAAGACCAGAATGTAACAAAAGCCCACCAAAAGTTTTGCCTAGGTTTTTCCTGGGCCTTAAAGCATGGCAAAATAACGAAGGAATTCTTAACAGGACCCGTTTACGATTAAACACATTTATTGGGGGTCTGAAGGAACTCCCCAAACCTCCATCATTTAGCAGAAGACAAGATAAGGGTCATCACCCCAGCACCTGGACCCGCTGAGAAATTAACTGAGGCTCCAGAGGAAGCGCTTCAGGACTCAGATCTTAGTGTAGATTAAAAGAAGTTAATCACTTGTGTCTTTAGACGAATGCAGACTTACACGTAGACATATAGCTTAGAAAGTATATAAGCTCTGGAAAACTTTGTAATTTTGAGTGGTTCTGGTGGTAATTTCCAGGCCTTCTTCCTTTAACTGGTAACAGAAAAACTCTTCCTCCCCAGTTCATCTGCATCTCCGTTTTGGGCCATGAGAAATTGCAGTGCTGCCCTCAGTTTGGTCTGGGAATAACCGGGCTGGACTTTGGAGTCAGGATCCCCAGACTCCAGACTCCCTGCCAGTCTCCCAGACAGCTGCTGCTTCCTGCCCTGCCGTTCCCAGGAAGTCTGAGGCAAGGGGGCCTGGGTCAGTGCCACCTGCAAAACTCCCTTCCCTGGTACACAGGACCTAGTTTTCGCTTCTAATAAAGCTCAGCTGTGATTTAAAAAAAATAAATCAATTTCCACAGCAACCTGAGGCTCTAACACCATGCTCACAGGGAGGGCGGCTCAGACCCTGTCCACCGGGATTCGCTCCTACACCAGAGAACAATGTTAGAAGTTTTTCCCCTCATCAGAATCCGAACCATAAAGGGTTCCAATTTTTTTTCTCTCTCTCTCTCTTCCTTCCTTCCTTTCTTTTCTTTCTCTCCCTTCCTTTTTCTTTTCTTTCCCTTCCTTTTCTTTTTTCTCTTCTTCTTTCTCTTTCCCTCCCTCCCTCCCTTCTTCCTTCCTTCCTTCTTTCCTTCCTTTTCTCTTCTTTCTTGCTTTCTTTCACTCTTCTTGCCCAGGCTGGAGTGCAATTGTGCAATCTCAGCTCACAGCAACCTCCACCTCCCAGGGTCAAGTGATTCTCCTGCCTCAGCCTCCTGAGTAGCTGGGATTGCAAGCATGCACCACCAACCTTGGCTAATTTTGTGTTTTTAGTAGAGACAGGGTTTTTCCATGTTGGTCAAGCTGGTTTCGAACCCCTGATATCAGGTGATCTGCCCGTCTCAGCCTCCCATAGTGCTGGGATTACAGGCATGAGCCACCACGCCTGGCCAAGGGTTTCAACTTTCAAGTGCCTATTTCCCCCATCAAGATGCCCAGACAGGCCCCACCTTTGGGCAATTTTAAAGACTCCCAGGGCATCTTCCTCTCCCCTGCCCAACTCACCCCTGCCCATCTCTACTGTAGCCACTTTCCTCTATGTGCCTGGAGGGACCTAGAAAAGGCAGCCACAGGCCTCACAATGTCTGCACTGAAAACCCTGGCAAGGGGTGGGGAGAGGAAGTGGATGAAGCAATGCTTGGCCCCAAGGGCTCTCACTGTGACTTCAGGCAGCAGCAGGACTCAAAGTTGGGAGCTCAAAGAGTTCTGGAACATTCTGCCACTCCTCTAGCCTAACAGATTCCTCTTTACAGGATTGGCATAATCCTTAGATGTTTTTTCTTTTTTCTGTTGAGATAATGTAGTGCTCTCACAATTCTACAATTCACATAGTAGAAAAGAACCTTCTTACTCCCCCAGCCTCTGAGCAGACAATTCACTCATCTTACTATGCATGTTCCAGAAAGCCCTTGATAGGTGGATCTCTGAGTTTCCCCAGCTCCTCAAGAAGATCCTAACATTGCAACAGGCTGGGCTCAATTCCTTCTCTACCTCCAGAGGAAGATGATGGGAAGGGATGAAAGGAATCCCCCCGACAGCCATCCTGGCCCAGATTCCCCCGGACTCCTGCAGGAGCCTGCCTCTGCCTCAGTCCACCTGTCCCCACCTTTGTACAGCCAGAGGGACCCTGCAAGATGCAATCAGGTCATGTCCCTCCTCTGCTCAGAGCCCTCCAGTGCCTTTCCCAGCATTCTTAAATAAAGTCCAGCTCCTGGCTGAGCGCAGTGGCTCATGCCTGTAATCCCAGCGCTTTGGGAGGCTGAGGCAGGCAGATCACAAGGTCAGGTGTTCAAGACCAGCCTGGCTAATGCAGTGAAACTCCATATCTACTAAATATACAAAAATTAACCAGGTGCAGTGGCGAGCGCCTGCATTCTTAGCTACTTGGGAGGCCAAGGCAGGGGAATTGCTTGAACCCAGGAGGCAGAGGTTGCAGTGAGCTGAGATGGCGCCACTGCACTCCAGCCTGGGAAACAGAGTGAGACTCCATCTCAAAAGAAAAAAAAAAAAAAACAAAGACCAGCTCAGCTCCTTACCAGGGCCTATGAGGCCTTACTCAGCCTGGCCTTGCTGCCTCCCAAGGGCCCCAGGTAGCCCAAGAGAGATGGGTCCTGCCAAATAGCGTTGGCGGGATCGCTAGGGCTCCATGCATTCTCTGGGCAATCAAACACTTGAACAATCCTGTATGCAAACAACCTCAAACAAGATCAAAGCCAGTCTGACTTCGGACTGCAGCACAAATGCTGCACTTCCAACAGGCTAAATTAGACGTATAAATAATGTGTTGCTTTGGGTCTGCTGTGCTTGCTAGGCTGGGAACAGGAGTTTAGAAGCATGGTTAAGAGCTGAATCACGATTCAAGCACAACACAAAAGTTCAGCAGCGCTGTGACGGGAAGAAGAAGAAACCAAGCAAAATGAGGCGTGGCAGGCTGTCCGTGGAAATAAATAATAATAATAATTAAATTAGTTTGCAATCGTTCCTTACCTGAGAATGATTCACATGTTGAGGAGGCAAGAGTCGCCTGAAGTCCAACTTTCTATCAGCCTGAGAGATTGAGGATAGGACCTGCTGCCCTCATGGACCCTCCTTGCCAGGGGGTTTCCACCTGAACTTTATACCCTTGGGAGCCAACCCACAGCACCCAGGCTCTGGGAAAGTGGGCCACATGGGAGAGAGGGGCTGGCAGTTTAGTTTGGGGTCCTTCCAATCAGCTGCCTAAACCTCCGCTGTGTCTCAGCTCCCAGCATGGAGGCCTCACTCCTCCTGCGGCCCAGGAGGTCTTAGCTGTAGCCCCTGCCCACCCCCCTGGCTGCATCTGATTGGCCACTTCCCTTTACCCTCCCCTCCTCAGACACCTGTTACCAGTTCTGTGAATATGCCCAGCTCCTTCCAGCTCTTTGACCCCCACGCGTGCCGATGCCTCAGCTGAAAGCATTCTCCCCTCTGCTTAATGAACTCCTATCTCACTGGCCTCTCCCTTTCACCTTGTCCTCACTCCACCCCCAACGGTCTATTCTCCTATAGCAGAATCGTCATTTCAGAATGTAAGCTGACCATAGTGCTTCCCTCCCGTGTTCTAAGTCTTCCAGGTAGCTCCTCTCACCTTATCTTACAATGTGTGCCAGTGGAATACATAACTGACTATTCCCCTACCTGTGCCTTTTCTGTTACAATGCATTGATTCAGTTATGTGACCATTATCCTCCCTCCTTCCCCTCCAGACTCCTTTTCCCCTTTAAATATTAAAGTCCTCAAAATCATCTTTGGAGAAAGGCACAGACCACAGACTGTTTCTGTGATCCTGTGTTTATTTCTTCCAAGTGTGTCCTTAACCTTGGCAAAAGAAACTTCCAAATTGATTGAGACCTATTTCAGATACTATCTGGGTTTACACATGCTAGATTTAGAAAACTTAGTACAAAAAGAAGTAAAGCAGCTCAATCATAAAGCTTATATTGATTGTGTGTTGAACTGATAATATTTTTGGTATGTTGGATTAAATAAAATGTATTAGTAACATTAATCGCATATGTTTCATGGCCACATAAATGTCGTCTTTTGAGAAGTGTCTGTTCCTATCCTTTGCCCACTTTTTGATGGGGTTGTTTTTTTCTTGTAAATTTGTTTAGGTTCCTTGTAGATTCTGGATATTAGCCCTTTGTCAGATGGGTAGATTGCAAAATTTTTCTCTCATTCTGTAGGTTGCCTGTTCACGCTGATGGTAGTTTATCTTGCTGTGCAGAAGCTCTTTACTTTAATTAGATCCCATTTGTCAATTTTGGCTTTTGTTGCAATTGCTTTTGGTGTTTTAGTCATGAAGTCTTTGCCCATGCCTATGTCCTGAATGGTATTGTCTTACAATAGCAAAGACTTGGAACCAACCCAAATGTCCATCGGTGACAGACTGGATTAAAAAAAAAAAAGTGACACATAAATACCATGGGATACTATACAGCCATAAAAAAGAATGAGTTTATGTCCTTTGCAGGGACATAGATGAAGCTGGAAGCCATCATTCTCAGCAAGCTAACACAGAAACAGAAAACCAAACACCACATGTTCTTACTTATAAGTGGGAGTTGAACAATGAGGACACAGGGAGGGGAACATCACACACTGGGACCTGTTGAGGGTTGGGGGAGCCAGAGGAAGGAGAGCATTAAGAGAAATACCTAATGCATGTGGGGCTTAAAACCTAGATGATGGGTTGATGGGTGCAGCAAACCACCATGGCACATGTATACCTATGCAACAAACCTGCATGTTCTGCACATGTATCTCAGAACTGAAAGAAAAAAAAGATTAATCTCACTTTTAAACTTTTTTTTCCCATGTGACTACTAGAAAATATAAAATTATATCTATGGCAACATTTGCTCGTGTATTATATTTTCATTGGGCAGAGCCATTCTAGAGTAGCAGATAAATAATACCTAAAATTGGTTAAGGTCATTTTAGAAAGTAATAGAGGTTCTGAAGCAGATAAAATAGGGTGTGGCTAAAGAGTGATAAGGCAGAACGGAAGGCTTTCGATAGGATGGTCAGTACTGTGAGCCAAGTTGTACCGTCCAAAATTCATATGTTGAAGTCCTAACCCCCAGGACCCCAGAATGTGGCTATATTTGGAGACTGGGTCTTTAAAGAGGTAATTAGATTAAAATAGGGTCACTAGGATGGGCTCCTAATCCAGTAAGACTGTTGTTCATATGAGGAGAGCTATTAAGACAGACACACATAAAGGCAAGACCACGTGAAGACACAGAGAGAAGACAGCATCTCTCTCTGTTGAGCAAAACCTCAAAAGAAACTAACCCTGCCAACACCTTGAATGTGGACTTCCAACCTCCAGAGCTATGAGCAATACATTTCTGTTGTTTAAGGCATTCCGTCTGTGGCCCCTAGCAAACTATATAGTCAGAAGGGGCCTTTCCCAGAAGGTGACATTGCAATTGAATAACAGGAATGACTCAGCCTCCTGGAGGCCTCTGGGAAGATTTTTCTAGGTTACAGAAAACAGCAAGAGCAGAGGCCTGAGGGCACAGGTGGAGAAAGAGCTGAGTGCAGCTGGTTCATGGTGGACAAGGGGAGGGTGGGAGATAAGGGCACGGGGTTTATGGGGTCAGAGCATACTTGGAAAACAACACATTTTCCTCCCCGCTCCTCTCACCATGTGCCGTGCATTTAAAGCCTCATCTTGAGAAGATTCTCCAGGGTGCCTTTAAAAAGGTCTGTATCCTGGATCCACTTATAGCACCTTTCACTTTGAATCTGTCAAACCTGCTGCAAACTAAATGCATCCAGACGGTCATGTTCTCTAAGAACAGCTGGTGAGTCACTGCAGCAGAAGGCCCCGGGGCCTCCAGGAACTGAGGTCCTCAAATGAGGATGCTCACAGGTATTTTTAACATCACCTGTCCTGGGGACCAGAAAAAGATTTCGAGAGGTGAAAAAGCAGAGTGTGAGAGCTGGAAGGATAATGCTGGCAGAGCCGTGAGGACCGCTAGCAGGCAAGGGTTGAGGGCATGGGAAGCTTTGCCAGATGCGTGGGCAGCACCCTAGACTCCCACCAGGGTGGGGTGAAGAATCAGCAGTGGGGACCAGCAAACGCTGTACCCCAAAAGAGACTGCTCCCTGTGGTAGGAAAGAACATCTCACCCACAGCCACTTCCTCTCCTCCATTCTGTTTATTTCAAAAATTGCCCGCTATATTAATTCATTCTCCTTTAAAATAATAATCAGTTCTATCCTCCTCCCTAGATAAGCACTGTTCTTATTTGTATGTATTTGCTTATTTTGAGGGGAAAAAAAGGAATAGGTACAATAACAAAAGACTAAGGAAGCTGGCTACCTGTAGAGCGTGGGTGAGAACACAGCAGAGGAGAGAGGAGAGGGGGTGGTACCTTACTGGGTCTATTGTTTTACATAGATTAGTCTTCTTGAATCTCGTCAATGTTTTAGGCATTCAACAAATAAAATTATGTCAATAGAATATAGAAAAAAACCCTAAAATTGAATAAAAACAAAAACAAAGAAACCTCACTGTATTTCAAACGAATTACATAACCACACAGATGTTCTAGAGGTTACTAACTCAAGCAACTTCTAAGCCGAGTAGTCGGTCTATCAACCCTCAGTTTGATGACAGAAAAAGAACTGCAAAGGAATCTTGAACTCTGTTGAATCTTGAAACACTTTGGGAGGCTGAGGCTGGCAGATCACAAGGTCAGGAGTTCTTGGCCAGCCTGACCAACATGGTGAAACCTCGTCTCTACTAAAAACACAAAAATCAGCTCCACCCTCCAGAATTGCTCAGGTATACTCAGGGGAGGGCCTGTGTTATTGTGTTTCAATGGAGTGCTGGTTTCTATAAGCAAGAATGGGGTTTAATTTGGCCAGGCATGGTGGTGGGCACCTGTAATCCCATCTACTTCAGGAGACTGAAGAATTGCCTGAACTTGGGAGGTGGAGGATGCAGTAAGCTGAGATTGCACCATTGCACTCCAGTCTGGGCAACAGAGCAAGACTGTGTCTCAAAAAAAAAAAAATTACACATCAACACATACACATACACACAAACATGTATGTATGTTCTGTTCACTGAGAGGCTCAGAAGCATGGACACTCTAGCAGGAATGAGCACACCTAGGACTCCAGCTTGGTTTCTAAATACCACTCCCCCCTAAAAGGAACCAGGGCTCCTTCAGAAATGACTAATTCCCAGGGCTGGGCAGGGAAATTGCAACATAAGCCTAAAATAGCTTGCTGTGCAGAAAGTGAGGAATGGTTAAAAAAAGAAAAAAAAAAAAAAAGATGAGATCCTGTAAAGGACACAGATGAAAGATAAACGTGGTTCATTTCAGTGCTGGTGCCCAGACAAGACCATCAGACCAGGTTTGCTACCAAGAAGCTCCTTGGACCTGTGAGACCTGATTTTTTTTTTCCAAATTCCACTTCCCAGGCTTTCCTTTCATCCTCTGAACACCTTCCTATGTTCCCATTCCTTATGCTTAGAGTGATTTCTGTTGCATACAGCCAAAGAACCCTGTGTGACACATCGAGTCTCCTTTCCTCCATTCAGAAACTCTTCCAGTCTTATAAGGAGAAGTGCAGAAGGCCCCATAAGGACTTCCCAGGCATTCCCCAGCCAACATCTCTCTCTGCCTCCCATACTGGCAGAATTAGGTAGATCACATTCTCAAAGTGTGTTGAGGAACAGGCTTATGAGAAACCACTTCCCGGCATCCAGAAGCCAACACCAGCAGCTCCACCCTCTAGAATTGCTCAGGTAAACTCAGGGGAGGTCCTGTGCCATTGTGTTTCAATGGAGTGCTGGTCTCTATAAGCAAGAATGGGGTTTAATTTGCCCAGGGGACTCCAAACAGCACGTGTGCCTCTCTGCAACTGGTTCCATTACAATCAGGATATAGGCAAAGTTTTAGACTCCCACTCCCCCAGATTGCTTGTAAAACCACAGGATACGATGGAAGCAATTTCATCATGCTGTATAATGAGCACAAGCATCATACAGGGCTGGGGGAGAAGGAAGTGTGTGTCTTCCCCACTGATTGTGTGGGTGACATGGGGCAAGCTACTTATCCTCTCTGCGCTTCTGTTCCTCATCCAAACCTGTCCAATCCACTGCAAAAAAAACAAAAGCAGGAATAACTCTCAGGCACACATTCAAGAAGCAACACACGCCATGCAAACACCAGGGAGGAGACCCACGCACGTGTTTATCCCCTGCTTGCTCTCACCGAATTCCCCCAGCACCCAGAAAACATGCACATCCTGGGAAGGCTGACAACAAGCCTGGACAGATTTCTTGGAGATGGAGAGGCATGGCTCATAGCCCACAGCTTTTCAGAGAATGTGCCATGGTCGACGTCTGCAGGTGGTTGCTTTTCTGCTAGCACGTGCTGAACACTGACTTAGAGTGCCAGGTGCCCGGCTGCATGCCCTGCACACATTAGCTGATCAAATCATCACAACTCCATGAACTAGTTTCTTAATTCCATTTTAATGCCACTGAGACAGATTTAAACCGGTAAAGCGATTTGCCTGAGATCAGACAACCAGAAATCATCAGAATGGATATTTGAAACCATGTCTGACTGTCCTGAGGCCTTTCCCTTTGCCTTTGGTTGGCTGAATGGTGGACCCCCAAGGATATGACCACGCCCTCATCCCTGAACCTATGCTCCCTGTGGCAGAAGAGTAAATACTCCCTATAGGGCAAACAATGCAATTAAAGATCTGGAGAGGAGGCGCTGGTCCTAGATTATCCAGGTGGGCCATAAGAAAAATCCCAGGCATCCTTAAAAGTGTGAGGCAGAGGGAAGCAGACACGTGGAGGATAGAAGGGAAGAGGAGGAGGCTGTCTGTCCACAGAGGCAGAGTCTGGAGCACTGTGGCCATAGAGGAGGAACCCTAGGAGCCATCAGAAGCTGGAACGGACTCTGCTAGAGCCTTTGGAGAGAGTGCATCCCTGGTGACACCTCAGTTTCAGGCTTCTAGGACTGTGGGGGAAGAATTTTCTGTGATTCTAAGCCACACAGTTCATAGTCTTTTGCTATAGCAGCCTCAGGACACTGGTTCATGCCCTATGCCATCCAACTCTGCAGGGGGGTGTGGTGGTTCAGGGGCCGGGCACACGGCGGGCCTCTCCAGCTCTCTGCCCTCAGTTTGTCATCAAAGATGACTGAGCACAGCCGTGTCGCACTGTGCCCTGAGAGCCGCACAAACCCAGAGACTGCAGGGATGTGGAGAGGGGAATGAGAGAGCCGGGCAGGGCGAAGCAGTGACAGTGATGAGCGGGAGGGCATGTGTCCCATCTAAAAGGGCAAGGACAGCACAATGCACAATTGCAAAGATATGGAACCAACCTGAGCGCTCATCAGCCAACAAGTGGATAAGAAAATGCGGTGTATATACGCCATGGAATATTACTCAGCCAGAAAAAAAGAATACAAGGATGTCTTTTTCAGGAACTTGGATGAGCTGGAGGTCATCATGCTAAATGATGTCATTCAGGAATGAAAAACTAAGTTCCGTATGTTGTCATTTGTAAGTGGGAGCTAAGCTATGAGTACACAAAGGCATACAAAAAAGTGATGTAATGAACTTCAGAGACTCAGAGAGGGAAGAATAGGAGGGGGTGAAGAATAAAAACTACATATTGGGTACAATGTACACTATATGAGTGATGGGTGTACTCAAACCTCAGACTTCACCACTATACACACACACACACACACACATAATTTATATATAAATATATTTCATATAATATGCATAATTAATATACATTATATAAGTATATAATTATTTGTAGAACATTATATAGTATATAATGTATATTAACTATATATAATAGATATAATTTATATATAATTATATATAATTAATATTTATATGAAATAAATTTATATATTGATAATATATAATATATATAATCTACATTTATATATATTATATATTATATAACTAATGTATTATTTATTCTAATTTATATATTTGCAATTAACATATAAAATATATTAATACATTATAATCTTAATATATTAACATTATCACATATTAATATATCACATATTATATAAATGTTATTACATATTATATATAATACAGATAATATGTCTATATAATATACATTAGTAATATATAATTCCATATTATCTATTGTATATTAACACTATAAATAATATATATTATATAAGTATATATTATATACATTCATATTGTATATCATTAATATGAATATATTATACATTAATCATATTATTTATATATAATTTCTATATTATATATAGAAATTTATATAATTTATATCTATTTGAAGTTACAAAGTTATACCCCAATGCAAATAAAAACATTTATATCTATCATATATAAAATGTGTATTATATATTATTTGTATATAACATATAGAATGTATATCTATTAATGTATATATTTTCATATATTTTATATTTTTAATATAAATGTATATATATTAAATATAATAAAATTTTAAAAATGAAAGCACATGGAGGCTTGCTGTGGGAACCAGGCCTGGTGTGGCCAGAGCTCTCTCTGTTTGCAAAACCCGGGACAAGCATCTTCTCGTGAATCTGCCTATTTTAAAACACTGACAACTGACTCAGAACTTTCAAATCACCTTATGAGCCGAATGAAACCCTTGTGTGGGCCACGCCACCATCAGATCCCTCCTCTGGATGAGGCCAGCTCACCAAGGGTCCCTACCCCTGCTCCTCCCAGGGGTGAGTATTGTGCTGAGCCCCCATCCACTCTAATGGGGTTGGCATCAGGTTCAAGAGGCCAAAGAAGAGACCCAGAGCCAGCAAAGGAGCTGTGGGGTTTCACTGGGGGCTTACGTACAGGAGAGAGTCTAGTCATGGAGGGCTGGACAGCAGAACCCCAGTCCAGTGGCAGCAGCCTGGGCAGAAAAACTGCAACTGCTCGCAAAAGGCATGTGGTTGGTACAGCGTTTTCACTTAGCACCCTCCTCCTAACAACCTCCATTTGGCAACTGTCATTCAACCCAAAACACAGGGCTCCTCTCCACGTTCCACGGAGAGGCTGGAGCTCAGATGTTCCTCATAAACCAGGAATGGATCTCTGGGTTGGCTGCCCCTGGATTCCTTCGCTGGGAACTTGAACACACATGCAGGTGCGCCATTCTCAGAGCATGCCTAAGGGCCTGCTGTCAGGCACATCTGCCACAGAGAGGGACGCTGTCCAGGGACTGCTTTAGACTCTATTTAAACTGCATTTCATTCCCGGATACTTCTTCACTCACCTTTGCCTTTTCAACTCCTGAAGTCATGGGAGGTAGGGGAAAGAGTGGAAAAGGAATTTGAATAGAATCTTTCTTTCCCACATCACAACCAACTCGCACGAATGCAAGTCAATGGAGATGATCTCAGCCCCCTACCAGCGACCCATCAATTCCTGCATGGTGGCGGGCATGATGATGCACCAGAGATGAACACAAACAGGGTCTGCTGACCCAGCCGTGGTGATTAAGAGGCTTCCTATAGGTTTGTAATGCGGGCACGTGGCCTGCCTGTTGCTCCTGCCTGCTCACACCTGGAAGAAAATGGATTCTGAGAACTTTCTCCACGGCCACAAAACCACCGGGAGAGCTGGCTGCCATGGCCAAGGGTGTGGGGTGAGACAGCAGGCACGGGACGACAGGGATGGATGTGTGCATGTGCATGTGTGTGTGTGTGCATGAGTGTACATGGCTGCATGCGACACACAGACATAGAGCCAAAGACTTGGAGACAGTGGCAAAGAGGTTTGCGCAATTTTCTACAGAGCCAGCACTTTCCTTCTTCTTCTCTTGCTTTACAAAAGAATAGCAGGGTTTGGCCCAGAGACAAGTTCTGTTTGGACCGCATGCTGTTTCTTCCAATAATAACTTCCCAGTCACAGAATCCATAATATCAACCAGAATTCATTGAGTTCTTACTGTGGATCAGGCAGTTCTAAACGACTGACGTGCTTTTCCATCTAATTCTCAAAGCCACCATATCCCTTACAGGCAGTTAATGTCTATAAGAACACCAATACTTTTTTTAAAAGAAGATTTCTCATACTAAGTTCCTTTTTCTCTGGCCCATTCCTAGGCTAGTACCTGCAATACATAGGTGCTCAGTAAGTATTCTGAGGCAGGAGAAATGGGTCTGGAGGCAGGGAACCTAAGGCTGTTTCACACTGACTTCCTAGAACTAAATAGAAAGGAAAACCCTAACTTTTCACACCTAATAACACAAAAGGACTAGAGACTACTCCCTTTGCAAACTCTCACCTTTTTTGTGAGGCAGATGGGAAACTGAAAGTGCCTCTGATTGGTTGCAAAAAGCAACCAATGTTTGCATAGGAGTGTAACTTTGTAACTTCACTTCAGCCTCTAATTGGTTGCTGTCTGCAACCAATCAGACTGACTGTGGGGCACTAGGAGCCAGGTCTTCATGTGCATAGAACTGCAACTTTGTAACTTCACTTTGGCCTCTGATTGGTTACTTTCCACCACCAATCAGATGTTTGCATAGGAGTGTGGCCTTTGTAAGTTCACTTCAGCCTCCGATAGGTTGCTTTCTGCAATTGGACGGATTGTGAGCCACCACTTCATTTACATGGGGTGAGCACTAAGTGGCCAAAGGGAAACCTCTAGGGGGTAACTTGGACCAGAGAAGATTCTGTATTTTGGCCCTTGAGCAGCTGTGGCTGCTCGGCCTGCTCCCACTCTGGAGTGTACTTTTGTTTTCAATAAATCTCTGCTTTTGTTGCTTCATTCTTTCCTTGTTTGTGCGTTTTGTCCAATTCTTTGTTCAAAATACCAAGAACCTTGACACTCTCCACTGGTAACAATTTGATGAATGAATGGTTTGTGTGGCCTGATGAGAGGAACAGGTCAGTCACACAAATAAATGATCATGCCCATCCCTGGTAGGGCCATGGTACAACCAGGGGTCAGAATATATTCTGGGATGGAGGTGGTGTCAGGAAAGGCTGTCTTGACTAGGAGAGCTTAATTCTGAAAGGCAGATGGGGTAGGTTGTCAGTGCTGGAAGCAATAAGCAGGGACAGTGTGGGGAAAGGAACAGCGGGGAGAAAATGGGAAAGAACTGGAAACTTCCAGACCAGGCGTGGTGGCTCATACCTATAACCTCATCATTTTGGGAGGCTGAGGGGGGGCAGATCAGCTGAGGTCAGGAGTTCGAGACCAGCCTGGCCAACACGGTGAAACCCCATCTCTACTAAAAATACAAAATTATCTGGGCATAGTGGTGCACACTTGTAATCCCAGCTACTCAGGAGGCTGAGGCAGAGGAGAATGGCTTGAATCTGGAGGCAGAGGCTGCAGTGAGCTAAGGTCATGCCACCACACTCCAGCCTGGGTGACAAGAGCGAAACTGCATCTCAAAAAAAAAAAAAAAAAAGAACTGGAAACTGCCAGAAATCCATTCTGGTTGACACATAAAAGTGACAAGAGAATGGGACAAAATGAAATCAGAGAGACTTAGGTCTAAAACACTGGATTCACTTCTTAAGGCCATCATAACAAACTTGCAGTGATTTAAAACATCAGGAACGTATTTTACCCTCTCTCAGTTTTGAAGGCTAGACGTCTGCAATTAAGGTGCCAGGAGGGCCACACTCCCTTCAAAGACTTCAGGGGGAGATCCTTCTTTTCTCCTTCCAGCTCCTGGTGGCTTTCAGCAATCCTTGGCTTGTGGCAGCCTCTCCCCTGGCTCTGCCTCCATCTTCACACAGCCTCTGCCCTGTGATTCTCTCTGTGTCCTCTTGTCTTCTTATTAAGGATGCCGGTCATTAGATTTAGGGCCTACTCTAACTCCAGGAAGTATTCATCTGTTGTCACACTGCTGGTAAAGACATCCCCAAGACTGGGTAATTTATAAAGAAAAAGAGGATTAATAGACTTGCAGTTCCACATGGCTGGGGAGGCCTCAAAATCTTGGCAAAAGGTATGTCTTACATGGCGGCAGGCAAGAGAGAGAGCTTGTGCAGGGGAACTCCTGTTTATAAAACCATCAGATCTCGTGAGACTTACCCTCATGAGAACAGCGTGGACCCACCCGCATTATTTAATTATCTCCTACCAGTCCCTCCCATGACATGTGGGAATTATGGGAGCTACAATTTGAGACTTAGGTGGGGACATGGCCAAACCACATCAGACATGATCTCAGTCCTTACCATAATTGCCTCTGCAAAGACCCTCTTTCCACAAAGGTCACATTCACAGGGACCTGGCATTACGACTTGGACATATCTTTAGGAGGGACACTATTTAACCCACTACCAATACTTTCCCACAGTGTTTCGGAAACTAACTTGTTTTGGAGGCTGTGGGCCCTGGGAAGTGCTGTCGGCAACACCCCTGAACAAACAAAGAGCTGCTCCAGGCTCTGGAAACATCGCTTAATGCATTAAACAGGCTCCATCCTGTGTCCGGGTGTCATGCAGAGGGCCACTAGGCCAGCAGGAATGTCACTCCGTCAAGGCCTCCAAGCCCATATGTTGCCCCTCAACACTTTTCTTAGTTTTGCTTCTGTTGGTGAACACTGCAGCCAAAATCAAGATCCCAAAATAAAAACCCCAAAAGGATCTAGAATATTTGAGGAAAGTCATCTCTGAGTTAGAAAACATCCTTCGTGTTTGGTCTTGATCTGTCTTTTGTTATGTCCATCCTCCCTGCCATTGGATGCTTTACTTTGCACCTCTTCCCAGCACCAACACACACCATGCAAGCCCCCAACGAGGGACCTTCCTCCGTCAGCCTGGGGGGAGCATGAATTAGCTGAGAAAACGGCTCGGCCTCTTCTGAATGGCATGCTAAATCACTCCTCATCTTTTTCCAGTCTATGCTACATTTAGACTGACTTTTCTTTCTGTCTTCTAAAGGGCCATGCATTATGGATGAGGACTATTTCTTATTCAGCAGCTGAGAATCACTCTTCTATCAAAAACATCTCTTTTACTGTTCTCTCAGATATCAAAGCCCCTCTCTGAACACAGCGTTTCCTGGCCTGGCTCCCCGAAGGGGTCTGTTGGACAATGCTCTTGAGTGACGAATGTTTGAAATGTAAAATGCACAGGCGAACACACTCCCGCTGTGAACCCACACCACATTCTTGCTGAAAATGGTGAACTCCACGCATCACGGGACCCCTGGAGTTAGGGTCATTCTCATCTGAGAGAGAAGGGGGTCATTTCAAACCTTAGAACAAGCCGTTTCTGTCCTGGGTGGATTGGAACGTATTGAAATTTCTGCTCCTGACTCTGTGCGTGGCATGTTCGTTTACACACTTGCCCTCTCCCCTCTATCCCCCTAAGCCTGCTCTAAAATAAGGGGGAATGAAACAAAAGAGAAACACCGCTGGAAAGAAATGGTCCCAAGAGAGCAACAGCAATTACCTCAGGTAATTTTCTTCTTCTATTTCTAAATTTCTATGATTAACATGTATTAGCTGGTTTTACTAGTGAGCTACTTTTTTAAAACCTTCTTTAAAACTCTACTCATGGAGACACGAAGACAGGGAAGTGTGCACAAATTGTTAATTACTGTATTGAGTTTTTCCCTGTATGATAATAAAAAGATTCACAATACTAATACTGATCATTAATACTTACTGAGCACTATGTCCCAGACGCTGCTTTACGTCCCTTGAATGTATTATCCCTAGGAATTCCCTGTAAGGTAGGAGCTATGACAACCCCCACTTTACAAATGAGAGAACGGGCACAGAGAGGTTGAGGGACATTTTCAAGATCACACAGCTGCACCTGCTGGAGCTGGGATTTGAAACCAAAGGCTCTCGGTGGACAACCCTAGCAACAGCCAGCACCACCCTGTCTGCCAAATTTTGACAGCAGGCCCTGCCTTCCCCAGAAAAGCCTCCCTGGATGATGGTATGAGGACAGAGATGAGCCTTCCCCGCGGAACCTGGCCCAAATGGCCTATCTGTAAGCCAAGTAAATGATGGTTGCTATTTAAGCCACTAAATTTTGGGATGGTTTGCTAATGGGCCATGGATCATGGGAGGAGTGGCTAGCCTGAGGCAGCCCAGGAAACCTTCCTTGGCCTCCTGAGGGCAGGGAAGGCTCTCTGTCTGGGCAAGGGTGCTCTGAAACACGACCTCACTCAGCACAGGGGCCAAGCAGTCCCTTGCTGCAAGCAACCAGGGCAGCAAAGATCGCTGAGTTCATTCCCAGCAGGACAGCGTGGGGAGGCAGGATGCATGACAGGCGTGTCCACGGTACAGCTGGGAGGGTGGAGAAACAGGTCGTCCCGCGTGGGCTGGAAGTCACATCCTCGCTGCAGACGCTGCCTGGCTGAAGCAATCATTGACGGGATTGCCTCAACCATTGCGTCCTTCCCCTTTCTCCATCTTGCTAACTCTCTTTAAGTCAGCATTAGTGTCCTCATCTCCTGCCCCTCGCTCACTCACTCTCTCTCCAAACTGGAACCAGCAGCAACTCCTATCTGCACTCCCTTCAAAAGGTGTTCACCACCTTCCTCCCTGGTCCCAACCACCATCCTCTCTCATCTGGATTGTTGCAGTCACCTCTTCACGGGGCTCCTGCTTCTGCCTTGCAGTTTATCCTCCACAAGCAGCCGGGGCATCCGAGTGGAACATAGGTCAGATCATATCAGAGCCACGCAGAGGATCCATCTCGCTCAATGTCCGGCTGGTGTCCCAAGATCCTACGAGACTCAGCCGCCTCTCCCCTCCCATTCCTTGTGCTCTCTGCTCCTGCCCCCTCTGGGCATCCTCACTGTTTCCTGCACGTTCAAGTGCACCCCAATGTAGGATCCCTGCACTTGCCACCTCCCTTTCCTCCAATGAGCTCTCCCTAAATATCTCACAGCTCCTCTCCTTCCTTCCTTCACGTTGTTACTTCCGTCACCTTCTCAGTAAGTTTGTCCTTCCCACCCGCTCCAAAACGTCACCTCGCCTCAACACTTCACATTCTACTTTTCTCCCTAGCATTCATTAGATGTGCTATAGATTTTGCTTATCTTTTTCCTTTTTTTTCTTTTGAGACCAAGAGTGCAGTGGATTGATCTTGGCTCACTGCAACTTCTATCTCCGAAGTTCAAGCAATTCTCCTGCCTCAGCCTCCCAAGTAGCCGGGATTAGAGGCACCCGCGACCACGCCTAGCTAATTTTTGTATTTTTAGTAGAGACAGGGTTTCAGCATATTGGCCAGGCTGGTCTTGAACTCCTGACCTTGTGATCCACCTGCCTTGGCCTTCCAAAGTGCTGGGATTACAGGCGTGAGCCACTGTACCTGGCCTGCTTATCTTTACTGTCTGTCTCCCCCGCTAATAAATCAAGACCATGAGGGCAGTGATTTTTATCTGTTTTGTTCACTGCTGCATCCCTAGCACCTGGGACAGGGCCCAGCATTTAATAAGTGCTCAATAAATATTTGTTGAACACATGAATGGAGTCCTTCAAGGCTCAGCCTAGGCCTCCGTTGCTCCAGAAGTCCCTTCTTATGACTACACACACTTGCTTCCCTCCTGGGGTGTGGGCATTCATCAGAATTAAAGTCATTGTCACCCTCATCATTGTCCCTGGCACTTACTGTGACCTCAGGCCATGCCCTGTGTTAAGCTCCTTATGTTTTAATCACCAGATTAAATACAGGGTACCCAGTTAAATTTGAATTTCATAGAAGAATTCATGATTATTTTAGAGTATATCCTGTGCAATATTTGGGACATACGCTTTAAAAAATCGTTGTTTATCAAGCACCTGAAACCCAGGTGTCCTGTATTTTGATTTGCCGAGTCTGGCGACCTTACTTATTGCAGACATTATCTTGTTTGGCCATCATGAGGCAGGCATTGATTGCCATTTTATAGTTGGGGGTGGGCGGTGTGGGGAGCGGGGCTGGTGGTGGGAGAGAGAAACTGGGAGAGCTTTGTAATGCAGCCAGACAGCGCTCTGTAAAACCTGGGAACACAAAGAAAAACAAAAAGTCGGAACTGTCTGCTATTTCAAATGAAGCAATAAAAAAGAAGTGACTAGAGCGTCTTAAATCCAAGGCAGGAGAAATGAGCCTCTTCTCCTGAAGAATAGATGAAATAGAGACCTGCGGAAAAACAGATCGTCTCTTGTTGAAGATGAAATATACCTTCCACAAGAACTACCCAGGCTTTGGGTCGGGATTGGTGGAGGTGGGTCCACGCCACCAAGACGACCCCAAGGGGAACAGCGTAGTGGGCTTTCAGACCCTGGAGCAGGCCTCCAATGAGGCAGCATCCTTCACCTTCCCAGAGGCTGCGGAGCACATGCTCAGGCGTGTCACCTGCAGGACAGATGGAGCATGCGCTCTGGGTTGCCAGTCACACCTTCTCGAAGCCTTGCACCCTCCTGCTAACAAGCAACGACAATCCATACTCTTTAATTAAATGTAAAAAGTCCCTCCACAGCCCAAGCGCCCTCCCTGCACTGGAAGTTTCCTAAGATGGAAGTTTCCTCTTTTCTGGCAGTTCTTACACCACCTGGAACACACGTTGTACTTCCCCATTTTATTAACGTTCTCAGGACCCTCAGCTCCTATAGGAGGACACTCCATAGTGGCAGGGATTTTTCTAAGTCCTGTTCATTGCCACATCCCGAGTATCTAAAACAGTTTCTAGCATGTGAAAAATACCCCATGAATATATGCTGAATGAATGAATGAGTGCAGCTTCCTGCTGTGTCCTTAAGAGGCAAGCCCTCTCTTTTTCCCCTTTCCCATCCCACTGGCTGGAGTTTCCGACTCCAGTGGCAGTGGTGTCTCGGTCCATTAGACAAGGGCAACCCCTAGGAATGGTGGAAAAATGGACAAGCAAGTGCTTCCTTAGCAGTAAGGACCCCAGACCAACCCTGGACTACTTCCTCCTGTGATTTGGGACAAGGAATGTACCTAGCTCAAGCCATTGCTGTTTGGAGCCTCTGACCTCTGAAAAGTTATTGCAGCATCCCATGAGAGGTGCCATGTTGTGTGCAGTGAGAAGAGTGAGTGCTGGATTCTGCATGGTGTGGGCATCAGACAAAGTACCCCAGATAAAAATGTGATGACTGGGTCTTGATAAGTGGGCAAAGGAGGTGATGGCATCCCTGGCAGAGGACACAAACCATGCAAAGGTCTCCAAGCATGTGAGGCCACATTATGTCCAGGGAACAGCAAGTCAACCTTATGCATTGCCAGGGTAGATAGGTGAGATCACAGCTGACTGCAGGCAGGGTCTCATTTGAAGCCCTGAGCAGGCTCAGCTTCAGGAAAAGTGTGATTTCTGGCTCCAGATGCACTGGCCGGGGTGAAAGTTCTGTGGGCTCCATCTTGCATGGAAACTGATAAACTCTGAGATTTGAGTTTGAGGAGAAGGTAGCCCCTTGGGTGTCTGGCCCCTTGCATCTCACCTGGCAACTGAGTTACCAGAGAGGAAATGGAAACCAAAGCCACCTGATCCCTCCACTAGCAGGGCTTTGCCCCTGCCTCTCTCAAGAGGTCACATTCCTGGAGAGGACCTGGGGACTCAGGAGTCACCTGGCCATCCCACCGCTGGCAGTCATTTCTGTCTCCCTCTCATTTCCAAATGCACCTTTGTCAGCCTCCAATCTCACGCTGCCTTCCGGGTGTGTAGGGCACATGCAGATTCCCAGCTAACCCACATGCCCTGACTTTTTGTTCAGGAAATACAATTATTCTACCTACAATCTCCAAAAAGAAATTCTGATATTCTTATAGTGGTTTGAGTCCAAAGAGCTCAGGAGGAACTTATACTTAGCCCCCTAAAAATAAGTGACCAAAATGGCCCTGGGAGATGTCACATGATAGCCCTACCCAAGAGCATCTTTTGTTCTTTTAAAACGTGCTTTTCAATGCACATTCTGGGGGAGGACTGGCCTGGTTCCTGAAACCCTGCTCTAATTATATACAATTTTTATAAATACAGTAATTACAACTCACTATGCCTTGCAGTTTAAATTGAATTGGATTTTTATGGAAGCAGGAGAATTAGGAGGAAAGCATTCTAGCATCTTTGAATTTATTGACCTCACTCCTCATAAGGAAACTGGCTGTTAGGACCTCAAAGACATGTCCAGAAACCAGTGCCCCTTTGGTGGCCACTTGGGAGTAGAAAAAAAACGTTCTGCCAACCTCAGAAATCCAAACTTAGAGAATAGACATTATAGTGTGGGGGCTGGCCTATAGTCTATTTCCTACCTTCAATGGATTTTGTTTGTTTAACATTTTAAAGTTAGAAAACTTCACATGAAAATCTGAATTTTTAGCCTCCATTGACATCTGAAAGTCCAGGTTACGCTGAGCCTGTGATCCCATCTGATATGGGTAGTTCTTTATAGTGATGTGAGAGTAGACTAATAGCAGTGTGAGAAGGGATTAATACAGGAAATTGGTACCAGGAGTGGGGTAGTCATCTGATTTCACCTTAATAGTCCAGTTCAGTTACCCCAGCCAACACTGTTAATCCCCTCTTAGAGGCAGAGAGAGCCCAAAGTGGCCAGGTGGCAATCTTAACTTCCAGTTTAATGGAAACATGGTTGTGTCTCCTGGTGGCAGCAGTCCTTAATCTGGAACTAAAACTTCCAGGACAGCAGAACATAATGTCATGGGAACAAGAAGCAAAAATTTTGCAAGTGGGTTACTCTGGGTGATGGTGAGTAAGGCCACTTCCATTTCCACCCCTTGAGTCCTGGACCCATGAATCCTGGCTATGGGAGAAAAAGTACCACATAAGATGTTGAATGTTAATAGCCAAGACAAGAGGGGGAATGCCTCCAGGGCCTGTCAGAGACCTTTGAGGCAGCCCCTCCCATCACAGGCCTAGAGGTCTTGGGGAAAGAAATGGTTTCCTGGGGCAGGACCAGGGCCCTGCTACTGTGTGCAGCCTCGAGACATGGTGTCCTGCATCACAGCTGCTTCAGCTCAAGCCATGGCTAAAAGGAGCCAAAGTACAGCTCAGGCTGCTGCTCTAGAGGCTACAAGCACTAAGCCTTGGCAGCTTCCATCTGCTGTTAAGCCTGTGGGTGTGCAGAGGGCAAGAGTTGAGGCTTGAGAGCCTCCATCTAGATTTCAGAGGTTGTATGGAAACGTCTCAATGTTCAGGCAGAAGTCTGCTGCAGGGTGAGAGCCCTCATGGAGGACTTCTACTGGGGCAGTGAGGAAGGAAAATGTGGGGTTGGAGTCCCCACTGGGGCACTGCCTAGTGGAGCTGTGAGAAGAGGGCTACTGTCCTCCAGACCCCAGAATGGTATATTCACCAACAGCTTGCACTATGCTCCTGGAAAAGCTGCAGGCACTCAACACCACCCGTGGAAACAGCTGTGGGGGCTGTACCCTGCAGAGCCACAAGCACAGAGCCTCTTACGGCCTTGGGAGCCCAGCCCTTGAATCAGTGTGCCCCAGCTGTGAGACACGTAGTCAAAGCGATTATTTCAGAGCTTTAAGATTTCATGACTGCCCTGCTGGGTTTCAGACTTGCATGGGGCCTGTGGCCCCTTTGTTTTGGCCAGTATCTCCCTTTTGGAATGAAGGCATTTACCCCATGCCTGTACCTCCATTGTATCTTGAAAGTAACACCTAACTTATTTTATTATTTTGCAGGCTTATAGGTGGAAGGGACTTGCCTTGTCTCAGACAAGATGTTAGACTTGGACTTCTGAGTTAATGCTGAAATGAGTTAAGACTTTGGGGGACTGTTGGGAAGGCATACTTGTGCTTTGAAATGTGAGAAGGATATGAGATTTGGGAGGAGCCAGGGGTGAAATGATATGGTTTGGCTCTCAGTCCCTACCCAACTCTCATGTGGAATTGTAATCCCGAGTGTTGGAGGAGGGGCCTGGCAGGAGATGATGAGATCATGGAGGTGGTTTCTAATGGTTTAGCCCCATCTCCCTAGTGCTGTCTCAGGATACAGTTCTCACAAGATCTAGTTATTTAGAAGTGTATACCACATCCTCCTTCACTCTCTTTTCCTGCTGCTCCTGCCATGGAGATGTATCTGTTTCCCCTTCACCTTCTGACCTGATTGTAAGTTTCCTGTGGCCTCCCAGTCATGCTCCTGTGCAGCCTGTGAAACTGCAAGTCAATTAAACCTCTTTGATTTATAAATTACCCAGTTTCAGGGAGTTACTTATAGCAGTGCGAGAATGGGTTAATATACCATCTGCTAACAATGGACTGAAATCAAGTGACAGCTGCACCTTTCAGACAAGGTGTTTTGGTTTCTGCTTTGCCACAGCTCTCACTACTCCTTATGCCTCTCTAGCTCTGTCCACTCTGTCAATACTCTTAGTATTCTTTTTTATTTATTTATTTTTATGTTTTTAATTGCATTTTAGGTTTTGGGGTACATGTGAACAACATGCAAGAGTGTTGCATAGGTACACACATGGCTGTGTGTTTTGCTGCCTTCCTCCCCTTCACCTATATCTGGCATTTCTCCCCATGCTCTCTCTCCCCAAGTCCCCACCCCCACTGTCCTGCCCCTGTTTCGGAAAATGTGACACATATACACCATGGAATATTATGCAGCCATCAAAAACGATGAGTTCGTGTCCTCTGTAGGGACATGGATGAACCTGGAAACCATCATTCTCAGCAAATTGACACAAGAGCAGAAAATCAAACTCTTAGTATTCTTAAGGTAGAAAAGTCATTCTCTACATCCATGTCTTCATCAGAAGTGGAAAAATGTTAAGATTGTGGGCCTAATATTTCCAGAAAAATTGGATAAATTTTATAAGTCTCGTAATTGTGATAAACATGCCTGTATTTTTATGAACTCAAAATATCCCGGCATCACTATGATCCAACATCTTTACTTGTGTATCACGCTTTGCTTGGTCCTGGTAGGCATGAGAATTTGTTATCTGTTCTTTTGTAGATTACATTATGGTTCTCGATTCATCAACACTCTTTCTGTCCATGTGACTTTGTTGTCCCTCCACTTGAAGAGGGGGGTATTTTCCCACCCTTTGACCTCGGGCTTAGCCAGGTGCCCTATTTCAGTCAATAGGAGTTGGGCAGATAAAACGCAGGCAGAGGCAGTTAGCCTTCTGTTTCTGGATTTTTGCCATTGCTGTGAGACATACACTTCCAGGTAGCTGCTAGTTCAAAAAGAATGCAGCTTGGAGCCAAGGCCAAAAGAACATAGCCTTGGTCAGGCAATCCACAAACACCTGAGTAAGAATAAATAATCATTCCTATAAGTCACTGAATTTTGGAAGGTTTATTGTGCAGTAGCATGGTGGCAAAGTTGACTTAGTCATTTGCTATTACAGAATCTCAAAATACCCCCTTAAGTTAATGACCTAGACCTTTGAGCCTCCAAAATAAGAGATTTCCTTTTTGAAACCTCACAATGTTGGAGGCTCATGAAATTAAAATAGACAGCATTTCCTCCCCATGAGGCATAAAACAAAACAAGTTAATTATGGACTTTCCATGCCAGCCAGTGCCCAGTGGCCCCAGCCACTGCTCCCTCTGGCATCTCAATTTGGAAGAACTCCAACTGAGTCCCAGTCCACCAGCTTCTTACTCAGTATTTCTGAATGTCATCAAGGCTGGGGAAACAAATGGCACATACAGATTGGCTTTGCTTCTTTTCAAATACAATGCAAAACTGCTAAATGTTATCAACACGCAACTCTGGACAGCCAATCAACCAATATGCACTGAGTCCTTACCATCTGCCAGGAGAACACGCTGGTCCTTGACAAGCCACAGTGATGTATTCATCACAGACCTACATCCGAGACTGCCACTGAGTCAGGAGATGTGATGTATACAAATGGCAGTGGGGAGGACCAGTGGGCTCTCTCACCCCCCTGACCTCCAGATGCCAGGGTTCTATAGGGCCTCGGACCTGTCTTCTTCTCCTAGCCCTCTGTACCCTCTTTCCAGGAGACCTCATCCATCCCTAAAGCTTCAGGCTGGGTGAAGCTATGTCTACATCTACTTTCTAAGCCCAAACTCACAAACCCATTACATTTTGGACATTTCCACTTTGATCTCTCATAGGCATCTTAAACTCAATATGTCCAAGGTTGATTTATTGACCTTTCTGCCCATACCTGATTTTCCTCTAGTCTTCCCCATAGCAATAAATGGGGTCACCAAGTTACAGTTACTCCAGGATGAACCTGAAAGGTATCCCTGACATCTCTAGGTACTAATTCCAGGGTTCATTTATTCTCCCTAAGCCTCTGTGGTTCCTGTCCTAGTTCAGCCATCATTACGTCTCACCTCAATGGCTCCCAGCTCAATGGCTCCCACTTCCATTTTTGTTCTCTACCCCCATCTACTCCCTACTCATAGCACAAATGAACATTCTGGAAACCCAGAAAGGTATCAAATACCAAATTGTGGGGAAGCTCTGTCAGTGACTGAGGGGGGGGACAAGGATGCCATATGGCAGGCATAATCAATAAAGCACTGTCCCAAGTCCCACACAAGTCTGCAATGTCACACCTGACATCCACATAGGAGAAAAACCTGTTCAAAACTAACTACTGGAACTTAACTCTGGTTTATATAGTTTAAAAAGTATTTTTTTGCAAGACTTGAACAAATCCTTGATTTTCCAGGAATGTAACTACCATGTAAATATAAATTGAGGGGACTTCATTTCTCTGTTTTAAACTTTTAGAAGCACTATTCGCCATTTTGCAAAATCCCATCACGCAGAGAAACACCAGCGGTACTGAGTGGCCAGTGCCATACTTCTGGATGTTTCTGCATTCATAGCTGTTGTCTTGTTTGTTCAGTGTTATGGATGGGTGTCAGCAGGAGAACTACTTTTTGTCTTCAAACAGAGTTTTACAGGAACATCTGTTCAGTGACATACATAATATTTTACCAGGGGCCAGACATGGTGGCTCATGCCTGTAATCCCAGCACTTTGGGAGGCCGAGGCGGGTGGATCACCTGAGGTCAGGAGTTTGAGACATGGTGAAACCCCATCTCTATTAAAAATACAAAAATATTAGCTGGGTGTGTGTGTGTTTGTAATCCCAGTTACTCCAGGGACTGAGGCAGGAGAATCACTTGAACCCAGGCGGCAGCAGTTGCAGTGAGTTGAGATCACGCCATTGCACTCCAGCCTGAGCAACGAGAGCAAAATTTCATCTAAAAAAAAAAAATTTACTAGAAGTCCATCTCATTTTATTTCTCCTGTACGTTACACTTAGAGCAACACGTACATACACATACACTTACCTGAAATTTTATGTATAGCTAGGTTTTATCAGCTGTGAATTCTATCACGATGATAAAAGAGACATTAAAAGTATGCTATAAAGGTGAGCACTGATTCTACTACAATGGGAACCATTAATTTAGAGGAAAATAGCTCTGAGAAGAGGTATAGGAAGAAAGTGGGCTTTCTAGTTATGGGGGAGAAATAGACACTGGAAAATTAACAGGCCGCTTGCAGCAGGAAGGTATTTAAAGATAAGGCAATGGGAAAAGCCTTTAAATAATAACAGGGCTAACGTTTTTTACACTGTCTAAGCTCTCTACCTGCATTATCACTGCTTTAGTCTCACTTACCACCTGAGGAGGTAAGCTGTATTATTTCCCCGACTTTACAGATGAAGAAACTGAGGCACAGAGAAGTTGAAGAGGTTGTCACTTGTCATGCAGCTACTAAATGATAAAATCAAGTTTGGGCCCCAGCTCTGTGGTTCCACAGCTCAGGATCTAGCAGCTAGCTATCCCCATCCACCACCGGAAGAAAATGGGTGTTTTTTAGGGAAGGCACTGATGGCATTTGGGACAGGACAGACTTTTGCTGTGCAGGACTGCTTCGTTCAGGGAAGCCTTTTTAATGTCCCTGATCCCTGCCTCTAAATGTCAGCAGCATCTCCCTCATGGTAACAACCAAAAATATCCTCTCTCTCTCACCCTCAAGAAACACACAATTGCCCTCAGGGATTAAGAACAGCTGTTTTAGAAACTATTTCAAACACCTGTGTTCATGATAGCACAGGTTACACTTTGAAAAGGTATTTACACTTTAAGAGCTGAAAGAGGCTGAACTAATCCAAAGGAAATAATCTCCTGCACTATGAAGCTAAATTAAGGAGGAAGAAGTGGGGGACCTTCCCGGTACCTCTGAAAATAATAGTTCAGGGGCCTGATGAAGGCCTTTGGAAGACCTAAGCACTAACAAGCTATGGTACACCTTCCTCCTCAATATGTGAGTCAGCTGAAGAATACTAAATAAAGCATAAAACACAAACTCACATACATCTCCTCTTTAGGTTATAAAATTCCAGATAAGTTCATTAAGATAAACTTTATTTTGGTTTGCTGGATAGTTAGCTTATTTTTAGACTGCTGTTGGGTGATTTGAGACTGACATATTGGATTTATCGGCAAAACCAGTGAGGTTGGATATAAAAACACAGTTTCCCAAGTCCTAACCTCTAAAAGGAATCCAATTGTATAGGTCCCAGGAAGAGTCCAGGAATTCGTAATTGTAAGAAGCTCTCCATGTCACCACTGGCATTGTCATATGACTGCTGAGCTATAAACAGGTACATCTGCCCTGGGCTAGTGTTTAACAATAGATGTGAAAGCTGAGCATAAGCCAAGTGAGGTGGCTCATGCCTGTGATTTCAGCACTTTGGGAGACTGAGATGGGAGGATCGCCTGAGCTCAGAAGTTCAAGACCAGCCTGGGCAACATGGCAAAATCCTGCCTCTACAAAAAATACAAAAAAGTAGCCAGGAGTGGTGGCATATGCCTGTAGTCGCAGCTATTCAAGAGACTGAGAATAGCTCATTGGAGAATCAGCTGAGCTCAGGGAGGTTGAAGCCGCAGTGAGCGGTGACTGCACCACTGCACTCCGGCCTGGGCAACAGAGCAACATGCTGTGTGTGTGTGTGTATATATATATATATATATATATATATATGGAGAAAGACAGAGAGTGTGTGTATATTAGTACATTCTCTTGCTGCTAATAAAGACATATCTGAGACTGGGCAATTTATAAAGGAAAGAGGTTTAATCGACTCAGTTCAGCATGGCTGGGGATGCCTCAGGAAACTTACAATCATGGTGGAAGGGGAAGCAAACATGTCCTTCTTCACATGGTGGCAGAAGTGCAGAGTGAAGCAGGCGGAAAGTCCCTCGTAAAATCATCAGATCTCGTGAGAACTCACTCACTATCACGAGAACATGAGCGTAACCACCCCCATGATTCAATTACCTCCCACCGGGTCCCTTCCACAACATATGGGGATTATGGGAACTATAATTCAAAATGAGATTTGGGTGGGGACACAGCCAAACCGTATCATATATATACTCTGTGTGTATATATAGATGATGGGAGGGAATGGAGGAAGGAAAAAAGGAAAAAAACCAGAAAGGAAGACAAAAAGATGGAAAGAAGGCTGAGCATAAACAAACCGGTGACCCAGGACTTCTATTCCTAGATATGTACTCAATAGAAATACATACTTAAGTTCACCAAAGCATGTAAAATAATGTTCATAGCAACACTATTAGTAATAGCATGAAACTGCAAACAATCCAAATATCCAACTACAGAGGAACAGACAGTGTTATATTTGTAAATAGTGGAATATTACACAAACGATGCTATAACATACAACAACATGGGTGAATCACAGAAACATGATGGATGAAAAAAGCCAGAAATAAAAGAATACAGGTATTGATCGACTTACAACCTATGCAACTTATGACCATTCGACTTTATGACCACAATCGCTAGCCACGACTGCTCCGCGTCTGGCAGCGCAAACGTTGCCCAGCTGGGCGTACGACAGTGCGGACCAGCTTCCGGCAGCACTACCATCTCCACGTGCACCATTTCAACTGTTATCCCAGACTCAGTATATACATACTCAACTTACAACCAAATCGTGTTACGACCAGTCTGTCGCAACCAATCGTGGTCGTAAGTCGAGCACTAGCTATACTTACTGGATGATTTTGTTATATGAAATGCAAGAACAGAAAAAATTAATCTATACAATAGAAGTCAGAGAGAGGCTACCCTCTGGGGAAGTATTATTGACTAGGAAGGGACATGAAAGAGCTTTCAGGAGTGTGAAAATGCTCTATATCTTGATCTATATAGATGTATACATATGTAGAAATCATTAAGAAATACACTTAAGATTTACATATGTACAAAGTAAAAAACAAAAATAAAGCTCCACATGTGATTCTGACGCCCCACCAACATTGGAAAAAGGGACCTATTTTACCCACACCAAAGAAAAGTTAGTATTCTGAATATTGCTAATTAAGAGCTAAAGCTTCCAACAGCTCAATCTGCTTTGTTCTGACCTCATAATTGGCAAAAAATTGAGCTTGTAAAATGGGTAAATTAGTTGGTGATTATTTGCTTTACAGAAGTGTTCACCATGGGGTTTCTTTAAACGACGGGCTTCCTTAGGTGCATTTAAAAATAAGACCTAAGTTGCCAAAGGCTATTTATTCACAAATGTTAGCAGAGGCATGAAGTAATCCCCTCCGTGTTTGGGCGGGTAGGGAGAGGATGAAAAGAGGGAATTCTGTCTTAATACTCCAGACAGAAGTCGGAGCTTCTCAAAGCTGTAAGAAAGCGCCATCCTGAAACTGCCCTGTGTTTTGAGTACCGTTTTATGTGGGTGGAGGGAACACTCTTCGAGAATGTCATAAAAGGACCACAGAAAATCCAATTGACTCAAAAATGTAATGAGCTCAATGTGGAAGGATGAAGGCCGCATAACGCAGTACATTTCACATGGCAGCACGCATTGGAATCACTGTGATCTCACTGCCATGCAAATGCTGAAAAGGAATGAGAGTCTGCATTTCCGACGACGTCCCAGGTGAAGCTGCTGCTGCTGGTCTGTGCGCCACATTTTGAGTAGGAAGGACACAAGGGAGCTAACTCACATAGATTAGCTCACTTAATCCTCACAACCACACTCTAAATACAGCTATTATCCCCATTTTATAGATAAGGAAGCTGAGGCAGAGAATGGCTAAGTCACTCAGCTAGCAGGTGGGATTTGAATTCAGGCCTGTCTAACCCTAGTTTTTGCTGCCAACGCAACCAGGGACAGAGCAGAGCTTGAGCTGACAAAGCCTTTCTTCTTCACTCTGTCCTCCCAACCCTCATTCCTCTTCCTCCCATCATCCACAGCTCTGAGAGTAGACAGCTTTCAGCTAGCCAGCGTGACTGTCTCCGATTATATTCAATTAGAACGGGAAGGCTATTCTTGGTGACCGAATATAGATGAGTACCTTGGTAACATCCCTCCCCTCCCTGTATTCTTCTACGCCCTTGCTGAAGCTGAAACTCCAGAAGAATAACAATAATTATGAGATGGCCAGATGCCGAGATGCAGAATTTACCCTGACTCCTCCAGGAATGACCTTGGTCCCAGTTGCTTGCATAAGTCCTTCTTGCAGTGCTGCAGGTCCGTCACACATCTGTTAACATTTGAATCTTGCAGTGTTTCCCCTTCCCCTCGCAGCCCATACCATGATTACACAGCAGTGGAGAGTACAAAAGTGCTTCTTTTTAAAACATTGCATCTACAGCTACATTCTCTACTTTTCCTCTAGTGGACGCACCACATGCCATTTTAAAAGGTGAGTTCCCGGGGTGCCAAATGGCCTCCATGGTGAGGAGAGGCTGGAAACACAGAGTGGTTACATTTCCAAGGTACAACGGCATCCAAAACTGTTGTGGCCACCCACCACTCCTGTCTCACCCTGAGAACCCTAAGCACAGGCATAACAGTGTCTGCAGGTGGCTGTGGATCTTGAACAGGTGCTGGTTCTACGGCAGTGCTGGGCTTCACTGGAGGTTCTCATCCAGGTTCCCATATTGCAATGGACAAGGTTCTGAGTCGACACCACTGCACATGCATTGGCTGTATAATGTTCAGGAAAAGAGATTCCTCCCTCCGCTTCCCCTGGGCCTTCTTGGTAGGTACATTGAGGGTACCAGAAACACAAACACCACCACCACCAACAACAAAAACCTGGAGTAACTATATTAATTTCATACAACACTATTGTATGTAATTAATGTAATTTGTATGTAGAACAAAGTTTCAGGGAGAAAAATCAATCAGATGGCTTTGCATAACAGTAGAGTCGTCAATTTTCTAAGGAGGCATAACACTTCTAAACATGTATGTACCCAGTAACAGAACATCAAAATACACAAGACAAAAAGTCATAGAACTGAAAGGAGAAAAAGACATATCCACAACCACAGCTGGAAACATCAGCATTCCTCTCTTAACGACTGATTCAACAAATAGGCATAAAATCAGTATTGACATAGAAGACAAACAATATCACCCACCAACTGGACTTAATTCACATTTATAGAACAGTCTATCCAACAACAGAAGAATGCACATTTGCCTCAAGTGTGTGTGAAAGACTCACCGAGATATACACACTCATCACAATCTGGTCCATAAAGCAAACCTTAACAAATTTAAGAGAATTGTAATCATAACTATTTTGTTCCTGAATTATAACAAAACTGGACTAGAAAACAATAAGGGAAAGACAGCTGGAAAATCCGCCAAATATTTGAAAATTAAACAATACACTTCTAAACAACTCATTGAGACTCAAGAGGAAATGGCAAGGAGATTAAAAAATATTTGGATGGAATGAAAATGAAAATAAAACATCAAGATTTGTGGACTGCAGCTAAAGCCATGGTAAGATTTATAGCATTCAATGGTTTATATTTGAAAAAAAGAAAAAGCTAAAACCAGTAACCAAAGCTTCTACTTCAATAAACCCAGAGAAAGAAGAGCAAATTTAAATTCAAAGAAAGCAGAAGGAAAGAAAAACAAAGAGTAAAGCAGAGATCAAGAAAATTGAAAAGAATGGAGACAAATAGTAAAACCAAAGCTCATTCTTAGAGAAGACAGATAAAACTGATAAATCTCTAGCAAGAGTGACCAAGGAAACAGACAGAGGAAACGAATTAGCAATATCTGAAATGAAAGAGGGCACCTCACTTCTGAAGCCACAGACCTAAAAGGATAATAACAGAATACTGTGACCAACTCCACTTCCTTAAATTCAACAACTTAGATGAAATGAAACAATTCCTCCGAAGATACCAAATATTAAAATTCACCCAAGAAGAAACAAATAACCTGAATTGTCCCATGTCCATTAGAGAAATTATATATGGAGTTTAAAACCTTCCAGAAAAAAAGAAAAGAAAATGAATACTCCAGGCCCAGATGGTTTTACCAGCAAATTCTTCCAAAAGTTTTAAGAAATGATAATACCAATTCTATACAATCTCCTCCAGAAAATAGAAGAGAATATTTCCCAGCTCATTTGGTAAGGCCAGCATTACCCAAACCAGACAAAAACATTATAAGAATACAGACAAAAAAATAAAACAACCTCCCCGTAAACAAACAAACAAAAAAAACATTATTCTTCCAGCATTCCTTGTAGCTGAGACCTCATCATGTGGCACAGACTCCATCAATCAGATAGTGCCATGTGATATTCAATTCAGAAGTGAGCAAATGGCTGGGCACAGTGGCTCACGCCCATAATCCTAGCACTTTGGAAGGCCCAGGCAGGTGAACTGCTTGAACCCAGGAGTTCATGACCAACCTGGGCAACATGGCAAACCCCATCTCTACAAAAAATACAAAAATTAGCCGGGCATGGTGTGGCACTTGCCTGTAGTCCCTGCTACTTGGGAGGCTGAGGTGGGAGAATCTCTTGAGACCAGGAGGCAGAGGTTGCAGTGAGCTGAGATCACGCCACTGTTCTCCAGCCTGGACAACAGAGTGAGACCCTGACACACATACACACACAAAAGTGTGCACATGAAGACACTGGCGTCTAGAGAATCTAATTCCTGTAGAGGGTGTGTGGCTGTCAGGGGCAGCAGAGGCTGGGGTATTCAGTAAAATTATAGCTTTATTCCTGGTTGCATAGTTCCCAGGCTGACGCTGGCACTCCTGGAGATGATGTGAGCTATGTAATCTCCTTTAGTTTTCTTCCTGCTTAAGTGCTAGAGTGGATACTGTTACTTGCAACTAAGAAGTCAGACTGACAAGAGGGAAAAGACAGTGAAACAGATAACTGTGAAACAGTGTACTAAGGAACATAAGAAGGGGATGTTCCGGCTACAGATGAAGTGAATGGTCCCGAGAGGCACTGCAGCAGACGGATCCTGAGCACGGTTCTTAAGGTCAAAGTTCTGGATTCAAACTCTCACTCTGCTGTGGCTTAGCTAACAGGGAGTTGCTCAACCTTTCTGAGCATTAGTTTCCTTTTTTCTAAAATGGGACAATAATACGTAACTCATGGAAGGATTATAAGAATAGAATAACCTTTGTAAGGCAAAGGCTTATTAAACATGGTTTAAAACTCATTAATTAACAGTTATTAAACAGCATTATCACCAACCCAGCCAGCAATGTGGGAAAAAGTCAGGAAACGAATGTCGGAGGAGAGCACCTTCAAGCCAGTTATTGAAGAAAGAGCCTAAGAACACAGCACATGGCTGGCACAGAAAAGGAGCTTGGCATACAGAGGAAACTGAACCGTGTCTTATCTTCAAAACAACATGAATCACAAAAGCATTTATGCTGAATGAAAGATGTCAGATACAAAAGGTCCATTCTGTATGATTACATTTATATGAAATCCTAAAACAGGCAAAATACATTTATAGTGACAGAAAGAGCATAGCAGTTGCCTAAGGTGGGGTAGGGGGAGGGTGACACAGAGCAGGAGGACTCTTTCTGGAGTGACAGACTAGCGTCACATCTTGATTGTGGTGGTGGTTACATGGGTGTATGCATTTGTCAAAACGCAGCCTGTACAAGTAAATGGGTACATTGTATTGTATGAAAATTACACTAAAAACCCAGAATCTGCTCACCTCTATCCCTTGTCAAGCCCTGTCAACAGCAGTTAAATTCCCACTGCTGCCCTCTCCACCTGCAAATTGATGGCTCCAATCTACACAGTTCCCAGCACATCATTACAGCTTGTTAACTTGGAGTCACCCAGACAGATTTCTCTCCCCATCCAACTTTGAATTCAGTCAGAAAAAGGCAGATTAGCAAAACACTACTAGAGTTAGAATTGATAAGAAGCAGCTAATTTTTCCAGAACTTCACTAACATCGCCCCTCAGGGATGACTCAGTAGAAGCACTCACCCCCTGGCTGCCTGCCCTCAAAACCTTTCCCCACTGCATCATCACAGCTTCACTCCACAAATACTGTGTAGACCACCTACCATGTGCCAGATACTGGAGTCTGGGGATACAGTGGCGATTAATGGGTGTTTGGGGTGCAGTGGAGGACACAGATTAGTTAAAACCGAGATTATAGGACAGCATGGGAAGTGCTGTGTTAGAGAATGGCTGAAAGCATTGGAGGAATGCAGGGAAGTAGAAGGAAAAGAAATCAAGGAAGCCATCAGAGGAGGTGACCCTTGAGATAAGTTTTGAAGGAGGAGTAGGAGCTAGATAGATCCTGCTTTTTGAGAGACTATGAATAACTGTTCTTTGGGGAGTTTCTGCAATGTGACAAACTCTGGGCTGGGCTCTTCACATGGTTTATCTCATTTCAACGATCACAACTACTCTCCCCATCTTCCAGATGAAGAAATTAAGTCTCAAAGGTAAAATGGCTTGTTCAAGATTACTCAGATGATGAAGATTAGTACTTATGGCTAACAATTTCAAACTACTTTCTCTTTGCCAGGTCCTGACCAGGCATGGTGGCTCACACCTATAGTCCCAGCACTTTGGGAGGCCAAGGTGAGCGGATCACTTGAGGTCAGGAGTTCAAGACCAGCCTGGCCAACACAGCGAAACCTTGTCTCTACTAAATATACAAAAAAAAAAAAAATTAGCTGGGTGTGATGGTGCATGCCTGAAGTCCCAGCTACTTGGAAGGCTGAGATAGGAGAATCGCTTGAACCCAGGAGGCAGAGGTTGCAGTGAGCCAAGATTGTGCCATTGCAGTCCAGCCCAGACGACAGAGGGAGACTCTGTCTCAAAATAAAATAAACTAGTTAGAAATCTTTGCCAGATCCTGATTAGAATTATTGCACCAAATTCTTTTGACAGTCCTACAAGGTGGATGTAATTACCAGAGTCCCTTTTATACATGAAGAAACTGAGGCTTAGAAAGGGTAAGTGATTTACCCTAGGTTACGTGGCTAAAGCCCAGGTAGTCTAACTCCAAAGCGCATGTTCTCAAGCATGACTCCACACTGCCGGACTTACTCCAGGGTCTGTGTTCTCAGCCACGAAAATAAATCTCATAGAAAGGTGATGCGCAGGTTAAATGAGGTAGATCCTGTAAAGCTCTTAGCATGCATCTGGCACCCCACAAGCACCCTATACTCTTGGCTGCTGTTACTAAGGACTGATACTCAGGCACTAAAAGTGACCCATCCATCCAACACAGGCTTACCAACTGCCTGCCACATGCCAGGCACCGTGCTGGGCACTGCGGGTGCCGCAATGGAGAAGGGTCCAAGAGCCCGGGGCTTCCATCCACAGAGTGTGTGCCACCCCATTCAAGATTGCGTGCATCCTAAGGATGCACCAACACTCCTGACAGGAGGTACGACTGTATTTCTGCTCTGGTCTCAAGATACATTTTTTCAAAAAAAAGCTCAGCAGAGAAAAAAGTCAGGGAAAAGAAATACTGCAAATGCTAATAACGGTTGCCTTCAGGGGGTGGGACGATGGATGAATTTTTTTCTCTTTAACGCTTTCCTGCATTTTACAGTTTTTCTCCAAGGGAAAAATGTCAAAAAGATGAGAAATGAGGATGGTCGAGGAGCAAGGACAAAAGGGCCTGTGGGCTGCCGGTCTGACCTGCTCCACTCTCACAGTTCCGCTACTGGGCTCAGTGTTTGAAGGAGCAGAGGCCACTCCCCCATCCAAGCCCCTGTGTCTGGTCTTCTGCAGCACGAGTGACACACTTTTCTCACGTTCCATTCCCACATCACCCCTTCCCCTTATTTTCTCCTCTTCTTGACATTCAATTTCATCCAGAAAAATAATGAGACACGGGTTTCTAAATTGGAACGAATAAATGACATTCCTATTCATTATTTAATCTGCTCTCAGACTTGAATGAACACTTCCAGGGGTAATTACCGCAAGACTCCAAGACTCCAAATTCATTTCTAGGAAGTGGTTGCCGGCGGCACGCACAGAAGGTACCGACACCATGCAATATTGATGAGGCAACACTTCCCAAGAATATCGGGGCAGGAAAGCAACTGGAGAAACCTCACCCAGTGAATATGAAAAACGTTTGCTTGGGTTTTATTTTTCCCCAAGTGTTTCGGCAAAGAAAAGAACTTAGTTCTCTCCTCCCCTCTCCCCATGACAAACACACAAACACACTGATTTGGGCTCTTCATCAGCCTGGCTCCTAGTGTGTGAGGGGACCAGCGTTAGAAGCAGCCACACAACATGGACCCCAGATACCAAAGAGAGTCCAGGGAGGTCACCTCTTCATGGACTGTCTCACTCCAACTACTCTGATGAAATTCAACCACTCAAACATTTCCTGATTATCTACACAGCAGGTGTGTAGTATGTTTCAAAAACATGACAAAAAAGCACCAATCATAAAAGAAGAAATGGATAAACTGATCTTAATAAAAATTAGAACCTTCTGTTCATCAAAAGATCCCAGGAAGAAAATAAGAAGGCAATTCACAACCTGGGAGAAAACATTCCCAATACATCCATCTGATAACAGACTTGTATTCCGCACGTATAATAAAGTCTTACAACTCAATGAGAAGAGAAAATAGGAACAGTAGAACAAACAAAGGATTTGCACAGACCCTTCAGAAAAGAAGGCATACAGATGGCAAATAAACACATTGAAAAGATGCTCGATATCTTCAGTCATCAGGGAAATGCAAGCTAAAACTGCAATGAACTACTACTACATATCGATTAGAATAGCAAAAGTTTTAAAGAAACCTGACAACACCAAGTGTGGTGAAGGTGTAGGGCAACTGGAACTTCCATACATTGCAGGTGGAAATGTAAATTGGTAAATCCACTTTGGAAAACAGCTTAGCATGTACTGTTAAGGTAAATATGTACTTATCGTATGACCAAGCAATTTCACTCTGAAGTATTTATACCAGATAATGAAAATATGTGTCCACAAAAACGCTTGTCTGTCAATGTTCATAGCAGCTTTATTCATAATAGCCAATAACTAGAAACAATAAATACAAATAAACAGGTGAATAAACAATTTGAGGTACACTCAAAGGATGGAACGTGACTTAGTAATAATAAGGAACAAACTACCGATAGAAGCAGTGACATGTATTATGCATGAACATAACGCTGAATGAAAGAAGCCAGATATAAGGAGTGGAATCATACCAAGTGGTAAGAGTCCATACATAGAAACTTGAAGAACAGGCAAAACTAACATATAATGATAGGAAACGGATTGGTGGCCACACGTGGTGGCTCATATAGCACTTTGGGAGGCTGGAGCAGGAGAATTGCCTGAGCCCAGGGGTTCAAGACCAGCCTGGGCAACATGGTAAGACCCTGTCTCTATTTTTTAAAAAAAAGAAAAATGGATTGGTGGGTGCCTGGAATAAGGTGGGGGATGGGGGTTGCCCACCAAGGGATACTAGGGAATTTTTCTGGAAGGTTGGAAATGTTCTACGTCTTGATTGAGATGATGGTTACAAGAGTGTTGACATTTGTTAAAATTCATCAAACTCATTTTTATGCCTTTTTTTTTTTTTTTGTCTTTTTGGTTTGTTTTTTTCCTTTTTGTGGAGAACGTGGTCTTGCTATATTGCCCAGGCAGGTCTCAAACTCCTGGGCTCAAGCTATCCTCCCGCCTCTGCCTCCCTAAGAGCTGGGATTACAGGCATGAGTCACAGCACCCGGCCATCAAACTCATTTTAAAGTGTGTGCTTTTTATGATATATGCATTATACCTAATAAAGTCAATTAAATTTTAAAAAGAAAAGCCATTTCCTCCAGTTCTAAGATTTCATAATGTTTTTGGGTTTTTTGTTTGTCTATTTTTGAGACAGAGTCTCACTCTGTTGTCCAAGCTGGAAAGCAGAGGCATGATCTTGGCTCACTGCAACTGCTGCCTCCCAGGTTCAAGAGATTCTACTGCCTCGGCCTCCTGAGTAGCTGGGATTGCAGGAGAGTACCACCAGAGCCAGCTAATTTTTGTATTTTTAGTAGAGACAGTTTCACCACATTGGCCAGGATGGTCTTGAATTTCTGACCTCCAGTGATCTGCCCACCTCAACCTTCCAAAGTGCTAGAATTATAGGTGTGAGCCACCACACCCAGTCAGATTTAATGAATTCTAAGAGTTATCCAGTATTCTCCTTATAAGAAAATGAATGAAATGAGCTGTACACACAGACCAATACTTTTCCAGCATGTCCAAGCCCAAAATCTGCATCTCAACTCTTTATGGGCTTTTGTTAAATCCTAACTGTGTGTTGCATGTCAGGAAGCAATGCAGCAAAACAGTTAAGAGCACAGCTTTGGAAGCAGATAATTCTGAATCCAAATCCTGCTTTTAACAATACTGGTGGGCAAAGAACATTGAGATTATAGGAGTCCCTTGCTGGTATGCAGCAGCTGTTACGCCTTCTTCTATGGTAATAGACCACTAAACTTTGGCTGGGAATATGGCTTCCTAGAATGAAGACTACATTTCCCAGGCTTCCTTGCAACTCAGTATGGCCCTGCACTATTCACCAGTATTAGTGAGAAGCAGGGCTGCCTTGCATCAGGTCTCTTCCACACATGCACATGAATGTTCACTGCAGCACAGTTTACAATAGCAAAGACCTGGAACCAACCCAAATGCCCATCGATGATAGACTGGACAGGGAAAATGTGGCACATATACACCATGAAATATTACACAGCCATCAAAAACGATGAGTTCATGTCCTTTGTAGGGACATGGATGAACCTGGAAACCATCATTCTCAGCAAACTGACACAAGAGCAGAAAATCAAACACCGCATGTTCTCACTCATAGGCAGGTGTTGAACAATGAGAACACGTGGACACATGGAAGGAAATGCTACACACTGGGGTCAGTTGGGGGGAAATAGGGGAGGGAAGCAGGGGGTGGGGAGCCGGGGGGGATAGCATGGGGAGAAATGCCAGATATAGGTGAAGGGGAAGAAGGCAGCAAATCACACTGCCACGTGTGTACCTATGCAACAATCTTGCATGTCCTTCACATGTACCCCAAAACCTAAAATGCAATAAAAAAAAGGGAAAAGAAAAAAAAAAAGAGAGATGGTGTGCAGGTCCCCTCGGTCCTCGCCATTCCTTTCCCTCTCTGTCTTGTGGGCCTGGAATGCACATGCTTCCATATTGGATCAAGAGGCCATACACAGCAGGGCAAAAGTCCAGGTGTTTATAGCATTGACTCAGAACTGCCAGACCTCCCAGCCCTGGGTACCTGAGCTCAGATAATTACAGCAGAGAAATAAGCATCCCTTTCCCTTGTTTTGAATTTCAATCAACTTGAGCTCAACCCAATCCTAACTAAAATGCCTGTCTCTGCAAATTTGTGCATGTAAAATCTGAGTTTATAAAGGCAGGAAAGGGCTTCACAAGCTGTTGAAGGAGTTGAAAGCAGCCCAACATGTCTGGAATATGGCATTTGAGGGAAGACATAGGGAGGATAAAGGGAGAAAGGCAACTGGGGAGATGGGCAGAGAGTCCACTCAGGCCCCTGCAGGTGGGTTAACGAGTTGGGTCTTTGCCTGAAAAGTAATGAAAAACAGCAGCTAACTAATCAGCATTTTGAGACCGATTCCTCCATCTGCTCCATGGAGAACCAGCGGTAAGGAGCAATGCAGGGAGGCATGGAGTCCAGGCAGGAGGCTGCTCCAGGGCCCAGGTGGCCTTGGCCAGGCGGCCCTCTTATCTTCCAGGCAGTGTGGCAGCTAATGAAAGACCTCATTATCCATTCCTTAGGGAGGCCAAGGTCTCAAACCCACATGCCCATGGAGGCCCTGCAGAGGAAGCAGGGAGGAGGCGGGACAAGGCTGAGGGTGGGGGAACATTCATTGCTGGATAGCCTGCACCCCCACAAGACAGCCCCCCTCGCTCCCACCCACCCATCGGTTGTTGCCCTGCGGAAGACAGTCCTGGATCCCCAAGGCTGCCAGTTTTTCAGAAGCTCAAAAGACGGATTACTATGGGAACCTGTTTTTTTTTTAGGCAGGCAGACCATTCCTGTGAGTAGCAAAACAAACTTGTCCTTGGGCAGAAGCTGACCTGCAGGCTGCCAAGTTGAGGCCTCAGACTACCTTCCCTTCTCTCTCTTTCTGCTTCTCCCAAGCCCACCTCCAAAATTTAAATGAGAAACTAAAACTTGCCACAGGAGCAGTACATGCAGATAACACTTTGAGATCAGTAACTGCAGGGTTCCAATCAGTGTGCTGGATAACTTCGTTTTGGGAAATTAACACAAGGGAGAAATTGAAATTTCCATCTGAAATTCCAAGAATGCTCAGAAACCCTGGGAATGTGCTATGTGCTAGACAGAAGGCTTGGGCCCCAGAACAGGGATGCTGGCCCTGCCTCACCCACACTCTCTTCCTAAGATCTCTCTGCCCCTTTCCCCCCTCCCTGAACGGGTCCCTGAAGGCAGCTGGCTGAGGACAGAGGTGACGCTCTGTTGATACATTATAATCTCCTGCAACTGCCTGCTCCAGACACAGTCTGATAACCCTCTTGTTCCAGATGTGTTATGACAAAACAGAAAACATGGATCTCTAGGGAGACTAATCCAGCCAAGCAGATGGAGAGGTAGCATACTGCCATTTGATGGGTATAGACCTGGGATCAGACCACAGGCCAAACCTGGCCTACTACCTGATTTTGCAAATAAAGTTTTATTGGCACACAGCTGCACCTTTGCTACGTTTCATTCACGGCTGCTTCTCAGCAACAACAGCAGAGTTGAGAAGTGGCAAGACAGGCTGGCAATATAGCCCCCAGAGCCAAAGATATTTGTTATCTAGTCCTTTATAGAACACGTTTGCCCTGGAATAGAGCAAAACACAGCAGATATTCAGGGTGGACTGTGTCAGGGATGGCACACACACTGGATCATTTAACCTTCAAACAATTCTTAAGAGGGTAGGTTTATTATTTCCCCCCCTCCCATTTTATTTTACTTATTTTTATTTTGTTTTTAGAGATGGAGTCTTGCTTTGTCACCCAGGCTGGAGTGCAGTGGTGCTATCACAGTAGTTCACTGTACCCTCAGCCTCCTGGGCTCAAGCGATCCTCCTGCCTCAGCCCCCAGAGCAGCTGGAACTACAGGCATGTACCACCACTTGGCTCATTTTTTAATTTAAATTTTGTAAAGCTGGAATCTCGCTATGTTGCCCAGGCTGGTATCATGCTATCCTCCCACCTCAGCCTCTCAAAGTGCTGAGATTACATATGTGAGCCACCGTGCCTGGCATATCTCACTACGTTAGAGAACAGAGGTTCGGTGAGGTTAGCTGACTCAAGGGTGCCACAGGGAATCAGTGGAGACTTCATTCTAAGCCTGGCCTTTCCACTACACCAGTAGGTGTCAACAGAGATGGAACTTTCCCCAGTAGGGCATTTTGAAAATTCACAGGAACATTCTAGAGGTACCATTGGCATTTAGAGGGTGAGCGCGAGGGCTACCGACTGCCCTGCCATGCACAGCACAGTCCTGCAGGAAGAGAGAATTGCCACAAGTCCCCCACACTCCCCAAGTAAAACACACGTTTACAAGTATCTGAGGCCAAGCCTGATTCCATTTTGCACAAAGTATTTTGGGTATGATTTCTCTGCACATGATTCTTCCAGGAATGTACCTACCATTACCATGTAAACAAGGGAGTATTGTACTTTCTTTTGCTCAGAATTTTACCAAAATTTGCTGGCCTTTTCAGCAAATCACATCCCTATGAGCAACGTGGCTTGTGGTGTCTGAGCCACAGGAGAACACACCTGTGTTAAAGCAACCTTGCTAAGCTGATTCTGATTCGGTGCACCTGGAGTCTGGCCCGGGCGCTATGATTACCTTTTTAGTGGCCCTCTACACTTGAGTAATTCTGGTGCTGCTAGACAATGGACCATGCTTTGAGACATGCTGGGTTTTTTTTGTTTTTGTTTTTTTTTTTTTTTTTTTTGAGACGGAGTTTCGCTCTTGTTACCCAGGCTGGAGTGCAATGGCACGATCTCGGCTCACCGCAACCTCCGCCTCCTGGGTTCAGGCAATTCTCCTGCCTCAGCCTCCTGACTAGCTGGGATAACAGGCACGCGCCACCATGCCCAGCTAATTTTTGTACTTTTAGTAGAGACGGGGTTTCACCATGTTGACCAGGATGGCCTCGATCTCTTGACCTTGTGATTCACCCACCTCGGCCTCCCAAAGTGCTGGGATTACAGGCGTGAGCCACCACGCCCGGCCCGAGACATGCTGTTTTAAGGATGTCAAACCAGTGTTTTGATTCATTTTGGTTTTGCTGGAATGTCAGGATCTCTCTGGGTTAAGGAAAGAAGGGAATGTCAAACACAGAAAGAGCTACCGTGTGTCAGGGAGAGGGTCTTCTCAGGGAGAGGGTCTTCAGCTATGTTAGCGTTTCTGTCAAGGCCAGTGTGGTCCATGTTTGTTGTCACAGAGAGTCAAAGGGAAAGGAGAAATGCCAGCCTGTCACAGAAACCTGCTGAGTAACAGCCATCCTTGAAATTTGCCCCTCGTGTTTGGTTAAGATTTTTCAACACCAGTGCCAACAGACAGGCTCTTTGCCACCATGAGCTGGAGAGAAATAGAATCCTGGGACTAGAACTCAGTGCCTGGAACAAGCCCATCTCACTGAGACTTCACAGAAGGTCTTTGCATGACCCTTGCTTGTACCCAGGAGCCACAGGCCATTTGGAACTTCTCTGAAGACAAACTCAGGCTTAACGACCCATTTTCCTGTGCCCTTGGAAAATGGTCTCAGGCACACAAGAGTCAATTAAAATCAGAGTCCACCAACTTGAATGAAATAGCCCTGGGCCACAGAGACAAGTCCCAAGCCTGGCGCCCACACCAGGCAAAGCAAGCAGTGGCCTCCGGAGAAAAGCAATTATTTAGGGTTGCAGCAAAGATGTGAACTACTAGCAGGGGCCTCTAAGTTCCCTCACCTTCCCAGCAGCCTCTGCAAACATCCAAACATCCTGGATACTGAATGCCTCGGTGGGAGATCATTAAACCATGTTCCCCATGCTGGCCTCAGCTTTGAAGAACAGTACACAGGCACACTAACACCCAAGGTCCCGCCAGGACATGGGAGGGCCTGCTCAACCCTGCCCCGCCCCGGGATAGGAACTGATATTTAGTGAAACTCCAAGTGCACCAGCTCCACACACACCATCTCATTGAACTCTCAGGACAATCTCTCAAGTGGGGACTGCACTGTTCCCATTTTATGGATGGTCACACTGAGGCTCAGATAGGTTAAACGATATTTCCAGGGTCATAGGGCTTGCAAATGGCTAACCCTGGGCTCTTCACCAGTCTGCCATATTGCTTACTTCAGTGGACAAGGGCATGAGCTCTGGAGCCAGGGTGCCTGCACTCAAACTGTGAATCTGTCTTACGCTGGCTGTGTGACGCTGAGCAAGCTGCTTTCCTTCTCTGTGCCCCAGTGACCTCATCTGTAAAATGGGAATCATCTTACACACCTCATAAGTATCACACTGATTGAATAACCCACATACTGCTTGGTACAAAGCCCAGCACTTTCTAAGGACACAATAAATATGAGTTGGCTATAGTTTAGATGTGTGTCCTCTGCAAACCTCCTCTGGAAATGTGATCCCCGATGTTGGAGGTGGAGCTTGGTGGGAGGTGTTTTGGTCATGAGGGTGGATTTCCTCATGAATGACTTGGTGCCCTCCTTACGGTACTGAGTCAGTTCTCACTGTTAGTTCACATGCCAGCTGCTGTTTAAAGAGCCCGGTGCCTCCTCCCTTTTCTCTTGCTCACTCTCTTGCCATGCTACACACCTGCTCCCCGTTCACCTTCCACTATGATTATAAGCCTCCTGAAGCCCTCCCCAGAAGCAGATGCTGGTATCATGCTTCCTGTACAGCCTGCAGAGCAGTGAGCCAAATAAACCCCTTCCCTTTGTAAATTACCCAGCCTCAGGTATTGCTTCATAGCAATACAAAACAGACTGATGCAGCTCATGTGATAACAGGGGTTCTGTTACTAGTACCCACTTATGCCAAATGCAGCTCTGACCCAGAAGAGCAAGGCCTGGAAGTGGCCAGTGCCATCAACACAGAGCCATCCTGGAGCCCGTGCGTCTCTCTCATCTCATCAGACCAACGAAGTGACAACCACGGTGTGTTCCCAACTCTGTGAGGGAGAGGAGGTGCATGTGGTGCGTCCCTGTGTGTGCACAGGACACCGGGTGCAGTCATGTAATTAAACAGAGCTGCAAAGGGGCACTTTGTTTGATGGGGCAAGCCGTCCCAGGGAAACACTTTTAAGAAAATGGCAGGAGGCCTCGTATTTTAAAAAGTCATCCTCCCTCTACTTCTATGTATTCATATATCCAAAAGAACTGAAAGCACGGACTGGAACAGATATTGGCCCGCCCATGTTCATAGCAGCATGACTCACAATAGCCAAGAGGTAGAAGCAACCAAAGCGGCCAGCAGTGGATGAACAGACAAACAAAATGTGAAATATACACACACTGAAATATTACAAAAGGAAGGAAACACAGACACACACTCCATATTCATGCTGCACAAATGAATGACTCTACCTCTTTGCAGTTATGGGGCTGGGGAGCAAGTCACAGGCTACGCCGTGGATGAACCTTGAGGACAAATGCTAAGTGAAATAAGCCAGACACAGAAGGACAAACAGTGTGAGATGTTAAACGCAGAGTAGTCAAATTCACAGACAGAAAATAAAATGGCGGTTGCCAGGGGCTGGGAAGAGGAGGAAGTGGGGAGCTGGCACTTAATAGGTATGGAAGCACTTAATAGGCATGGTTTCAGTTTTGCAAGATAGAGTTCTGGACATGGATGGTGGTGACAGTAGCAAGACAATCTGAACGTACTTAATGTCACCTAACTGTACACTTAAAAATGGTTACGCTGGTAAATTTTATGTTACATGTATTTTACCACATTAAAAAAAAAAAAAAGTAAAAATAGACCAGATGCAGTGGTTCAGCCCTGTAATCTCAGCACTTTGAGAGGCTGAAGTGGGCAGATTACTTGAGCTCAGGAGTTCGAGACCAGCCTGGACAACAAGGTGAGACCCCATCTCTACAAAAATTATACAAAATTAATACAAAAATTATCCGGGTGCAGTGATGCATGCACTTGTAGTCCCAGCTATTCAGGAGGCTGAGGTGGGAGGATCACCTGAGCCTGGGAGACGGAGGTTGCAGTGAGCTGAGATCGCATCACGGCCCTCCAGCCTGGGCGACAGCAATAACAGCAGCCAAGTTAAGATGGTAAATTTTACGTTACATGTATGTTCTAAAAATATACAACACACTTGCTAAGTAAAGAAGCCAGTCACAAGGACTAAGACTCCATTTATGTGAGATGTTCAGATAGGCCAACCCATGGATTCAGAAATTCGATCATGGTGGCCATGGGTTCAGGGAGTTGGTGCAACAGGCAATGACATTTTTGGGATACTGAAAAATGTTCTGAAATTAATAGTGGCTATGTCTACACTACTGTGAACGTACTGACGACTCCTGAATTCTGCACTTTAAAGGAGTGAGTCTTACGGTGTGTGAGTTATGTCTTAACATAAACGGCTATACAAAGGAAAGTTGCTGTCGGGAAAAAAATCATGCTCTCCTCTGCTCGCTTCCCCGCAGTGATCCCTGTGCTCCTGGCTTGAAGCCTTTGCCTACACCATTCTCTCTGCACGAAACCTTTCCCTCCTGGTCCACACCTACCCAATGCATGGTTCATACTTTCTCATCCTTCAAGCATAAGCTTCATTTCCAGGAACCTCCCTTCCTGCCTGGGACCCAGAGCACCTGGAACTCCCCTCGGAAGATTCACAGATGTATGTTCCCTTCTCCCAGCGGCAACACCTAGAATCCATCACACTCCACAAATGAATGGCCCCACCTCTTAGCAATTGCGGGGCTAGAGGGCAAGTTACAGCTTCCCTGACCTTGCTCTTCCTCACCTATAAGATGGAGCTAACACTGCTTCCCTCATGGAAGTTTATGCGTTGTGGCCAGGCACAGTGGCTCATGCCTGTAATCCCAGCACTTTGGGAGGCCGAGCCGGGCAGATCACTTGAGGTTGGGAGTTTGAGATCAGCCTGGTCAACACGGTGAAACCCCATCTCTACTAAAAATACAAAAATTAGCCAGGTGTGGTGGCCCATGTCTGTAATCCCAGCTATCTCAGGAGGCTGAGGCAGGAGATTTGCTTGTACCCAGGAAGCAGAGGCTGCAGTGAGCCGAGATCATGCCACTGCATTGCAGCCTGGGTAACAGAGCAAGACTATCTCAAAAACAAGGAATTTATGAGTGGAGCCCTTCTGAAGTATCTGCAGTTGGTGACTTCATAAATAGTAGGAAAGACCCCCATTTGGTGATGAGCCTGAGAGGAAATAAGCAACGCTTGAGGCAGTCAAGGCTGAATTCTGAGGTCAAGTGGAGCTGAATGTGGGTTTTAAATTCAACTCGTCTTTCAAGGGTTATTTATTGAGCAAACATGTGCAGACATGGTCCCAGGCACTGAGGGCACAGCGGTGAACAAAACTGACAGGATGGATTGCACAGGGGTGCAAGGCAAGGGCAAGGGACGGTCACACTTGACAATACTGTCGAGCCCCCACTTGGCTGGGGCCCTGCTCTAGGCACTGGGGGGATGGCCGTGGCCAAGGGAGGGAAGAGCCCTGCAGGGCTGGCACCCCGTGGGTGGACAGATGATCAATCAGCAAAGTCACTTCAAATTGTGGCAAATTCCACGAAGCAAGTGAACAAAATGACAGGACAGAAAATAAGCCAGAGCCGTGGACTAGGGCTGGCAAAGAAACAGCCTTTTGGAGGCGTGGCACTGAAGCTGAAGTGAGACCCAGGCATGTGAAGAGACAGAACAGAGAATTCCAGGACAAAGAAACATCCAGGGCAAAGGTCCCAAGGCAGGAACTGCTTACCTTGACCGGGGCGGGGGTTGTTGCTGGGAAATGAGCAGAGTGCAGATGCCATGCAGCCTGGAAAGATGTGATGAGGAATTTGAGCTTTATCCTAAGAGCAATGGGAATGTATTTAAAAAGGTACTGCCTTCTATGAGCACGGCATATGTCCTAGGGAAATGAAGTGAACTCAGGTCCAGTCATTTATATTTTATGCAGAACCAAAGGCACTAGTATATTTCAGCTGCATGAGCAATGCAGGATTTCAACATTACTTAGGCAGGATGAATAGGGGCAGGGAGAGACTGGAGTCAGGGAGGCTGGGGAGGTGCCTCTATTAGATCTACCGTGAATTGATGGAGACCCAGATGAGGAGGGTGGCAGGTGGACTGGAGGGGAAGGGAGGAAGCAAAGCCTGGACTAAGGAATTAAAGAACCGGGAAGAACTGAAGATGGAAGCCAGAGGCAGGTTTGGTCACCAGCAGAGGAAAAAGCCCCAGATGTCCCTGGCCTCCTGGGGTAGAGTGTGTAGAACTGGACTCATCTGGAAAGAGAGAGTCTCATGTTTCCTTTCACTATCAGAACACGTGCACAGACCAAAATGCATGGATACATGGGACATTCAGTGCTGAAAGAAAGATTCTGTGAATCTCTCAATTATTTACAAGTATTTAAATTAGTTAATTATTCATTAGCAACAGGGGAAGCCTAGATGGAAATGTGTACTCATACACTGTGATATGTTATTTAAAATCCCAGGCGATCCTTTCCTTTTCCCTCTGGGGCCAAATGAAACAACGCTAGATGCCTTCTGTAGGTCACATTTTCTCATCTTCTCAGCGACCAAAACTTAGGTCTTAGCAGCTATTTCTGCTCCTCCTCCTCTCCAGCCCAACTCCCCATTCTCACTTGCAGCTGAAAGCTTTGCTCGCCATTTAAAAAATCCTTGCCAGAACCACGTGCACCCCCAGCTACTATCCTGCTTCTCTGCTCCCATTGATAGGTGAACGCCTTTACTCAGTGGACTCTATTTGCTACCTCCTGGTCCTCTCCCCACATTGCATCTTGAACTCACTCCCATCGGGCATTCTCCCCCATTCACAAGGAAACAGCCTTGGTTGAGGTCACCCGTACCTCCGTGTTGCCAATCCAATGGTTCCTACTCAATAATAAGAGGGGGAGCCGATGGTTCAGTTAATGGAGTTGTCCTGGACCAGATGCATTGGCTTATGCCGATAATCCAGCATTTTGGGAGGCTAAGGTGGGAGGATCACTTAAGCCCAGGAGTTTGAGACAAGCCTGGGAAACATAACAAGACCCCATCTCTATTTAAAAGAGAGAGAGAGAGAAAGGGAGTTCTCCTGTGTGTCGAGCACATGAACAGTGGCAATTATGCCCATTTGACAAATGAGGAAACTAAGGTGACACAGAGATAAGAAGGCATTTGCCTGAGATTGGACATCGAATGACTTATAGGCACCAAGGGAGGCAGGGAAGGGAGTGATACCCAATGCACGAGATGTGGACAACCTGTCCCCAAGGATGTTTCCAGCAACCCCGCTGCGGGACAGGCAGGCCATAACCCCACACAGAGTCCCCAGCAGCTTCCAAATCACATCACAGGCCCAACCCATGCTATAGCAGAAAAAGCAGGCGGCAGAGCCCGTGGCTTAAGTCCCGTGACCACCCATGTCGCTGCTTCTTGGTATGGGGACCCTGGGCAAGTCACCTGGCATCTGAGTCTCGGTTCTGGAATTTGCAAAATGAGATGTGAATTCTGGCCCTGCCTTCCTCACGAAGGGGCTGTGACAGTCCAGGGAGATGACGTGAGTGGTGAGTGTTTGGCACACTAGGAAGTGGCGGAATATGACTATTTCCGCGCTGGTCCCATCTGCCGCTAAGCTCAGCACCCACGGTGGCAGATATGTAGCATGACGTTTCCATGAATTCTTGCCATTAGGAATTCCCAACACCCACGCTTTTTCCTTCTGAAAGTTCTGCTGCATGAAGGAGGCAGAGAACAAGCCACCGCCTCTCCTCCTTCTCTGGATAATTCTCCAAGAGTCTCTCCCCGACGCCAATCCTCCCTGCCCATCAAGCCTCTGTGGAATTCCAGCTCCTGAAACATGCAAACAATTCATAGTAGAGACGACCAGTGATTTGGAAAAGCCAGATCATTTGCCATTTCTCCTTTTTAAAAGGTCTTTGGGGACATGATTAACAAAAGCCAAGTCAGGAGAAAAAGATAGAAATGAGAGCCCCAAGGTTTTTTTGGGGGCGGGGGGAGGTTTAATATTTTCAATTTGCTGACCTCGACTTGAAACAAGAGGCCAGACCTGGGCAGCCAGCAAGCTGTGGCGAATATCGCTGCCGATGAGAGTCCGTTTTTGTCCATTAATACCCTGCTTGTGCCCTAAGAGCAGGGCATGGTGTATGGCAAGTACATTAATTCTCCCCCACAGGGTGGGACACCACAATGGTTAGTAAGTGGCTAGAACCATCCCACCCAAGCTGGCCACGTGCTCCTGTGTGCAGACTGCACCACTGAACACTGGCCTCAGTGCCTCTCACAACCTCCACAAGAGCCAATACGAACAGAGCATCTCCGAGGTGCCAGGTGTGGTCAGAGGTACCTACCACAGGTTAGTGTATTTCATAAATCTTTGCCAGTTTCTCTTTCAGGTTGGAATATCACTCCCATTTGATAGCTGGGGAAACTGAAGCTCGGAGAGCAGTCATGGGGGCCAGGATCACGGGATTACCATCAGTCAAGGCTGGGACTGAAGCCCAGGTCATGTGTGTCCAAAAGCCACACTGCTCTCAAATACTCCACCAAGGGAATTCAGACTCCAGTGCTCCATGGGACAGGCAGGTAAAGTGAAAGCAGGCCAGGCGGGACTGCGGTGAACTGACGACACACACCCATCTAAGGGGAAACGCAGCAACGCTGAGGTACCCGCAGTGATTTGCAGGAATCTCACCCGCATTCAGCCAGGTGAAAGAAGCCATCTCACAAAAGCAAAACTACAGGGACCAGAAACAGATCAAGTGGCCGCTAGCAGCTGAGGGTCGGGGACAGCTTGACCACAAAGAGGCAGCAGGAGGAAATCTGGGGGATGGTGGAAACACTCAGCACCCTGGTGGTGGTTGTACAAAGGGATTTTTATCAAAGCTCCTATGACCACACGCTAAAAAGCCTGAATGTAACCATATGCAAAGGAGATCTTAAACAAAATGGGACAAAACAGCAAACCTAGGGGCTGCGTCCAAGCTGCGGGCTGCTGTTTTGTAATCTCTGCCCCGCCGTCCACATCATGAACACCGGTCACATGCAGCGATGAACCTGCGGGGCTGGGGGGTATGACCGAGAGGGGAAGAGGTAAGGGGAAGGCGCTGGCTCCCTTCTTAGTTCCCTCACCTACCGGTGGGGTGACCCTGACAAACAGCTTTCTCTCTCTCAGCCTCAGTCCTCTCTGTTTCAAAGAGGGGTGGGGACACCTTTCTTTGCATCGCAGTTGTCAAGATTAGAGATTCTAGAGAGAATGCTCCCGGCACATGGCAGATGCTCAATACATTCTCGTGCCCTTGGAAATTCTCGTGTCCCTGGCCTCCCAGGAGTCATGTGGGCCCAGCAATCATCCCCTTTTATGACCAGATTTCCCAGGGGACCCTCCTAGGTCACCTTAGCCCACCTAGAAGCTGTGAAAAAAGCCAACCAGGCCTGGGACTTGCTCTTTCTCCTGATAGCTCCCCTGGGAGTCCCCAGCGTAGCCACCCACAGAGACCAGGTGGGATATGTAACTGCCCACCTCGCACCCCCAGCCACATTTTACAGGTAAGTTCATCAGACCAGCTGGCTATGCAACTTAACAGGAAGGCAGAACAGCAAGGTAGCTAAGAGTGGGGGTTCCAGAGGCAAACAGACCTAGTGGGTTCAAGTCTCTTTTTGTTTTGTTTTTTGGAGACAGAGTCTTGCTCTGTCACCCAGGCTGGACTGCAGTGGCGCAATCTCGGCTCACTGCAACCTCCACCTCCCAGGTTCAAGCAATTCTCCTGGCTCAGCCTCCCGAGTAGCTGGGATTACAGGCGCACACCACCACGCCCAGCTCACTTTTCCACTTTCAGCAGAGATAGGGTTTCACCATGATGGCCAAGCTGGTCTCCAACCCCTGGCCTCTAGCAATCCTCCCACCTCGACCTTCCAAAGTGCTGGAATTAGGGGTGTGAGCCACAGCACCTGGCTGTGTTCAAGTCTCGACTCTAACATTTGTTAGCTAAAAGACATTGAACAAGTGGCTTATGCTCCCTAAGTTTTGATTTCCCATCTATAAAAGAAGGATGCAAGGAGCACCCGGTTCTCAGACTGTGGAGAGAATTAAGTGCAAAGATGCTGCCATGTTCCGCACACCATAGAGCCCAGTCCACTTACCTGGATCCTTCACATCAAATGCTGCTGAGTATTGCTCTCCCTGGAATCCCTCTGTGGATGAGTATTTATAAGGCTTAAATAAAATACCGTTCCCAGTGAGGTACATGACATTTAATAGATGCTTGATAAATTGCAGCTGTTTTTATGATGATCTTGTTGCTACTAGTGAAAGATCACGCTCCGGAGGCATCAGAGCAGGCACAGACCATGTCCAAATGGGATAAGTGCTGGGCATGGTGGTTCACGTGTGTAATCCCAGCACTTTGGGAGGCCAACGTGGCAGATCATGAGGTCAGGAGTTCGAGACCAGCCTGGCCAACATGGTGCAACCCCATCCATACTAAAAATACAAAAATTAGCCAGATGTGGTGTTGGGCGCCTGTAGTCTCCACTACTCAGAGGCTGAGGCGGGGTAATTTCTTGAACCCGGGAGGTGGAGGTTGCAGTGAGCTGAGATCACACCACTGCACTACAGCCTGGGCAACAGAGAGAGAATCCAACCAAAACCAAACAAATAAACAAACAAAAAACCAAACGGGACACCTGGATTCTTGAACCTAAAATGCCAGAAACACAATTACTAGAGAAACATAAAGTACCAGGGTCCTGTCGCAGTCCCGGACATGAATTAAAAGAGACCTGGGCCTCCAAATATCCAGCAGACACTAAGCACCTGATCCCCACAAGAGGGAAAGGACAATATTCTGGAAACAGACCAAACCCCTTACAGAAGGTCACCGAGTGAGTGAGAATTGAAATCCACAAAAGGAGAGAGCCTCTGTTCCTTGACTGAGGCGCAGAGTACAGCCAGCTCCTCCCGGATTGTCACAAGCAGGCCACCCCCGCCCTCATGAAGGGAATTCATAATCGTACTAGGTGGGATAATCAGGCAGTCACAGAAAGGAAGCCCGGGAGGGAAAAACCCGATTATCAACTGTGCCGACTGTCAGGAAGGAAATCTTTCTCCCCGATCTTGGTCGTTAACTAGCTGTGTGTGCTGTTCAACTCAACACTCAGCAGGAGTTCATCTGGGCAAGAGCATCGCTGGATGTTCATTTCTAACTCAAAAGCCATTATGCAAACTAGAGAGAGGTCTCTAGGGTCACACATGGCATTAGGAAGACGGATGGATTTGGGTTCTACTACTCAGATTTTGTTGGCTGAGCATTTTTCCCCTGGACTAGGGGAGGGAAGGGTCTAACACTCTTCCTCCCTCATTGCTGAAGCTATTTCTACCTCTGCAATCGACGCACCCCTGGCTGCACGCCTCCCATCCCCAGTACACACACACCAGCTGGGAGGGAACAGGTGGGAAAAAGAAGAAGTCTCTGCTCAGCCCACAGGGACTCTGTCCAGTGCCTCCCTTACTTGTCACAAATCCAGCGGGGATGAGGGAATATTTGCTTTTAAGCCACTATCCACTCTGAACTTCTAAAACTATTCCTTTTTCTTATTTGCCAGTCTCCTGGGTAACCCTCGGATAAGCTGAACTCTCTCTGGACATCTTTTCAATTCAGTCTAGTGCTTCAATTCATTCAAGCCTGTCCAAAAATCTCCTCCTCCAAGAAGTCCTTCTTGACTCTTTCACTATGGATCTCATCTTTCCTTCAAAAACCTTTTTTTTTTTTTTTAAGATTTTCTAAAAACCATTGTACAGGTGTCAAGAGCTCTGTATATAGCAATGAACAAGACACATCCTTCTCCATGAGGTACTTTCTGAAAACTGGGTCCCACGTGATTCAGCCTCTGGTTCCATCCCATCTTATGGTGTCTCCATCTAGCACAGGTGGTGTGGGTGAGCAGGAGAGTCAGAAAGATCCAAGGTTCAAGTATTAGCTCTGCTCCCTCCTTCCTGCGTGACTTTAAGCAAGCTGCTGAGCCTCTCTGATTCTCTCTTCCTTGTTTGGAAAAATGGGGATAATAGCAACTACCACTTAGGGTTGTTGTAACCAATGGGTTAATACAGGACAAGGGCAGGTACATGATAAGTGCTCAGAAAGTATTCTCCTGTTATCTTTATAACAGGCATTTGATATACTGTGAATGTTTTTATTAGTAAATTTCAATTCAATATTAAACAATTCTCCCTGACTGTCTTGTCAATTCCTTATCAACAGTAAAGGTCCCTCTGTCCCCTCCGATGCCTGTCAGCAGAAAACAGAGCCATTTGGAGTCTGATATTTGTTGATGGTGAATGAGCTTGCTCTAGTTTAAAGATGAATCGCTGCAAGTGTTTTCCTCCCAACAGCAGCCAGTCTTTGTCACCATGCGCTGGTTTAGTACATGGCTTGTTATTTATAGACATCATGTCACAGAGCCCTCGAAGTGGTCCTAGGAGTTTGCTCCTGGACTTGAAGTCCTAGGCCCCAGGAACGCTCCCTCCCTTCCACTCCCACCACCTTTCCTGCCTACGCCTCTCAGCCTTCTGGAATTTTTATGTGTCCCTTCCCCACCTCTTTATCTGGATAAGCCCACAGCCTCAGGAGTCAGGCAGACCTGGTTGGAAGCCAGCTCTAAGCATCTTTCAAAGGGGGCTACCCAAATGCTTTCTCTAAAAAGGTAACTAGGGATGACATGACTTAACATATCAGTGAAGCCTAGTACATAGCAAATGCAATAAAGATTAACTGTCATTATCTCCATCATTGCCCTAATTGGAGGTATAGTAGTACGTACAGAATTAAGGCCAAGGACTGTGTCTCGTTTCTTTAGAACACAAGACATTATAGACTTTTCTCTATAACCCAAGTCTGCATGTTGACACGGTCCCCAGGGGGATGTTGTTGGTCAGACCCAGGTGGGCCTGAGGTTGAGATGAGTAGGCTTGGTCCCTGGGCATTCCCATGGTCTGGGGAAATCAAGCCAGAGACAGGAGCAGGCACGCAGGTAGCGGCAGAGGTGGGCAACCATGTGCGCCCCGGAGAGGCAATAGCAGGCTCTAATGACCTCCAATCCTGAGACAGAGCACCTGATTCTGAGGAGTGTCCCTTTGTCCCATTCAACCAAACAATCTCTCCAAGCACTTCAAAATACCCTTCAGGTATGAGAAGGCGGGAATTAAATAAATCCCTTAAATAGAAAAGTATTCAGTGGTTAAAAGAGATAAGTATAATCCTCGTGTACTGGCACACAAAGATCTCAAAGGCTTTATTTAAAAGTAAAAAGTAGGCCCAGCATGGCGGCTCACTCCTGTAATCCCAGCACTTTGGGAGGCCAAGGCGGGTGGATCACCTGAGGTCAGGAGTTGGAGACCAGCCTGATCAATATGGCGAAACCCCCATTTCTACTAAAAATACAAAAATTAGCTGGGTATGGTGGCAGGCACCAGTAGTCCCAGCCACTTGGAGGCTGAGGCAGGAGAACTGCTTGAACCTAGGTGATGGAGGTTGCAGTGAGCTGAGATTGTGCCACTGCACTCCAGCCTGGGTGACAGAGCAAGACTCTGTCTGAAAAAAAAAAAAAAAAAAAGAAAAGAAAAAGAAAAAGAAAAACAAAATATTTACTTTATAACCTCAGGGGCAGATGGTTGAGGTAAGCACACTCAATAAAGTATTAAAGACATGTGTTAGTATATACATTAAAAATATTTTTTAAATTGGCCTCAGTGATTGAGCGACTCCAACTTCTTCAAACTCCTTTCTCCTCCACAGAACTACTTTCATCTCTTTAGTCATCTTGGCCACGCCTCCCTGGGCCCCTATCCATGTCTTTGCATGTTTTTGTTTTAAACAAGTGACCAAAGCTGGGTTGGGAATTCCACTGAAGGCCTGCCTGGTGTAGGGGGAAGCTTTATCCATCACAATCCTTGGAACATGGCCCCAGAATCTTGCTGACTCTGTTCAGAGATAGTCACTAATGACCAGCATCCCCAACTTCAATTTGGGGGGATTTTGTCTGATCCATCCTCTTTATCCTGCCTCTGGATTGCCTTGCATGAGCTTTGTGGTGGCTTTTTTCTGGGCGCTTGGGGATATTATTTAAATTAAGTGACATTTATTGAGTCCCTGCCATGTGCAAGGACTGTGCCAGACCCTTCAGCTGTATTAACTCATTTGGTCCTTCCAGCAATGACTCTGTAGAGGGTGACATTATCTTTGTTTCATCGGTGAAGAAACTGAGGCTCAGTGAGCTGTGACCTGTCACTGGTCACACAGCCAGGGAGGGACAGAGCTAGGGTTTGAACCCATGTTCTTCCCACTCCACGTGGAAACCGCTGTTTTTGTTCATAAAACAGTAAAAAATTCATCTCATTCTGTTTTTAGAATATCATTTTCTTCAGTTGTTCAAAGCTCTTTGAATTCTATTTCTGTCTTCCAGGATATTAACCCTGCCTCTTCAATATCATCTACATGTTTAATAAAGTAGATTCTCCAATCCTTCAACCAGGTTGTCAGCAAGGACATTAAGCGGGAGAGCTCCCAGGAGTTTTTGGAGAGTCAATTCCTATTTGGTTGAGATTCTCAAACCACTGGTTCACTAACCTGTCAATCACTTTGTAGTATTTACTGTCCACTTCCTACGCCTCTGCTAGGAGATGTCGGGAGTAGCCCTTGGCTGCAAGAATCTCACAGTCTAATTGCACAATGCAGTGTGGTTAGGACCACATTTGCCCACAGGGCCAATAAAAACGACAGGGAAAAATGTTCACTGTAACACTGTCTATAACAGTAAATTCTCTAAAAATCAAATTACTCAACTATGGTATGCCTATTTTGTGGAAGGTTAGACAGTCATTATGATATTTTTGTAAGCATTTGAAACATGGAGAAAAAAGAATGTTAAGACTGCAGTATTATCTATAGGATATGTTCACAGCCCCCTCCTGTAATATTGAGCCATGGTCAAAAGTAAAACCCCAGGGTTGAAATATTACAGTAGATTATGAAAATAAAATATAAACAGTTATAAAATATCTTTACAAACTTTAAGTATATAAAATCCAACACGATGTAAAAGCTGTGTGATTGATATAACTTTGGTGAGATGGTGTTTTGGTGGGCTGGGCTGAGACTTAGATCAATTCCGTGAAATGTGGACCCACAATGTCCTTTCTGCCAATTTCACCAAAGCAAGCAGAAGCATTCCTCAATGTTCCAAAGAATTTGTTTGCATTCAAAATTAGTGTCAGCTCTCTCGAAAATTATCTTGACCAATCAAGCCACATTTTGTGTAGCAAGTTTCTCTATAAGGCACAGTCCTTGGCCTTAATATTGTAGCAACAAGAACATCAGCAATGAGAATGATAACGAGGTCTTCTTTGATCTCACTTTTAAAAGTGCAATTCCCCAAATGCTTACCTCTTGTCCCTGCCTTGTTTCCCCAAAGCACTTACCACCTCTGTCACATCACCATTTAATTTCTCTTGAGATGCCATTTGCTGTGAGACACATCATTATTTTATGTACCACTAACAGTGAAAAAAAATGCCATTTAAATGATATGAAGCCTTAACAATAGTGCTGAATCCAAATGAATCAGTTCCATCAGCCTCGCAATATTTTAAAAGTTTTTTCATCTTTCCAAGGGATTTGACCATTTCCCTTGTCTTTACTTGTGCTGATGGGCTAATGGTAGGCGAGCCTTCTGCACTACTTATTACCTCAATGATCAAATGCAACACAGATGCATCCTCCTTGAATACCTTCCTTGCTTATGTCATACTAAGTACGCGGATGCTGGTTTACAAGAAAACAATGGAATTATGATTGTCACTCCAGTGATGAACATTGTCTTCACTAACATCAGACAAATGTCCTGCTGTTTGTTTCCCTGCCTTTCTGTGTACACAGTACCAACACTCAGTCAGATGGGTATAGTGTTAAGAGATCTTAAGTGGTATTAAAATCCCCACGTGTATAATAGTTCCCACAGTGCGCTCAGCTCAACAAAAGCGACAGCCATCTGAATGACCTTAGTGATGCTTCCGCAGGAACATACAATGACAAGCACATCTTGACTATTGTCCCCACCAAGAGCAAGCATGAGACAGCAGCAGTTCCATTGACTGCAAAATTATCCAGGTTTCAAACACATTGAAAAGGGGGATGGGGCTGCATTTCAGAACTGATGAAATCTGGCAATTATGTTACTCATTTTCATCTCCCGCCCCAACTTAGAACGGATGCTCTTTGAGGCAAGGGATTTTCATGTCTTCTGTTCTCTGCCATATTTTCAAACTCTAGAACAGGAACAGGGACAGAGCAGTCAACATCTGCTGAATGAAAAGCTCAGTATTGCTCTCGATCTGGCCCAATATCAGAACTGTGTCTATTCAGACTGTATTCCGCGGAGAGTCCTACCTTCAAGCTTTGCTCCTTGCTGTGCAAATCTTATTTATAATAATTTGGCACACAGATACCTCATGCATCAGATGTCACATGTAAGATTACGCCAACATGAAACTTTTACATACAAATAAAACTGAAGTTTATTTTATAAGGTATACCTTTTGACCTCAAATACAATCATTGACCCACATTTGTTGAATGCAGTTGTTATATTCAGGGTTGTTATATTCAGGCTGCACTCTCAGCCCAGAATCATGTGAGTACTTTCCAAAAATTTGAGTCCTTTTGTATTAAACTCACCACAAGTAGTTCTAATGTGTGTTAAGATGTCTGAGACTGATATTTTTCGTATTTTTGCATTCTCAGGATGCAGACAGGCACAAGCGAGTGAGGGACTCAAAGCACGTTTGTAAAAATACAAGGACTGGCACTACTCCTGTTCTGTGCAGACCCAGGCCAGCGCTGGCCACACCTGTTGCCCTTGCTGTTCTCCTTCGCCTCGTACCCTCAAAAGAGAACCTTGAAATCCCCCCTCCAAACAGCCACTGCCCCATGCCAATTGCAGGAGGAGGAAGCAGAGGGCGAAGGCCAATGCTGAGCAGACCTGGCTAGAATTTCTAGAACCATCTTCTGCTTTTCAAAATATCAAGTCTGTTCTACTGGAATAGAGTCACAGCCTTTTCCATTCCCCACTCGACATTTCCCCTAAACCCAATTTGCATTTTATAATTGCAAAAATGAGGCGTGCTTGGGAGTCTATAATTATTTCAAAATTAAAAACTAAAAAGTGACACATGCTCATTGAATTAAAATTATAAAAATTAAACAAGCAGACAAATATGAAGTGAAAGTTTCCCATCTCTCAGAGGTAAACCCTGTTCCATGTGTTATATGCCCTTCCAGACTGCTTTCTAACACGAACCCAGTCTGTATAAGTTCTGTTGTGAAAGTGGAACCATTCTATACACACTATTCTGGAATAAACTCTCAGCATTTATTGAGGGCATCACATCCATATGCATATCCATGTCTATAGTACAGATATATCTACACTATATTCGTATCTATACTATAGCTATCTATATCTACAGCCATAGCTGCAGCTACCTCATTTTTTTCCTTTATAAATCCTTCATTGGGAAGCTTTGTAAAATTTGTATATGGTTCTATTGTATGCCTGTACCCCAGGTTTATTCAAGCAAATCTTCTTTATGGGTCATTTCCACAGGAGGTGATAAATCACATATACACACATATATAAAATTTGCCTTTTGTATTTCTGTAGCGTACATTTCTAGAAGTAGAATTTCTGGATTAAGTGACATGCATTTTTCAATAGATGATACCGATCAATCACCCTCCAGAAAAACTGTACTGTGAGATCTCCATTTTATTATTATTATTATTATTATTATTGGGATGGAGTCTTGCTATGTTGCCCAGGATGGAGTGCAGTGGTACAGTCCTGGTTCATTTCAACGTCCGCCTCCCGGGCTCATGCAATTCTCCTGACTCAGCCTCCCAAGTAACTGGGATTATTGGCCTGTACCATCACATCCAGCTAATTTTTGTATTTCTAGTAGAGACGGGATTTCACCATGTTGGCCAGGCTGGTCTCGAACTCCTGATCTCAAGTGATCTCCCCGCCTCTGCCTGCTAAAGTGCTGGGATTCCAGGTGTGAGCCACCCCAGCCAGGCTAGATTCCAATTCTTCTCACGTGCATTGAAATACTAATTGAGTGCCTTCTGTGTGCCAGCTTCTCTTCCAGGTGCTGGGGAAACAGCTGCGAACAAAAGGAGGTCCTTGCCCTGGTGGAGCTTGTAGTCTAGAGAAGGGAGCTGGATGGTGACCAAATACAGAAGCTACGGGTCACGTGATAATAGAAACTATGGGGAAAAAAAAAAGAGTACAGGATGCAGAGTAGCTGGGCAAGCGGAGGTCATTCAGATGAAACAGTCGGGATTCCTCCTTGAGAAGTGAAGGTGGGGCTGGGGAGATGTAGGTATCTGGGGGAAGAACATTCCAGACAAATGGAAAGCCAAATGTCCACCAAAAAAAACAAGCTCTCTACCAAACTTTCACCAATATGGCCATAGTCGTGACTTCTCTATCTTCAGAAATTGGAGGTAAAATAGATACATACTATTTGAAGTAAAACATCCCACGTTTTGTGACCATTTATAATCCGTTTTGGGGAATTGCCTGTTCTGTGATCTTTGCCATTTTTCTCCAGTGGTGTCTGACTTTCCCTCACAGATTTCTAATGGAGCTTTCTACTTGAAGGATGTTAAGACTTTGTCAGTTAGGGTTCAAATATTTCCCAGAGCTGCAATTTTTCTTCTGACTTGATCCTTGGGTTTTTTTTCCATAGAGAAATTGAAAACTTTTATGTAAACAAATTTGCCAATCTTGGATTATTTGGGATTTTGTGGCATTTTTAAATGGCCTTTCTCAGCCCAGAATTATATGAATACTTTCCAAAAATTTGAGTCCTTTTGTGTTTTAATACAAAAGGATTAAACTCACCACAAGTAGTTCTGATGTGTGTTAATATGTTTAAGACTGGAATTTGTTGTTGGGAGTGGTAGAAGTATATGGCACAATGCGGGAAATTTCATTCTTTTTCATTGGATATGCCAATTATTCTAACCTTCCTTATCAAACAATGACTGATTGGTTGAAACTCTGAGGCTGGGTTATCTCAGCTAGAAAATAGCTCCATCCGTCACCAGCTCTGGGACCTCAAAGACATCCCTTCACCTCTGTTTCCCAGAACTCTCATCTGTAACATGGGATAGTATCAGTATCTGCTTCTTAGGTTTGTGCCTACCTACGATGGACCTACGATAATGTGGGACTTCAGTGAGACTCAAAGTGAGTACAAGGTAAGTCTCACAACTGCGTCTATGCCAGACACACCTCCTGTTCAAGGCAGACCTTGCTTCAGACTCAGAAAGCAAGGCTGTTCTAAGAAACATGAACAACCAAAGCTGTGATAATCTCCTGTATTAGCCAATCATTTATGCTGAAAATGCCACAGAAGGGCAGGGGAAGAGTGGGCACCCCGGGGTTCCTTTTCCTCTCAGTCTGTCCTTAATCATCACAAGCCAAAGACAGGGACTTGGTAACACGTGCACATAGCAAGAAGTGAAATAAATGCAGTTGTTCGTTTTGTGCAGGTTTTAACTTTTTTACTAAGAATGAGATATCTATCCATATACAGAATACAAAACAGGAATTGTGTGATTTCAGTGATTCCAATATGAGTTAACTGCTTCTATATTTGCGTTCTTAATGGGCATATAATATAATGATGAACAGTAAAATTCATGCTAATTTAAACATTTTTATTTTACTAAGAATGACACTAAATAACAAAAAACACTATGAGAGAGAGAGAGACTATGAAAGAAAAAAAGCAATGTTTTCCTACCTTTAATGATACCTCTTTTTGCTTTCTGATCAAGAGTTTTACACTTTCATTTTGCACTGGTTTTGCTAATTATGTAGCCAGGTCCGTCCTGGCACATAGCAAGCACTCCATAATGTCTGAATAAAGGAATGAATGCCCCTATAGCAAACACTGATAAAGCCCTCGTGGGTGGGAGAAGTCGCTGGCGCAGGTAAGGTGACCTGTGCTTCTCTCCCAGCTCTCAGAGACGGTCACAACCACTAACCCAGCTCCATTCTCTTGTCAGCAGAAGTCCACATGGGGCAGGAACTTCTCTAACAAGAGCCTTTTTTTTTTTTTGAGACGGAGTCTGCTCTGGTGCCCAGGCAGGAGTGCAGCGGTGCAATCTTGGCTCACTGCAACCTCTGCCTCCCGGATTCAAGCGATTCTTCTGCTTCACCCTCCCAAGTAGCTGGAACTACAGGCATGTGCCACCACACCCAGCTAATTTTTGTATTTTTAGTAGAGACAGGGTTTCACCATATTGGCCAGGCTGTTCTGGAACTCCTGGCCTCGTGATCCACCTGCCTTGACCTCCCAAAGTGCTGAGATTACAGGTGTGAGCTACCTCGCCTGGCCCAAGAGCCTTTTTTCTTTCTTTCTTTCTTTCTTTCCCTTTTTTTTTTTTTTTTTTGAGATGGATTCTTGCTCTGTTATCAGGCTAAAGTGGAGTGGTGAGATCTCGGCTCACTGCAACCTCCAACCTCCTGGGTTCAAGCGATTCTCCTGCCTTAGCCTCCCGAGTAGCTGGGACTATAGGCGCATGCCACCACACCCAGCTAATTTTCTGTATTTTAGTAGAGATGAGGTTTCACCATGTTGGTCAGGATGGTCTCGATCTCCTCACCTTGTGATCTGCCTGCCTCGGCCTCCCAAAGTGCTGGGATTACAGATGTGCGCCACCACACCCGGCCCCAAGCGCCTTTTCTACCCATTGCCATTCTCCTTGCAAAGCCCCACAGGCCAACAGGAGCTACTTACAGAGCTGGGGGCTTAGACATGAAGAACGCCTTCCTGGTGAGATGTTACCCAAGGTTTGCCCCCATCTCTGAATCCCCTGTGCCCTGTGGCTGTTCACTGCAGCCTTCAATTCCCAGACCTGCCACTCCACAGACTGCTTCCTATCTGCTCCTCTGAGTCAAGGACTGCTCTTGTGCATTTTCTAAAAGTAAGGACTAAAAGCCACATGATGGCCCAGATGCGGTGGCTCACACCTGTAATCCCAGCACTTTGGGAGGTCAAGGCGGATGGTTGGTCAAAAGACCAGCTTGGGCAACACGATGAAAGCCCAACTGCATTATATATATATAATGTACAAAAAAAAATTTGCCAGGCATGGTGGTACATGCCTGTAGTCCTAGCTACTTAGAAAGCCAAGCAGGAAGGATCACCTGAGCCCAGGGAGGCAGAGGCTGCAGTGAGCAGTGATCACCACTCCAGCCAGAGCGACAGAGCAAGACCCTGTCTCAAAAAACAAAAAAAGTGAAAGCCACACAATGATCTGCCCAATTCATTGAGAAACCTGGAAGATGCCATGGACTTCATATACCTGTGGCTTATCTTTGCTGGAAAAAACTAAAGAAAAGAAAATAGACTCCTTCCGACACCTCACTTAGTGATTTGTTTCCCCTTCTAAACTCAGAGAAGCAGTATTTCCTCCCACCTCCCTCTATTCTTTCACCCAGCATCATGAAACAATGTGCTTTTGTGTTCTCTGTCCTTTGCAGGTTGTAGCTTTGGCCGTTCTAATCTACCCTCCCGGAGGAGTGCTATTTAATTAGGAGCGTTTCTAACAAAAGCCAGGTTTCTATCCACTTCCCCTGGCCTTCTGGTTTGCCCTTGAGCTCAGCATAAAGTTCTGGGGTTAGCCAGTGTGGCATCATGGTCCCCTCCCACTGATCTTGCATTGCCATAGTGATGATCACGTGTGCATAGGCACGCACAGAGAGATCCAGTCAGTCGCAGCGACCCTGGGCTGAGCCTGCAAAGTGCCTGGCTGCCTACATGCACCATCTCATTGTTTTCTCAGAACAAGCCCCTATGAGGGGAAAGGTTATAACCCCCATTTCACAGCAGAACGAGCCAAAGCGCAGAGTCGCTGGGAAACTGCTCATGAGTGATGGGTGGGAAACGAACCCAGGGCCCTGACTCTCAAGTCCATGCCCCTCCACTCCCCACGCTGTTCCATCCACACCTGAGCACATGCATGCCTGAGCGGCCCGAGTGGCCAAGCGTGGGGTCTCCCTTAACAGCAGCTCCTCCTGGCCGTGAAATCACTCTGCATTCTTCCCAGTATCCTTTTGTTCTCCTGTACCTAGTGACATTCACGAGGTGCAGATTTAAGAATTCCTCTTCCTCTTGTTAGATTTTCCCTCCCATCCCATAGATCTGTGTTTGAATCCAACCATCTCCAGCACTTTCCCAGACCAGGAAGTGCCTCAAAGCACATAGGGAACCCCATCACACCCCAATACAGATCCCTGGAGCCCCAGATTCACTGAGTGGGGACTGCTAGAGGTGAGCCCAGGAATCTGCATTTCCCAGACTCTGCCCTGCAGGTGCAGATACACTGGTGTTTGCGAATCACTGAGTCCTTTACCGTTATTGGTGCTGCACCGGAATCACCTGCAGTTCTTATTGAAATGCAGGTTCTGGTTCAGCAGGGCTGGGGCTGGGCCTGGGCCTGAGATTCTGTTGATGCAGCAGATCCTGGGGCCAAACACTGAGTCGTGAGGGTTCAGGTCAGTGGTTCTCAGCCCTGACTAAACATTAGCATCACCGGGGGAGCTCTTAGAGCTAAGCTGCCTGGGCCCTGCCCCCAGAAATCATACAATTATTTTAGAATCAAACCAGTGTGGCCCAACTCATTATGCTGAATCTGACTTGTCCTGGCTTGGGAAAGCCTAATGTTACATTTTTAGGAATTTTGTGAACCGGTTGATAAACAGAACCACTACTAACCATCAGATTATATAAACAGAATTAAATAAATTATATTTAGAAGAAAGACAGTACATAATTACAACCCAGCATTTCCTAATCATTTTACTGCATTTCACTCCTATGTTCTTAGGATTGTTTGTATCTGATTGTTTGCGTACCTGTGTGGTGGAAGGGCTACTTCGTATTTCTTCCCAATTCTGCACCCAGTCAGTGACATAAGCCTTGCTGGGGGTGTTTCTGCCTCCGAAAACTGCAAACGCTACAGATCAGGGTTCGCTTCCCTAGAAGCTGGCTGCTAGACATTTACCAGTGCACCTCCCGCCTTAGTTACGGGCAGACATCATAATCACCTGGGACGCCTGATAAAGTGCAGACAGCTGCGTCTACCTAAGATTCCCGAATCCGACTCTCTGGGCATGGGAATTGGGGATCTGGGAAGTTTTTAGAATAAGTGACCCAGGTGACTTTTATCTGCAGTGAAGTTACTTTAGAATAATGATCAAATCACCCGTGGCCTCGTGGCACAACGGCAGCGTGTCTGACTCCGGAATAATGATCATATCTTCCTAATTAGCAAAACTCAAGCTGGATTAAGCTACTCACTGGGCACCCATTTCTTTTTGCTCTAAGAAATCATTTCCAAGGCCTTTTGAAAAGCCTTTTTATCTGAAATCCCGTGAGTGGCTATTCCATCAAAATCCTGAGCAGAGCACTTTTTCTCCCCCAGGCATGGACAGAAGGTTGTATCAGGAAGCTCAGCGGAGGCCTTGTTACCTAGTTGTCCTTGCATCTGACCTCACACCCAAAAGCATCAGCCTGTCATTTTTCCCTAAAAAAGATGATGTGCTGGCCAGAATTTTCCATGCTCCAATGTCTCATCAGGCTTGTATTCAAGCTCAGACCCTTTTGAAATGGTTAGGAAGAACTGAGTCAAGAAACTAGGCTATTAAATGAAAGTTCTGCCATCCAGGTATGGTGGTGGATGTCTGTAATCGCAGATCCTCGGGAGGCTGAGGCAGAAGGACTGCTCGAGCCAGGAGGTCGGGGCTGCAGTGCGTTGTGATGGTGCCCGCGAATAGCCGCTGCGCTCTGCCCTGGGCAACATGGTGAGGTCTCATCTTTAAAAGAAATTCTGCCAAGTCATATACTGTAAATCTTCACTGAAATTTGCCAGAGTTTGCCATCCCTGGAATCATGAAACTGGGGAAAAGTGGTGGGAATTATCCTATAACTCTTGTGTTCTAACCGACAGTTCTTCAGCCCAATATTTTCCTCACTTTAGGTAAGAATTTACATGTATTTCCTCACCTGTTGCTCCTGCTAACTGACAAACGGGTATCGCCATGTTACAAAGGAGGACCTGGTTTGCTATAAGAAATTTGCTAGATGAGTGACAATTCTCAAGTCTAAGCCTCTAACAATGTATGTTGGTTTAAAAAAAAAAAAAACTTGGAACACAAACACTTTATTTAAAGGTGCAGCTCAATTTACGTGTGGTGGCACAAAATAAAGGCACAGATCGTGACACACCATTCCCATCGGCCAAGTGGCTGAACCCACCATCCAAGACCCACTGAGGCGTCAAGCTCAGCGCAACCTCCGGGCCTCCCACTCTGACTCCGCACAACCTCCGGGCCTCCTACTCTGACTCAGCGCAACCTCCGGGCCTCCTACTCTGACGACTCCAACAGGCGGAGCACGTTGCCCGCACACACAGGGCATTTTACGTTGTGGATGATGGAGCGTCATCCATAAATTCATGTGCACCTGCGTGCACTGTCCCTGAGAACGGGTCCTGCCCAGGACCTAGGTGACCCTGACCAGCTTGATAGGCTGCACACAGCTGGTATCCATGATGGCGGCTAGGTGGCGATCTGGCTGAAGCGTATATCAATTTTCTATTGGTACATAACAAATTACCACAAACTCAGCAACTTAGAACCACACACATTTATTATCTAGTTTCCAAGGGTCTGGGGTCCAGGAAAAAGGGTTAATTGCATCCTCTGCTCAGGGGCTTCCAGGCTGAAATCAAGGTATCAGCTGAAATTGCAATTCCCATCTGAGTTTCTACCAAAGCCAAGTACCACTTAGATTATTATTTACTTAAATATTTCATTAATAAACTCACTTTTATAAAATTCAGTCTTGTCCTAAGCAATAATATCTATTAAATTGCCAAGTTTGATCATCAAGTTTTCCTTTTTTCTTAATATGTTCAAATAAACATATCACTATTAAAAAAGTTTCAAGTGTTCCATCTAAAATTGTCTCGTGCACTGATTGTACCCACACCACGCTTTACAATTATTCCCCGTACCACACCTGGACTTCATGACGCCACATCCTACACTAACAGGCCCCAGGTATAACAAATGATTTTTGTTGCCCACCAGCTACAGAGAATCTACAAGGTCCAGGACCCAGGTAAGTGGGAAGCCTGCAGATAGGTGCATGTTTTTTCATAAAGAGGCCTCCCTACATTAGATATGCACATTATCAGCACTGGAAATGAATTTCCACAACATGTCCTCAAATGTATGCAGACATTTTAAGAAGCTTAAGAAGGCCAGATGTGGTGGCTCACGCCTGTGATGCCAGCACTTTCAGGGGCCGAGGAAGGTGGGCCAACATGGAGGAACCTCATCTCTGCTAAAAATACAAAATTAGCCAGGATTACATGCACGTATAGTGGCACATGCCTGTAATCCGAGCTACTTGGTAGGCTGAGGCAGAAGAATCACTTGAACCTGGGAGATGGAGGTTGCGGTGAGTTGAGATCACACCATTGCATTCCAGCCTGAGCAACAAGAGTGAAACTCCTTCTCAAAAAAAAATTTTTAAAAAGAAAGAAAGAGAAAGGAGGAAGGAAGGAGAAAGAAAGAAAGAAAGAGAGAGAGAAAGGAAAGAAAAAGAAAGAAAGAAAGGAAAGAA
>NW_022437032.1:4701416-4731583 GCF_009761245.1 Sapajus apella
AAGGAAGGAAGGAAGGAAGGAAGGAAGGAAGGAAGGAAGGAAAAACTTAAGACGTATCTTTCAATATGCCGTGTCATTTAATCACCACAAATTGTGAGGCAGTCACCATCACCCACCTCGTAGGTAAGGAAATTGAGACTTGGGAAAGTTATAGGACAGACTGAAATGCAAAGTCATGAGTCCTCTGATTTCATTCAACAATGTTTTCCATAGCAGTATCACTTTCTCCAAACAACCTGCTACTTCTCCACCAGTGACCATTTTTCTTCCTCTGTTAGCGATAGAGCTCACATTCCTAGCAGCTATGTGTTGTGGCTGAGCACATGGCCACTAGAAATAAAGACTGCATTTCCCAGCTTCCTTTGCAGCTAGGAATGGTCATGTGACTCAATGCTGGCCAATAGGGCTGTGAGTGGAAGAAATGCCTGCAACTTCTGGGAAGAGGCCTTGAAGTGAATAATCTGTCTTTGTCCTTTCTCCTTCCTGATGACTGGAATGCAGCCGAGATGGCAGGAGCTGTAACAGTCCTCTTGGACAATGAAGTAACCTTGGGAAATGGAAGATATGCACAGGGAAGTAACAAGCCACCTGGAGACTTCATGGAGCAGAACTGCCCTGCCAGCCCTGCACCACGTCCCCCTGGACTGTGACAAGAGAGTGAGATAAGCTTCTACCTTATTGAAGCTACTGTTACTTGGGTCTCTGTTATTGACAGCCAAACCTTTCATAACAATATAAAGTCATAATGAGGAAGGAAAATGCCAAAGTTCCAATATCCCCATTTTACAGAACAAGTCCCTTATTTGTTTTCTTGGAAACAGAACACCTGGCCCACAGTGGGCCTATGGGAGAAGAGAGGTGGCTTGACTCAGGATCCCCAGATGGCACCCAGTAAACACCCACTCAGGTAGAGCCTGGACCCAAGTCTTCAGGACCTGCCACCTACAAGCAATCTGGGGCTGCAAAGCAGTTTGTTCTGACAGCTCCTCTTAATGATGTGTTTCCTGCATGCCAGCTCCTCACCAGGAACTCAGAAACACAAAGTCAAAGCATCCCCTACCAGGCTCTGACAAATATCGATCAAAGCCAGCAAGGCCGGCAGAACTCTGACACCTCCTTCCCTGAGCTTGCCTGAGAATTTGGGAAATAGCATATGTTGGTAGTAGAGGGCAATTCAAACTTCATTAAGGGATGGAGAGAAAATGAGCCCAAGCCAAATAATGCCCACCAGAGACGGCAGGAAGGGAAGGAGCCATTTTTGGCAGGAACACATTGGGCAGGCATGGAAGGTGATGTTGGACAGAGGAAGGAAAGAATGGACATTTCTTGGAGCATCTCCAAAGTTGACTCAACTCTATTGGGTCCATAGAGCCGGTCCAGCCCCTGGAGCTCTATCGTGGCATTTTCTCACTTCTCAAATTGTTATTTCACACATCAACAACAACTAAAAGTGGAATCCTTCCCAATAGCAGCTACCTCCAGCCCCAGCTCCCCACTGGATTCCTCCCAGGCAGTTTTCCATGATGCTGCCAATATGCAATTTCTGTATTATTGATTCTCACTGCTTTTTTCTGTTAGCTCCAACAAGGGAGATGATACTGTTGACCTAGTAGAAGGAGAAGCAATCTATTGGATATCAGTATTCAGAACTGGAGAAATACCGATGCTCTTTGACTTAGCATGGGGTTACATCCTGATAAATCCTTTGTAAGTTGAAAATACTGTAAGTCTAAAATGCATTTAACACACCTAACCTACCTAACATCATAGCTTAGCCTAGCCTATCTTAAATGTGCTCAGAACACTTACCTTAGCCTACAGCTGGGCAAAGTCATCTGACATAAAGCCTATTTTATAACAACGTCTTGACTATCTCATGCAATTTATCAAATGCTGTACTGAAAGTGAAAAGCAGAATGGTTGTATGGGTATGGTTTCTTCTGTATGTGCATTGCTTTTGAAACATCATAAAGCCATAAGTCAAACGGTCATTTGTAATGGTAACCGTTACATTACTATTCATTGATTGCTCACAATGTGTCAGTCATTGTGTTGGGTAATTGATATCTTTATTGGCTAATGTTTGTGAAGTTATTTGCTGTATGCCAGGCACTATGTTAAACACACATTTTACATGTATTAACTCATTTAATCCTCTCAATAACCCTAAAAGGTAGATAATATTCGTATCCCTATGTTACTGATGAGGAAATTGAGGCATAGCACTGGGGGAATTTCTGAATCACAAAGCTAGGAAGTGGATAAAGTCAAGACTGACCCATACAAAGCACTTCCTGCCACCTGAGGGGTGAAAAACATGAACAAGTACAGAATTGTTCATTCAGTGAAAGATTATTTCGGGGCTGAGAGAATAAGACTTACAAGCATTTGCGCACCCATTACTACAGCCTCTTACCCAGCTTTATCTTTCTCAGAACTTACTGCTATAATATGAATTGTTCATGGTCACGATTCTACCTTCACATAGATCAACTCCATGAAGGCAAACATTTTTTTTTCCTGTTGTCTTGTTTTTAATTGAGACAGAGTCTCACTCTGACACCCAGGCTGGAGTGCAGTGGTGCGATCTCGGCTCACTGCAACCTCTGCCTCCCAGGCTCAAGTGAGTCTTGTGCCTCAGCCTCCCAAGCAGCTGGGATTATAGGCGTGTACCACCATGCCCAGCTAATTTTTGTATTTTTAGCAGAGATGGGGTTTTGCCATGTTGGCCAGGCTGGTCTCGAACTCCTGGCCCCAAGCAATCAGCCCACCTCAGCCTCCCAAAGTGCTGGGATTACAGGTGTGAGCCACTTTGCCTGGCCCTTTTTTTTTTTTTCTTTCTGTTTTCTTCAGTGCTATTTCCCCAGCTCCTAGGGCAGTGCTAAAACATAGTAGGTGCTCCATTAATAATGGAGGAAGGAAAAGAAAGAGAGGGTTGGAGGAAGGGGAGAAAAGGTCAAAGAATGTTCAAGAGCATGGAACACTGGAGAAAAGGAAGCTCTGAGGATAGAAAGCATCATAGGGAAAAGAGGGGATAGGCAAGTAGGTCACACACACAATAAGCCACTGGGCCCACACTTGAGTAGAGGTACAAGGAAAAACTCTGAAACAGACTTTGATTGGAAACAATGGCCTATAAAACCGACTTGAAAATGATACAAAGAAATTGACAGTGGGCCTGAGCTGGGGTAGACAACAGGGTGTGGTGGGGACAGCATCAAACTGGAAAAGCCATGCTTTTCCTGGCGGGGTGATGCTGCAGGAGGTGGGGTGATGCTGCAGGAGCCGAGGGGGCTGCGTTTGATTCCAACCAATTTGTCACAGCAGAAAAATTTGATTTTTTGCAACCTCAAAATCATATTTTTGTGAAATATTTTAACTTTTTATGCTGGCATCAAATTCCAAGTTATAAAATGCTATAGGAATAAGATGGGCGGGGGTCAGGTGATTGAACTATCCTACCCACACATAATTATAAAATCTGGACAACATATTTTTAAAAACAACTACTTGAAGGCGCTGGAGACCAACCAGAAACAGAGGAAGCTAAGTGTGGGATTTGCATATTAGTGACTTTTTGCCTGAGGGTACTTGCCACTCCGCAAGCAGCTGAATGACAAAAAGCTGCAGTTGTCAAAGATTGAAGGCTGGAAAGCCGCTGCATTGTTAGGTGGTAAATCCAGGGAGAGGAGGAACTGCAGCTGGAATTCGCCCTAACATCTGTGTATAAAATGCACTCAAATTCTTAACTGACCACAAAACTACACAGGTCAGGGAAAACCCAGGAACTATAGTGAAAAAGCAACAGCTAGAAACTGAAAGAACTGAGTCAGAGTCCCTGCTGACATTGAGGGAGGCAGAGTTTGGAGTATGAGCCTATTCAAATTAACTGCCTGCTAGAAAAAATAATAACTCTTCCAAGGAGCACAACAGAACCCAGAATCTCTACAACATATCATTCATGATGTCCAGTAGTGAATCGTAAGTCAATAAACACACAAAGAAGCAGAAAAAAAGTGGTTCATCATCAAGGAAAAAAAGCATTTAATAGAAAATGATCCCAGATGTTGTAATAATTTCAGGCAAGAAATTTAAGGCAGCAATTGCAAACATGTTCAGTCACCTAATATAAATGTAATTGGAGTCTAGGCGGAAAAAATTTGAAGAATTAATGGCCAAACCCTTCCCAAATTTGGTGAGAGATATCAACTTACAAGTCCAAGAAGCTTAACAAGCCTCAAATAAGATAAACAGAATAAAAACTGCTACATGGGCACATTGCAGTCAAATTCCTGAAAGGGAAATATAAAGAAAAAACCTTAAAGGTAGTCAGAGGAAAGCAACATATTACATACTGGAAGATAATGATAAGAATTATGGCTGATTTCTCATTAGAATGAATGAAGGCCAGAGAAGGGAGTAATGTCTTTAGGATGTTAAAAAAAAAAAAATCATAATTCTTTATCAAATGAAACTATCCTTCAAAAATGAAAACACGGCTGGGCACAGTGGCTCATGCCTGTAATTCCAACACTTTGGGAGGCCAAAGCAGGAGAATTGCTTGGGCCCAGGAGTTTGAGACCACCCTTGGCAATGTAGGGAGACTCTGTCTCTACAAAATAAATCAATCAATAAAAATTAGCTGGGCATGGTGGTACATGCCTGTAGTCCTAGCTTTTTGGGAGGCTGAAGCAGGAGTATCGCTTGAGCCCAAAAGTTAGAGGTTATAGTAAGCTATGATTGCACCACTGCACTTCAGCCTAGGTGATGGGGCAAGACCCTACCTCAAAAAAAAAAAAAAAGCAAAATGAAGACATTTCAAATAAAAAAAAAGCAGAGAGAATTCATCACCATAATCTTCTTCTACTGTAAGAACAGCTATAGCAAGCTTTTCATTCTGAAGAGAAATGATATCAAATGGTAATTAAATGACAGTCACCAAAAACAGCATGTGTTTCGAACTGCTCCATCATCTCATGAAGTATGTGAAAGAGAAGCCAGATAAAAGAGATGCATAGGTAAAATCTTGTCCCTCAAACATTAGAGCTTTAAACAACGCTGATGTCTGCCTCACAGGTGTGAAGGCAGGGCACGCTCTAGGACAGGGGAGAGAATTCGATGAGGGTCTTTTCCTCTCCCTTCACTTTTTGGTCCCTGCAGACAGGTTTTGAGGGACAAACCCTGAGGTTTTGTAATCCAGGCCATGCTGAAGACTCACCTGGCATGTCCACAGCCCCTGAGCATTGGGGGTGAGGCTGGCTTGGGAAGTTTCACAGATCCTGCTGTCTCTGTGCTTATAATCAGGTCAAAAGTTTCAGCTGGGCGCTGTAGCTCACATCTGTAATCCCAGCACTTTGGGAGGGCGGGGCAGGTGGATCACTTGAGCCCAGGAGTTCAAGATCAGCCTGGGCAACATGGTGAAACTCCATCTCTACAAAAAACACAAAAAGTAGCCAGGCGTGGTGATGCAATGTAGCTCATGCTTGTAATCCCAGCACTTTAGGGGGCTGAGGTGGGAGGATCACTTACGCCCAGGAGGAGGTTGAGGCTACAGTGAGCCAAGATTGTGCCACTGCACTCCAGCCTGGGCAACAAAACAAGACCCTGTCTTAAAAAATAAAAAAAGTCTCCTAAGCCCAAGCCCAAGCCCAAGGTAACACAACTGGGAACAGGGAAGCCATATGAGGCAACTTGCTTGCTCCAGAGAAAAGGCCGGAAGAGGTCAGGAGACCTGAGTTCTAGTTTGGAATCTTCCAGACTCACTGAGCTGTTCTTCAGCCTCTCTTTCTCAAAAAGGAGAGATTGATTGAGACAAAAAACGGTAGTCTCAACCTTTTCTACCTTGCTGTACTATTGTGAAGTTCAAACATGCACCAGCTCACTGGAAATGTTTGAAGCTCTTTAGAAATACAAATAATTTTTACGAAGAAGGGCCCCTCCCATACACATGTTATACTGTTTTCAGTGTATAAAAATCCAAAGGACAGATGGGTTAAAAACACTTGGGATTGGTGATGATGTGAAGAAATTGCAACCCTTATGCATTGCTGGTGGGAATGTAAAACGGTGCACCCACTGTGGAAAACAGTACAGAGGTTTCTCAAAAAACTAAGCATAGAGTTACCATTTGACCCAGGCATTCTGATTCTAGGTATACACCCAAAAGAACTGAAAGCAGGGACTCAAGAAGATACATAGACACTATTGTTGATTCCAGCATTATTCACGATAGTCAAAAGGCAGAAGCAACCCAAATGCCCATCAAGAGATGAATGGATAAACAAAATGTGGTAGATCCATGTAATGGAATATTATTCAGCCTTGAAAAAGGAAGGAAATTATAACACATGCTACAACATGGATGAACCTTAAGGACATTATGCTAAGTAAAATAAGGCAGACACAAGAGGACAAATATTGCATAAGTCCATTTATATGAAGCACTGAAAACAGCCAAATTCATAGAGACAGAAAGCAGAATGCTGATTTCCAGGGGCTGAGAAAGGGGAGGCTGGGGAGTTCATGGGTACAGTGTTTTGGTCTGGGAAAATGAAAAAGCTCTAAAGAGGCATAGTGGTAACAACAATACAGATATAGTTAGTGATTTGTACATTTAAAATGGTTAAAATGGTAAATTTTGTGTTGTGCACAAGGATGTGAATGTACTTAATGACTTATACACTTAAAGTGGTCAATTTTGTGTATGTTTCCACCATAATTTTTTTAACTTAAAAAAATCACTTGGAAGCCCCCAAAACACAATGGATTTTAAACTGAAATTTCCCTGGGGTATAGACTCCAGTGTTCCAGATATTGAGGCCCGTCCAACATCACTCACAAGCCTTGGGGCAGTAGGGAGAGCAGTTGTGCCCAGGGTAGAAAGAAGGGAGGCATGGGCAGCCACGTGCAGTCACTTCCTCGTCCAGAGCCTCCCTCTCACTCGGTGGGAGGCACAATTTCATTTTAGTAGTTCCCCATGTACCTTTTCCCTTCTACACCAGACTGGCCATGTATAATATTAAAAGTAATGGCAAGAAAAGCAATTACTTTTGCACCAACCAAATAATTTTTATTAATAAAGCCATTTATTGGGTGAACTCATTTAGTCCTTTCAACCCTAAGAGGTGGCTATTGCCATTGCCTTCATGTCACAGATGAGGAAACTGAGGCACAAAAGTGTTAAGTCATCTGCCCAAGGTCACTTACACGTGCAGTGGGGGACAGAGATGAGACACAGAAGCAGGGGGCTGGCTCTATAGCCACCTTCTCAATCTTAACTCTTGCCGCCCTTCTAAGACAAGCTGCACATCTCACTCAGGAATGAAGGGCCTTCCAAAGGCACGCGAGTTCCCACTATTGATGTGTTTGAGTTTTTTGTGAAGTCAGTGCTCATCAGAGAAGCCACGGGCTATGAGGGTGCCGTAATCAATAGCAGCTTTCTCATATTTGAACGCCTTCCACGTCCCAAACGCCATCTCCTCTAACCTTCACACCGATGCTGCCAGATGGAAAGGTATTGCCCTGATTTCACAGATTGAGATGGAGAGGCTCCCGGTCATGAGCTAACTTGCCTGAGTCTATGCCTACGCTGGGATTAAAAGCCAGGCCTGGCTGATTTCAGAGCCTCTACCCCTAAACCCACCGATGGTCCACCTGCGCCAATTTTGTACCTTGCCCTTGGCAATATCTAGAGACATTTTTGGTTGTCTTATGGGGGATGCCTCTGGCATCTGGTGGGTGGAGGTCAGGGATGCCGCTAAACATCCAACAATGCACAGGACATCCCCATGACAGAGAACCATCGGCTCAGAATGTCACCCGTGCCGAAGCCGAGACAGCCTGCCGAAGCCCAAGGCTGTGATGAAAGGCAACGCAGGAATCTCGGTTTTAGGTTTTTAAAATTTCCCTCAAGGCCTTAAAATATACACTGTGGCACGTCAGCCGTGACTATCTCTGGGTGGTGAGAATGCTGGTGAGTTTTATTTTTTTCTTTTGGCAGAATTGCATTTTCTAAATTATCTTCAATGAATATGCATTAGTCTTGTAATCAAATAAGTTTCAGCTTTTCCAAGAAGTCCATGGGCTCAACCCTTCTGGGCTGGCACTTCCTGATCTGATGTGAAGTTTCAGGAAGGTGAATCTCAGCATAGGGGCCAGAGGCAAGTCTGGCTCGGCCGGTTGCTGGATGCCCACCCTTGGACTTTGCCCCTGGGAGCCTGGTTTCTCGTTGGTAACATGGAGATGATATCTCGTGGGTTGTGTTACAGTAGTTCTTCTGGGTGCCTGACCAGGTGCCAGCCACAATGGAGCTATGCGTTTTATCCACATCTGCTCATTTCAACTCCCTGCAAGCCCATGAAACTGACCACTGAACTCAGGAGGGAGAAGCAGCTTGCCCAGGGTCATGCACATGGTAGGTGGCAAAACCGAGACTCAAACCCAAAGATATTTGACTCCCAAAGGCCTGCCATGAAATACAGACACAAGCGATGGTAGTGTTTGCTCTTCCTGCCCATCGAGGGGGCGCTTTGCAAAGACTGCCCTCATAAGACAGTTGAAGAATCTTGCATGCAGGTGGCATCCTTGAGCCCCTGGGGCACAAAGAGCTGTGTCTTCTCCGCTCAACATCTGAACATCAGTCCCCTTCAACATCTGAAATGACTCATGGAAGCTGCCTGGCTTAAGTCCTCCCAGGCAGGGAAGAAAGACCTGGTCAGCTGGAAGAGGAAAAATGTAAACCCGGGGGCCTGAGGAGGCTGGCGGAGCTCCTCCATCTTCTCTCTGACTCATCCTGCACAGAAGAAAACGTCTCTGGTGTTAGCCTTGTCCTCATCCAGCTGTGGGCTGAGCTCAGGTGAACACTTTGAAGTGCCAGGCATGCCACCAAATGCTGCCCGTCAGCTCCGGATGTGACCCCATGGGGGTAGGGTGGCCAGGGTTAGCAGGTGTTTTATATAAGTATGTCTTGTTCAATATTTGGGACATCCTCATAGTAAAAAATTATTTGTTGTTTATTTGAAGTTCAAAACTAACTGGGTGTCCTGTATCTTACATGGCAACCTTCCAATGGGCCCTCGATGTCTGAGAGTGAAGGAGGAAAGGGCTGAGGGCTGCAGTGTTGGCCTTTGTCAGGACAGCTTTACTAGGACCAGGCAAGGATGCCACCCTTCACATCTGTGCTGGGATCTGACCCTCTCTGATTCAGCCTCCACATCTTTTTTTTTTATTATTTTTATTTTTTAAGACGGTGTGTTACTCTATCGCCCAGACTGGAGCGCAGTGGTGTGATCACAGCTCACTGCAGCCTCCTGGCTCGTGATCCTCCCACCTCAGCCTCCAGAGTGGCTGGGAGTACAGGCATGCGCCACCACACAGCTAATTAGTATTATTATTTGTAGAGATGAGGGGGCTCACTATGTTTCCCAGGCTTGTCTCAAACTCCTGGTCTCAAGCAATCCTCCCACCTTGGCCTCCAAAACTGCAGAAATTACAGGCATGATCGCGCCTGGCCCTCCATGTTTCTCAAAGGCATATTTTTTCTTTTTCCTGCATAATATCCCCTCTTAGCTCCCCACTGACCCTGAGCTAAGCCCCTCAGCTGAGTCCTGCGCACTACTGTCCCCAGGGGCAGTCCCTTCTAGATGTAGAAGGGACTCTGTAAACCTCTGCTGAAGGAACTCATAAGACGGCCGCAGCCACCTGCAGCCTCGTGGGTATCCCCGCCGCCTTTCACATCCTGCGGGGGCCACGCAGAGCTTCTTTCTTTCTCCACCATCACCTGCCCCCAGCACAGCCCACCCCTGTGCCTTCCCCCAACTCATCCTCATATCTCAGCTTTCCCAGGTCTTCCACCTGCGGGGTTGGCAGTGAAAAGAACGCCTAACCCTTCTGGCCATGCAGAGTGGTATTGCTCTAAGCGCGCCAGTGTTCAGCTCATCCTCCCGACATTGGGCGAGGTGGGTAATTCCTAGTGCCAGGCCCTTCTGATAGCTAGTAATGGTGAGGCGAGAATTCCGACCCAAGTCAGTCTGGCTCCTGGGCCCACGCTTGTGCTAGCTCCTTCTACATCCCCTGCATGTAGAACTTCCCACCCGGGCTGTGATTGCTTGTCTACCTCTCCTTCTCCTCTGCTCCCCGTGGGCTCCACAGGGGGAGGAACCACTCAATCCTCCATGCCTGTCATTAGCATCTGATAATAACAAGAATCCTATCAACCAACATTTATTGAGCGCTTATGAAGTTCCAAGGACTTTCTCAACGTTTGATCTATTTAACACAATTCCCACAACAACCCCACGAGGCATAAGTACTGTTGGTATTCCCATTTTACAGATGAAGAAACCGAGGTACAGAACGGCTGGGTTAGCGGCGCCAGCCACACAGCCAGTGGCACAGCTGGGAGTCCAGTGCCGGCAACCCAGACCCTCGCTACCCTCACGGCCTCTGCACCAAGCGTTCAGGAAGCGCTTGGCGGTGTGCTCAAGGAAAGAAAAGACTTTGTAGTTACTTAACAGGACCTTGAGAACAAACTCGTGAAATAAAGAGAGGGTCACTGCAGAGGAGAAGGAACTGAGGGCCCCCCACCAGCTGGCTATGGAATCAGAAAGCATTACCATCTCTAAATGCCAGCACAAGCTGCATTCCTTAAAGCACTCTGCAAGCCCCAATACTAATATGGCTTGATCACTCTAAACAATAAACCATCATACCAGTCGCTGTTGCCCACTGAGAGCTTGCAGTCTACCTGCAGGGTGCTGAGGCCCTCACATGCCCTCTTCGATACGATTTCTGAGCAGATACCGTTATCATATCATCCCCATCTGATCAGCAAGTTTCAAAATGAGGAAATGACTCCCCCAGGGTACCGTGGCTTCCTGGTGACAGAGCTGGTATTGGAGCTCCAGCCTGTGTCACTCTAAAGGACAAGGCAGGAACACAGCTTTCTTCTCTGTCCCCAGGAAACAGCCATGTGTCATCAGGAAGCTATGTTTGTGTGCTTTTTTTTTTTTTTTTACAGAAGGATCTCTAATGAAATTTATTTACCTCTCTTCATTCCGTATTTTCCGAGATAAGGATTCAAACCAACTGAAATAAACATTTCTTTGCTGCTTTTCTTTTCTAAAATGATGGTCGTTGTGCACCTACTATGTGCGAGACACTGCCCTGGATGCTGGGGATACACAGGTACCAATGCCAAGGCATAGCTTGTAGGCTAGAGCAGGAGAGCCAAGGAAACAGATAGATACAATACCAGGTGATGAGGTGCCAGTGGTGTACATGCAGGGGGCAAGGGGAGCCCCCTGAAGGTAACCATCCCCTGAACGGAAAGGAAAACACAGAACCCAAGATGAGCCATGGAGTGTTTTAGTTGGGGTTCACCAAAGAAATGGAACCAACAGGGTATAGAGACATTTATAAGAGGAGATTCATTATGAGAATTGGGTTAGGTGATTACGAAGGCCAAGAAGTCCCATGGTATGCCCTCTGCAAGCTGGAGATCCAGGAAAGCTAACGGTGTAATTCAATTCAAGTTCATAGCCTGGGGTGCAGCTCCCAGTCTGAGTCTGGAGGCCCAAGGACCAGGAGCACCAGTGTTGGGGAGCGGGAGAAGATGGAGGTCCCACCTCCAATGGAGGGAGAGGATTCATGCTTCTTCCACCTTTTGTTCTGTTAGGACTCTCAGCAGACTGGAGGATGCACGCCTACATTGGGGAGGATGGTCTCCTTTTCTCAGTCTACGGATTCCAATGCTCAGCTCTTCCGGAAACCCCCTCACAGACACACCTAGAAATAACGTTTAACCAGCAATCTGGGCTTCCCCTAGCCCAGTCTAGTTGACACATAAATAACCATGACATGAAGAATGAGCAGAAATCAACCAGGAGAAGGGGAAGGGACAAAGAGACAGCATGTGTGAAGGCAAGGAGCAAAGCTTGCGGAAAGCCTGCCGTGAGTACTAAAGAGCCTCTGTGTCCCCGAAGCATGGGCTGTGCAGTGGGGAGTGGGGAAGCCTGAGAGGTCAGGGTAAGGATTTGACCTTGAGGGCAGCGGGGAGCCACACGAGGCAGGTGTGGAGCCACAGTTCCCACTCCCCATCCATCCATGAGCTCCTCCTTGATTGCTGGTCCTGTGGAGTTAGATGGGGCCATGTAACTACTTCTGGCCAATGGGCTGTGAGCAGAAGGGAGCTGTGTCCCTTCCTGGCTGAAGTATTTAAGAGCCAGTGGATGAGCCTATGGGTCTCCTCCCCTCTACAGGGACCCTGGAGCCACGTGTAGCTATAGGATGGAAGCCCTTGGCGATCTGAGCCACCCACCCGCAGGGAGCTTCCACGGAGGAGTGCTAGATCCACAGCAGCCTTTGTGTGAACGAAAAGGAAATGTCTGTGTTAAGCCATGGAGATTGTGAAGTTTGTTGACATCAGTGTTGACTAGCCTGACTAGATCCGAGCGAGCGTGGAGGACAGGTCAAATTTGGTGACACGCCTGGGGAGATGTTTTGGTTAGACAGGCTTAATAGGTATCAAATATTTAGGTTTGGAGATAGCATCTGCAAATTGACTCATTCGCACTGGGATTCAATTCCAGCCTCTGCTCCGTGACCTGGAACCTCTGTCTTGTACTTTGTGGGTACATGGTGAGCAAGTGGTCAAACCAAGAGAAGAAGCGGGGACCAGACAATCTGTCAGCCAACCTCAGACTCAGCCCCCAGTGGACAAGCATGTGGGAAGCCCTCCAGGGACTTCTGTTCATCCTTGTTCTGCCCTGGTCGACCATCAACCACCCAGTCAGCCCCTTTCTCTTCTGCCTCCATGCACTTATCCCAGGCTCCGTTACAGCCTGGGGTGGGATGTGTCCCTCCACTCTGGCCAATGAGTTGTATAAGCATGTCTTCTCAAAGGCTACCAGAAAGTAAATCTTTCAGATCAAAAGGCTTAGGCTTACAAAGAGCCTCTTGCCTACGCGCTGCCTCCTCCGCAGGATGCAGAAGAGGACCAGAGACACACGCCTGGAGCCACGGCAACCATCTTAGGGCTGGAGATGACAAATTCAGGGACAGAAGGTCAACCCAGAGAGGAGTCTGGGAAAGGGCCTAATTCCCTGATGGCACTGTTCTGACGTGCAGTATCTTGTACTTCCGCCCAGACATCTTGCTAAGACAGGAGTGAATATTCTTATCCCTTTAGCTGCTGTTACTCAGGGATTTGGTAGCCAAACACACCCTAACAAATATGCTTTTCACCTTCAAAAACCAAACGGTCAATCAACAGTGTAAATGGTTATCTCAGCACAGGAGGATGTGTTTCACCGGCAATTCAGCCAAAAAAGCCAGTTGTCTCTGTAAGCTGCTTGTCATCTCCCCCCAGACATGCCTGGAGTCTCAGAGGTAGAGGAGCCTGGGCTGGATGTTTTCACATCTCCTTAGTTTAGAACGTTGGCCACTGCTCCTGCGGGTCACAGGCATTCAAGGTCTGTGTTAAAAGCTTCAATCCCCTTACCACTATCTGGGGCTGATCTGATGCCAACTGCTCTTGCTTTGCTCATCCCCTTCCCCGCGCTCCGGGTGCAGCCCACAGCCATCTGTGAAGGGCGCTGTGCAGACATCATCCTTATCAATGCTTTACGCATCTGCAGGAGGCAGCAGAACCCATGCCCAGGCTGCTGCGGCCTCCTACAACCTCCCATACACAAATCCCTGCTCCTCCTTCCACTCGGGTCCTAGGCCCTTCTCCTTTCTGCATCAACAAGCGGAAGGCTGAGGCTAGCAGAGGACACATCAATGTCTCCTTGATTTCTCATTAGTCTCTAGCCATTCCACAGATACTAATGTTAAATTCCCAGTATAAAAGAGTGAAAGGGGCCAGACGTGGTGGCTCACTTTGGGAGGCCGAGGCAGGCAGATCACCTGAGATCAGGTGTTCGAGACCAGCCTGGCCAACATGGTAAAACCCCTCTCTACTAAAAATACAAAAAATTAGGAGGTGTGGTGGCGGGCGCCCGCAATCCCAGCTACTCAGGAGACTGAGGCAGGAGAATTGCTTGAACCCAGGAGGCAGACATTGCAGTGAGCCGAGGTCGCACCACTGCATTCCAGCCTGGGCGACAAGAGTGAAACCCATCTCAAAAAAAAAAAAAGAGCGAAAGGGACTTGACTTTAGGGAGTAGAGGCCCAGCCCAGGGCATTCATTTCATAGATGGGAAGACTGAGGCTCAGAGAGAAAGTGGTGTTGGCCCATGTTCATGCTATGACTTAGAGTCAAAGCCAGAACTCTAAGGTCTCTGTGGGTATAGGATAGTCTCTTAAACATAAACAGAAGCACAGACCTATATGCACACACAAGGATAACAATGAGTAGAAGGCGATTCCTTCTTGTTGTTTTCAATGAGATTATAAACTTCTTGGGGCCAAGTGTGGATACGGTTAGAAACTATTCAAATGAGGTTATTTACAGGGGCTTATTGCCTCTCATAAGTAAAAACTCTGGGGACACATCTAACTGGATCCAGTAGGTTAAGAGATCCCTTCTGGATATTGCATCTTCAAGCTCTGCTGCCTTCCACACAGGCTGACCCACCCCGGAACTGCTAACCTTGATCAGGGGATGTGGTTCTCATTCAACCACCTGAACCGCCTGAACCGGAGTGGGTACATCCTCCAAAAGAGCACCTGTGCTGTTATCAGAGAGGCAGCAAAGAGGGATTTACAATGCCAGGTGCCCACCACAGTAAGGAACGTACCTTAGCATCCCTTCATTTCCCCAATAGGCCCCTATAGACCCTAAAAACAAAACACTGACTCCCACATATGAATAAATGAATGAATGAATGAATGTGTGTTGAATAAGCACTCACGGAGTTGCTGATGATTAGCACTGGTGCTGTACACTTAGGCTGCCATCCCCAAGGACTAGCCTGTGTCTCTTCATCTTTCCCCACTCCCACCCCATCCTCTCTGCAAGATATTGGAGCAACCCATGGGTAGGAAAGGCAGAAAGTTACCCATTTGGATTGCTCTAATGAATTAAGACATGCCCCTGTCGAATGCTGGCCAGAAGCTGCTCTCCCACGTGCTGTCTGCTATGTGCGAAGGCTGACTTCAGCAGCACAAAGGGCTACTGCACAGTTGGGAAGGCCACAGGTTGAATCTGAAAGACCTGGGTTCAAATTCCAACTCTGCACCTTATTAGCTGAGGGTCCTCATGCACATTCCTTCCCTCTCTGAGCCTCAGTGTCCTTATCAATAGGGATAAGGATAATACCAAACCCTACCTGGAGGGAATCGCGTGGGGGTCACATGACTGTATGGCAAGCCATTGACTCAGTGCTTGAAACATATCACAGATGACCACTATTAGCTATTCTCAGTCCCACAGGGGTACTCTTAACCCATCAGCATCCAACATACTTATTAGATGAATGCTCATTTTGCAAGGAGCCGACTACTCCTGCCCTGGGGTGACTGGGCCACAGACACACCACAGTAACAAGGGAGATGGGGAGGCGTACTAGGTAGAAAATGAAGCAAATCCATGTGGCTGTCACAGTTTGTAAAGGACTTCTGCAAACATAACTCAGTTAATCCTCACAATGATCCCATGAGAGAGAGCCTGCTGTTGTTTCCTTTATACAGACGAGACAAACAGGCTCAGAAAGCCTAAGTCATTTGCCTAATTCACCCAGCCAGTAAGTGACTTCAAACTGTTGCTCTTTGTGGAGCTGGAGATGTGAGCTGAGGCTGGGACAGAGGTCATCCACCATCCTTTCCCCGTCATTGCTGAGAGGAACCCATTTTTGAGGTCGTGCAACTGTGAGTGACTTTACCTATCCTCTCTGTCAGAGAGGTGGCCTATGTCCCCAGTCCAATCACCAATAAGAATGCCCCATCTCCCAGCCACAAAGACTGGGGCATGAACAGGTACGTGGCCCAGACAGGACCAATCCAAACCTTCCAGGAACCTCATGGAACAGAACCCCCAAGTTTCCTACTCAGTGAGCCCCACTTCTCCCCTGGAGAGGAAACGCCAGGATTCCCTGGAAGAGAATTCATGGCATCTGTGAAACAGGACACAGATACACATGTAGCCAGATGCTGAGCTGCCTTTTACAGCCTCCTCTTCGCTGTTTTAAGAGCACCACTCTGCCACTTCCTGCTGTGATCTGGGACGAGTGCCTAAGCCACTCTGTGCACCCCCTTCCTCTCTGCAGCGTGAGGCTAGCACTAGTGCCTTCCCCATAGGCTGCTACGAGGGTTAAACCAGACGATGCCTGCAGAGGGTTCAGCACAGGGAAAGCAGGGTATGCAGGAAGCGTCACTAGCTGTCAGCTGCCATGATCTTTTTATCTTACCCAGGCCTGCCTGCATCTCATCACTTGTCACCCAGGTTATAATCAGCACCTAAAAGCTTCTCGAATGTATCTGTCTCTTTACTGTTGGACCAGCTGGGGGAAGGGCTGCAATCATTGAGTCCCCAAAGGTTCCCTTTCCTTGCTCTTCTCCATTCCAACCTGGAGAGATAAAAACGTCAAATGATCCCAGCTGCCGTCCTTTGAGGCATGCCTCGTTGGCTTCCTGTCTCCAAAGCATTCTCAGCAAATGGCACCTCTCAGAGGGCCCTGAGCTAAGGCATCAACCACAGCTTTTGATGGTCATTCACGAAAGTCCTCCTGGAACTGAGACTGTCCCCTGCTGGTCCTAATTCACTGGAGATGTTATTTACTCTTTCACCTTCCTCGGACTACGTGTTCTGGAACCCTGAAAATAAAGCCATTTTGGCATTCCATCAATAAGGATTTCTCAATAGCTATGAACCAAAGCCAATTCTGGAAAACCTAAGTGAAAAGGAAAAAATGTACTGAGAGAACGTGAGCCTAGCAGCACTATTTGCAACAGCCAAAAGATGGAAACAACCCAAATGCCATCAGCGGATGAATGGTTACGGAAAATATGGTCTGTCCATGCAAGGGAATGTGATCCAGCCTTATAAAGGAAGGAAGCATTGACACAGGCTACCAGGCAAATGACTCTCAAACACCATTTGTTAACTAAAAGAAGCCAGACACAAAAATTCATGTATTGTATGATTCCATTTACAGGCAATATCCACAGTAGGTGCATCCATGGAGACGGAAAGCATTGTGGCTGCCAGGGGCTGGGGAGAGACCGGAAGAGGAAGTGATGGTTCCACGGGGAGGGGCTTTCTTTTTGGGGTGATGATAATGTTTTGGAAGGAGATAGAGAAGCTTTTGCACAACATTGCAAATATAGTAAATGCCATTGAATTGTACGCTTTACAATGGTTAGTGTAAATGTCGTGAGTTTTACAACAATTTTTCACAAAAAGATTAAAGTGTTAAGAATTTTTTTTTTAAGAAAAGGAATATGGGCTGCCCCAAAAGATGAAAGGAAAGCTAAAAGCCGGGTCTGGGAAAGGGCAGGAACCGGAGCAACCCGTGGGCCTGGGCAGCGTGGGTGGAAAGTCTGCCAGGCTTCACCCTGCCACGAGGCAGCATCCACCATTTTTAATCCTTGAGCCAAAGACCCAGACAAGCCTCAGTCCCAGGCCCAGCTCTCACAGGAGAGGGCAGGAAGCCTGGACCAATGGTCTCTCCAAGCTGCACAAGAGAAGAGAGATGGGGAAATTCACATTTTGTTGTCAAAAGAAGGAGACAGCAGCTGGGAAGACAAAAACATAGGAATTTGTGGGGAAGGAAGCTAGGGACGTGAGCTGAGGCAGGAACAGAGGTCATCCACCCTCCTTCCCCCCGTCATTGCTTAGAGGACCTCATTTCTGAAAAAAAAAATCCTTCCATAGCTGTCCTATTGCCCTCATGCAACTGTGAATGATTCAACCCACCCTCTCCATCAGAAAGGTGGCATATGGCCTCCGTCCGTCCAATCACCAATCAGAGTTGCCTCATCTCCCAGCCACAGAAACTGGGGCATGGATGGGCACATAGTCCAGATGGGACCAATCCAATCCTCGCAGGAGCTTCATGGGAAGACCCCTCTTTCTGCAGGACCCCACCCCCACCTACCATCTGCAGTGTGGTGGAGGCAGAGGGTGGTGTCAGATCCATCCGAGACAGTGGACGATGAGTGAGGAAGGGGAGGCTCCCTCCACCACCAAAAAAAGCAAGATGCTCTTTGCAGAAGAAGAAGGAATGTGAGCTAGGTTGGTCAAAACAACAGATGGTCATCACAGACACTGCCATCAAGAGGTTCATGGGACTGTGCTGACATGCTGCCAATATCAGATCATGGGTCTCCTGGTGGCCCCAAATTACCCAGACCACTTAACTCTCAATTCCTAGCTTCTGGAACTGGGGAGTCCAGGTCAGAAGGTGATTCAAGGATCCCCAGTCGCGGGACAGAGTAGTTGAATTAGCCCCCTAGGTTAGATGCAGCACTGGGATTATTTAAATTTTATTTGCAACTCACGGCCGTCTTGCTGACACTGTAATTATTTTGTCAGGATGCCTCTTTAGTGCCAGGCTTTGCTTTCCCCCAGCAGCCTCCCTGGGGCTTGGTTCTGAACAGAAGGTTGGATGTAGATTAGCCAGAAGCAGCAGGACTGCAACGGAGCGGCAGACGAAGCTGCCGTGTGGTGAATGCAAGATGAGGCTTGAGGGTCTTTCTCGGCTGGATCACCTCCATCACCTGCTCACCTCCAGCAAATCTTGTCGGAAATGACTTGCTACTGCCCAAGTATTGACAGTCAGACCCACCACCTCTCAAGCCAACCCAGTACCTGGTCCTGTCTATTCTTCTTCCTAAACCTTTCTCAAACGCCATCTTTTTCTCACCCATTCCTTTCTCTGCCACCATCCCCCTGTCTCCTCTGAACATCCATCTAACCATTCTCTGCTCCTCCATCCTTGACCATCCAGAAGCCATCAATATCTCTTCAAGGATCAAATCTGACCCTACTATCCACTCCCTCCACCCATCAGTATTCTTAAATTCCTCCCTATTGCCCTCAGAAAAAAACTCCAGCCTCACAGCCTCCTTGGCATTGTTTAGAGAAACCTACATGATTTAGCCACTACCTAAGTCTTCTAACTTTCTATTACTCTCTCACAATGAACTTCTTTGGGCTCTTTGAGTGACGTATGCTCTCTTACCTCTGTAGAGCCTTTGCATGTGCTATTCCCTCTGCCTGCAACACGGTTCCCTCACTTCCTTTACCTGTGTCACTCTTCTTTTTTTTTTTTCCTATTTCTTTTTCAGCTACTGCAGATCAATACCTGCTCAACTGTTAGTCCTCCTTCAGTTCCCATCAGAGAAACTACTGCCTGCAGAAACGTTAGGTGCCCTTCCTGCAGGCTTCCATAGCATCCTGCTCTCTCCCAGTCAAGAGTAAATTATAATTCTTGATTTGCTGTAGAACACACACACATATATGGGGTAACCACCTTATGGGAAGGGTCCTTGACCAACGTGTTCACTGTGTTCTCAGCATGGTGCTTGGCACTTCAGAGCCATCCACTAAATGTTTGCTAAATGAAATTACTTTTCCAAATATTTATTACTTCTAGTTGACACTACTAAGCCTTTTGTTGATGCATAATGCACATATAGAAAGTGTGGAAGTCCTAAGTGTATGGCTCACTGAATTATCACAAAGCAAGCTCACCTGTGCAACCACAACCCAGGTAAAACGAGAACATCAAAAGATCCCAAAAGACCTCCTGCCATTCATTCTTTCCCACCCCCTCTCCAAAGGTAATCACATTATTGACTTCTAAGACAGCTGTTTTGCCTGTTTTAAAACTTTCTATTAATAGCTTCAAATTTATAGATTTATATTTTATATGAACATATAGGGCTCTTTCACATCTGGCTCTGTTTACTTAACATTGTTTCTGAGATTTATTTATCTTGTTGTAGTAGTTATAAGTTGGTCCTTTTTTGGTTGTATGATATTTCACTGTAGGAATAATATACTATGATTTTGAATCCACACTATTGATGGACATTTGGATACATTCTAGTTTGAGGATATTTATGTCTTTGGTGTGCAGATATACACAGTTCTGTTGAATATGTACTGGCAAATGAAACATTGGACCAGAAAATATGTGTATGTTCATCTTGAGCAGATACTTCAGCCAAAGAGTTTTCAAAAGTGGTTGTTTAGACTCCCAACTGCAGTGGGTGAGAGTTCCAGCTGTTTTACACCCTTAGTATTGTTGGTCCTTTTAATTGTGGCCATTCTGGTGGATCTGTAGTAGTATCTCATTGCAAATTACATTTGCATTTCCCTGAAACAATGAGGCTGAGCATTAGTTTATTGACTATCTTCTTTTGTGAAGTTTGTTTTAATTTTTTCCTATTCCTTTTCTTATTGCTTTGTAAAAATTCCTGACATATTGTGAATATGGCCCTTTTTTCAATAATTTGTGTTGCAAACACCTCACCCATTCTGACTGTCATTTTCTTAATGTGCCTTTGATAAACAAAAGTTCTTAATTTTAATGTAATCCAATGTGTAGGTCTTTCATTTATGGTAAAAGCTATTTGTGCCTTACTTAAGAAATCTTTTCCTACCTCAAAGTCATAAAGATATTCTCCTATCTTCCAGTGGCTTATTGTTTTACCTTTCATATTTAAATTTAAAATCCACCTGAGGCCAGGCACGGTGGCTCACACTTGTAATCCCAGCACTTTGCGAGGCCAAAGTGGGCAGATCCTGAAGTCAAGAGATCAAGACCATCCTGGCCAACATGGTGAAACCCTGTCTCTACTAAAAATACAAAAATTAGCAGGGCGTGGTGGCACGTGCCTGTAGTCCCTACTTGGGAGGCTGAGGCAGGAAAATCGCTTGAACCCGGGAGGCGGAGGTTGCAATGAGCCAAGATCATGCCACTGTACTCCAGCCTGGCAAAAGAACAAAACTCCATCTCAAAATAAAATAAAATAAAATAAAATAGACACTTCTCAAAAGCAGACATACGTGAGGCCAACAAACATATGAAAAAATGCTCATCATCACTGGTCATCAGAGAAATGCAAATCAAAACTACACTGAGATACCATCTCACGCCGGTTAGAATGGCGATCATTAAAAAATCTGGAGACAACAGATGCTGGAGAGGATGTGGAGAAATAGGAACACTTTTGCACTGTTGGTGGGAGTGTAAATTAGTGCAACCATTGTGGAAGACAGTGTGGCGATTCCTCAAGGACCTAGAAATAGAAATTCCATTTGACCCAGCAATCCCATTACTGGGTATATATCCAAAGGATTACAAATCGTTCTACTATAAGGACACGTGTACACGAATGTTCATTGCAGCACTGTTTACAATAGCAAAGACCTGGAACCAACCCAAATGCCCATCGACGATAGACTGGATAGGGAAAATGTGGCACATATACACCATGGAATATTATGCAGCCATCAGAAACGATGAGTTTGGGTCCTTTGTAGGGACATGGATGAACCTGGAAACCATCATTCTCAGCAAACTGACAGAAGAGCAGAAGATCAAACACCGCATGTTCTCACTCACAGGCGGGTGTTGAACAATGAGAACACATGGACACAGGGAGGGGAGCACTACACACCGGGGTCAGTTGGGGGGAAATAGGGGAGGGAGGGTGGGGGGTGGGAAGCTGGGGAGAGATAGCAAGGGGAGAAATGCCAGATGTAGGTGATGGGGAGGAAGGCAGCAAATCACACTGCCACGTGTGTTCCTATGCAACAATTTTGCATGTTCTTCACATGTACCCCAAAATGTAAAATGCAATAAAATAAATAAATGGGGGAAAAAAAAAAAACCACATCATCATATCCAGAAGACAATGAACAGTTCCACAATAATTAATAAAAATAATGAAAAAGTAAAAAAAAAAAAAATAAAAAAATAAAATAAAATAATCCACCTGGAACTGATTATTCTCAGGTAGGAGTCAAGTTTCACTGCTGTTTCTTGTGGATAGCTGATTGACCCAGCTATATCTATTGAAAAAAACCACTCTTTCCCCACTACTCAGAAAGGCCACCTTTGTCATAAATCATGTTACTTTATATTTGTGTGTCTGTTTCTAGAACCTAAATTTAAGAATCAGCTTATCAATCTCCACACACACAAAAGAAACCTGTTAAGATTGTAAGGACTGCACTGTACCTGTAGATTTGGTGAGAACTGATACCTTTCCAATATTGAGCCTTCCAATTCATGAATATACTATCTTTCTCCATTTATTATGTCTTTTAATATTTCTCTCCCTAATATTTTAGAGTTTTCTGCAGAGACTCTTATATATCTTTCATTGGATTAATTCCTAGGTATTTGATGTTTGATGCTATTGTAAATAGCATTGCTTTTAAAACCTCATTCTATAATTGTTTCCCTTTGTTACATAGAAATGAGGTCAATTTTTGTATGTTAAACTTGTATCTAGGGAGGCCGGGCGCGGTGGCTCAGGCCTGTAATCCCAGCACTGTGGGAGGCCGAGGCGGGTGGATCACGAGGTTAAGAGATCGAGACCATCCTGGTCAACATGGTGAAACCCTGTCTCTACTGAAAATACAAAAAATTAGCTGGGCATGGTGGTGCGTGCCTGTAATCCCAGCTACTCAGGAGGCTGAGGCAGGAGAATTGCCTGAACCGGGGAGGCGGAGGTTGCGGTGAGCCGAGATCGCGCCATTGCACTCCAGCCTGGGTAACAAGAGCGAAACTCTGTCTCAAAAAAAAAAAAAAAAAAAAAACAACTTGTGTCTAGGGACTTTGATAAAATTAACTTATTATTCCAATAATTTATCAGCAGATTCCTCCAGCTGTTCTAATTACTCAAATATGTCATCTGTTGATAATTTTATTTCTTCATTTCTAACCTTTATACATTTTTTGTCTTGTTTTATTGCACTAAGACCTTCAGTACAACGTTATGTCCCAATCATGATAGCACTCATCCATCCTTTCAACATTTCACCGAGGTTTTCATAGACACACTCTATCAGATGCAGAAAGTTCCCCTCTACTCCTAGTTTGCTAAGAATTTTTATAAGAATGAATGTTGGGGCCAGGCACCATGGCTCACGCCTGTAATCCCAGCACTTTGGGAGGCCAAGGCGGGTGGATCACGAGGTCAAGAGATCGAGACCATCCTGGTCAACATGGTGAAACCCCGTCTCTACTAAAAAATACAAAAAATCAGCTGGGCACAGTGGTGCGTGCCTGTAGTCCCAGCTACTCAGGAGGCTGCGGCAGGAGAACTGCCTGAACCCAGGAGGCGGAGGTTGCGGTGAGCCGAGATTGTGCCATTGCCACTCCAGCCTGGGTAACAAGAGCGAAACTCCGTCTCAAAAAAAAAAAAAAAAACGATGAATGTTGGATTTTTCAAAAGCTTTTTCTGTTTACATTAAGATAATCGAATACCTTTATGCATTTATTATATTAATATGGGAAATTGCATTGATGAATTTTAAATGTTAAACTATCTTTGCATTTCTAAAACATATCCAACTGGTCATGACATATCACTTTTTTTCTTAATTGCTTGCACAAATTAACATAGTACTCTTTGTACCAGATTTTGTGTGCTAATATGTTTAGAATATTTGTACCTATACTTAAAAGAGAGATTGGTCTAAAATTTTCCTTTCTTATAATGGTCCTGTCAGATGTTGTTGTTGGGTTATAATAGCTTCCTGAGATGAGTTCGAAAGAAGTCTTTATTATCCTCTGGAAGGATTTGTGTATTTGTATTATTTCTTCCATAGATGTTTAAAAAGTTTTTGCCAGAGAAGCCATCTAGACCTGCTTGAAGTTTTCTTTGTTAAATGCTTTTAAATTAGATTCAATTTTCTGAATAGATGAAGAACTCTATATTTTTACTTCTTTCTTATATCTGATTTATGATGGTTTTTTTAAAGGCATTTGTTCATTTTATCTAAACTTACTGTCATAAAGTTGTTCATAATATCCCCTTATTATATTTTCAATGTTCATTTGACCTATACTGATGCCCTTTTAAAATTCCTGATCCTGATCATCTTAGGTTTTCTCTGTTTTTCCTGATCACTTGCTAAGGATCAAAAATTAATAAAAATGTTATCAGTCTTTTCAATCAGCTTTGGGCTTTGTGAACCTTTCCTTTGTATATTTGTTTTCAAATTCATTGTTTGCTACTCCAATCCTTATTATTTCCTTCTTTTTATTCTCTTTGCGTTTAATTTGCTGCACTTTTCCAAATTCATGGAAACAGATGCTTAGATCTGATTTCTACTTTTTATTATTTTCTTAACATGGGTATTTGAAGCTATACATTTCCTCCTAAGAACAGCTTTAGATACCTCCAATAAGACTTTCCCCATTTTTTATTTCAGGTATAATCTACGTAAAATGATAATCACACTTTTGTAGTGTTCAGCTCCACTCCAAGTTTTGACAAATGTATACAGTTGTGTAACTACCCCCATGATGAAGATACAGAAGAGCTCTGTCACCTACCAAAACCAACCTTATGCCCCTATACACAGGGCAAGAATTTTCTCTTCAGCTGCCTCTAAACTGCTGTCAAACTCATCCACTGAGTTCTCATTTTTGAGCACTTTTTTTGTTACAGAAATTTAATCAATCATATAATCACAATTATATGTGATTGTTATATATTGTTTCAATTTTTCTTTTCTATTTTTGACTAGTTTAAAGCAGAAGGGTGAATCCAGTCCCTGTATTTCGCCTTGACCAGAGTAAAAATTCCCACAAGTTTTTATATGTAATCTTTTCATTATCATTTGGCTGAAAAAATTTTCCAATTTCCATTGTAATTTCTTCTTTGACTCATCAGTTATTTAAAAGTGTATGGTTTATTTTCCAAACATACGGGAAATTTTCTGGTTATCTTTGGATTAATTTCTAGCTTAAATCTACTGTAGCCAGAGAACATATTCTGTATGATTTCGCTTCTTTGAAATTTGTTGAGACTTGCCTTATGGCCCAACATATGGTCTGCTTTGTTAAATGTTCCGTAGCTCTAGAAAATAATGTGTATTCTGAGGTTGTTGGGTGCAATGTTATATGTATGTCAGTTAGGCCAACTTATTAATCATGTTGATCAAATATTGTCAGTCCTTACCTTTTTATCTGATCAGATCACATTAGACTCCCTTAATGTGATTGTAGGCTTATCTATTTTCTTTTCAGTTTTGTTGACTTTGAGATTACATTATTTGATACAAATGAATTTTAAATTGCCATATATTCCTTATGAATTATACTTTTTTAATCATTATGAAATATTTCTCTTTATCTCTAGCAGTATTTTTGCCTAAAAGTATACTTTGATATTAGCAAAGCTATTCAGCTTTCTTTTAATCTACCTTTTAATATCCATTTATTTTCAACCTGTCCTCCTGTTTGTGATGGTCCCTTGTAAGCAGCATATTGTTGGCTTTGTTTTTTGATCCAGTCTAATAATCTCCATCACTTAATTAAAATATGTAATTCATTTGATTTAAGTGCATTATCATCTTGTTACCTTTCTTTTGCATCATCTAGTATAGGCTCCCTTTTCCCGTCTTCATTATTTTCTTTTTGAAACTATTCAGTATGTTCACTTCTGCAGGCCCACAGAAAAAAAAAATTCAGTATGTATTATTATATAACTCTCAATTATTACATTCTTTCACTACTGTCTTATGATTTACCTGGAGATTACAACATACATCCCTCATGTATCAGAAAAAATGAATCTAGCCTGGGCAACATGGTGAGACCCCCGTCTCTACAAAAAAAATTTTTTTAATTTGCTGGGCATGGTGGCATGACACCTGTGGTCCCAGCTACTTAGGAGGCTGAGATGGGAGAACCACTTCTTAAGTCCAAGAGGCTGAGGCTGCAGTGAGCCATGTGTGTGCCACTGCACTCTAGCCTAGGAAACAGAGCAAGACCCCATCTCAAAAAATAGTATATACACACACACATATACACACACACATATGTATATAGACACACATTTATTTCATACTTACTCCCTAAGTAGCCATCTACACACACACGTATTTATATATACACACACACACACGCATGTGCATGTATGTGTGTAGATGGCTACTTAGGGAGTAAGAATGAAATAAATGTGTGTCTATATACATATGTGTGTGTGTATATACGTGTGTGTGTGTGTGTGTGTGTGTGCGTGTACTTTCACCATTTGTCAGGAAACAAAATGTCCTTAGAGCACTTTAACTCCATTGACCATCTCCTAACTTAAATGTTATTATTGTCACGTTTTAAAGTTCTATGTTCAGTTGACCCTTGAACAGTGCCCTGAAGCAGTTCTCCTTCACTGGGAACAGACAGATCATGATTAGAACAAAAGATGTCATCCCGGGGAGCCTAGGAAGCCAGAAACTCAGACCAAGGGGCCTGCCCATTTCGTTCCTGCCACCCAACCAGGAAGGGATGAGGGTCAATCGGGAGCAGACGGGTCCCAGCCTGCCTGACCTCCACCAGAGATATGTTCCTGGGGGTCGGGACCAGCCATTTCCTAGTGATGCATGTTTCCAACATAAACACTTCTTTGAGGAATCCAGCATTTTTTTCTAGCACCTCTTGAGACTGAAAGAGACATGTGTGAGAGTCTGAAGAAGAAGGTGAGAAGGGAGAAGGGGGCAGTGAGAATGTTCACATGAGACTCAAGAGAAGTGGGAAGACGTTGTAAAGGGAGCCAGGTGTATTTAAGCATTCACAAGACGTTTTCGATGGGCTCTGGTTTCTTGTTTGTGTGTGTGTTTTGTTTTGTTTTGTTTTTTGAGACAGAGTCTTATTCTGTCACCAGGCTGGAGTGTAGGGGTGTGATCTCAGCTCTACTGCAGCCTCCGCCTCCCCAGTTCAAGAGATTCTCCTGCCTCAGGCCCCCAAGTAGCTGGGACTACAGGTGCCCACCACCACGCCTGGCTAATTTCTATATTTTTAGTAGAGATGGGGTCTTGCTATGTTGTCCAGGCTGGCCTTGAACTCCTAGCCTCAAGTGATCTGCCCACCTCAGCCTCCCAAAGTGCTGGGATTACAGGCATGAGCCACTGTGCCTGGCCTCTGTGGGCTCTTGAACTTTCCTAATGAGATATCTAATACTCACCAACAGTGGGGCAAATACTCGAACTTCTAAAACCTTCCTATGTTGCCTGACGTGAAGACCACTGACTGGTTCATTACAAATTTGCTGCAAAAACATAAGGCCTGCACAGGCCATCGCTGTGGGAAGGCAGCCCGGAGGTGACAGGAAGCCAGTGGTCCTGCCTGTCACACTTGCCTGAGATGAATGACTTTCATTTCCCCAAGCCACCAAGACATAATCACCCACAGCATCCCCGCCCGAGTTTAATTCCACATCACGCAGCTTTCACAAATGAGTGATTGGGGGCAGTGCTTATCGGGGAAATCTTTTTGTAGCCACCAAACCTACAGAACCATTTTCTCCTTTAATTTCCGCCTGTTCTTCCTGCAGAAGCAAGTAAGATTGAGTTAGGGAGCCGATCTGGGAAGCCAGGAAATATGTTTGTATCCAAACCAAGAAGCATCCCATCCTTTAGGGGAGGGACAGGGGCAGAGAAGAGTGAGGAAAAAGTTGTAAACTGGCAGCCCGAGGACCCACACAGGTCCTCAAAGGTGTTTTGTTTGAACCACGCAGTGTTTTGCTGTTTTGTTTTTTAACGTTAAAAATCTGTAAAAATTCAGAGATTTAACATAAAAATCCAGGTGTCAGGCTTCTCCTGGAAAATCAGATCTGAACATGCTGGGCCAATGTGGCAACAACCAGATGGAATCAAATGACCAGTGCACAGGCTCCCCAATTTGCCTCCACCCCCAAGCCCACTTCGCTCACCTGTGTTTCCCATGGGGTAACCAGCACATCTTGGGTTGGCCCCAGGTGGTTCTGGTCTTTTTTTTTTTTCCTGAGATGGAGTTTCACTCTGTTGTCCAGGCTAGAGTGCAATGGCGCGATCTCGGCTCACTGCAACCTCCGTCTCCCAGGTTCAAGCGATTCTCCTACCTCAGCCTCTCGAGTAGCTGGCGTTACAGGCATACACCACCACGCCTGGCTAATTTTTTGTATTTTTAGTAGAGACAGGATTTCTCCATGTTGGTCAGGCTGGTCTCAAACTCCTGACCTCTGGTGATCTGCCCGCCTCGGCCTCCCAAAGTGCTGGGATTCCAGGCGTGAGCCACCACGTCTAGCCGGTTCTGGTCCTAACACTGAAAGTGTCATGTCCTGGGAGGCCTGTGCGTCCCGGTTGAATGGAGACGGTCAGTTATCTTAGGTACCAACCTGGTCCCAATAAACACAGTGGACAATACCCACACCATACGCATCCCCTGCTAAGCACAGCTCTAAGCACTGTAAGTGGGTTAACTTATTTAATCCTTGCAAAAACTCTATGAGGCAGGTACTATATCCATCCTAGTTTTATAGGTGAGAAACTGAGGCGCAGTCGGCTGAAGCATATGCAGCCTGGAGGACGCAGCTATGAGTTGGGACTTCAGTCTCTCTCCCTGGGTGGGGTCTCTCTAATCCAGAAAGTCAGGGCATCTTATTTTAGGTCAGTGAAAGAGGAGGAAATTGACGGATCTGCTTCTAACCCGCTTACCACCATGGCCCTCTTGGTGGCAGACGTGGTTTCTACCCACCCAACATCTGGCTCCTCCTCTTCTTGCTTAGATTACAGGACCTTGATTTTGCACAGCGCCTATTGTGTACAGGGAAGGCGAGCCCCTTCCCCAACCCAAAAGAATGACCCTAGATGGTCCCCAGCATGGTAATTTTACTCCCATAAGGTTGGTTTAAATGGTTTAGGATTTATGGCCCGGTTCTGAACAATGAGACGTTAAGAGGAGCTATGGTGAGGTTTTTGTTCCTTGGAAGGTTTTCACTCCCTGATACAGGTAGCAATAGGGACAAAACCTTCTCCTATTTTCTGCCTTGAATGAGGTTGTGTAAGGATGGGATGTGTGGAGCTGTGGCAGCCATTTTGTGACCAAGGCACAAACCTAAGGATGAAAAGTCAACAGATTCAGCAGAGTGGGCCAGAGGGGCAGAAAGAGCCTTGGTCCTTGGTGACATAGTGAAGCCACCAAGCCAACCCTGGAGTAAGCAACCCACCTCCTGAGTTTGCTTAGGTCACTGTTAGTTTATTACATTGTAACCTGTAGCTAGACACATCCTGTCTGACATGCCATAGGACCCTCAAGAACACCTTTGCTTTTCCCGTAAAATCTAGAATAACCTATGTCCTATTTCCGTTCTGTCTGAGCCCTCCTCTGACCCTGTAGGGACTTCCAAGGTTTAGGGGATACCTCCCAAGCATGACGCATGCCAGGCCCAGTCTCACCATGTCAGTCACATGGAAGTGAACAAAACAGAGAAATATCGATCGGCGGAGGAGCCAAAACTCACCGTGCAGAGGACAGCAGGGTCAAGAGAAGGGGCCTGTTTCTCCCAATGTATTCAGCAAGTAATGGAGTAAGCGCTAGCGACGGTCACGTCCGTCCCGCGACGGTTCCCTCTCATCTCCTCCAAGTGCTCTCCCACATCATAGCCTCTTCAGGTCCTGGCTTTGACATTCGTGCACCATGTGACTTTAACGGGGTCCTTTGTCTTTCTGTGCCTCAGTTTCCCCCTCTGTAAAATGGAGAGAATAGTAATCTCAACCTCATAGTGTTGTGTGGTAATTGGACAAAATGATATGATAACTGTAACATTTTCCGCAAGGTGCCTGGCACATAGGCGCGTTCTATAAACGTCTTTGATTATCTTTATTATGGAGGCGGGGAGGTGGAGCAGGGGAGAAGGACTTAGGTACCAGCATTCCCATTTTGTAGGTAGGGAACCTAAAACCTTAATAGGTTAAAATGAATTGTCCTCAAGTCACCCAAAACATAGGCAAATAACTAAATTTGAATTTAAACATGGATCTATCCCATTCCAAAATCTGTTCTAGAAAGCAGAGTATTACCAGGCACGGTGGCTCATGCCTATAATCCCAGCACTTTGGGAGGCTGAGGTGAGCACATCACGAGGTCAGGAGATGGAGACCATCCTGGCTAACAGTAAAACCGTGTCTCTACTAAAAAAAAATTAGCTGGGTGTGGTGGCGCACGCCTGTAGTCCCAGCGACTCAGGAGGCTGAGGCAGGAGAATTGCTTGAACCTGGGAGG
>NW_022437032.1:4731683-4732601 GCF_009761245.1 Sapajus apella
AAGAAGGAAGGAAGGAAGGAGGGAAAGAAGGAAAGAAAAGGAAGAAAGAAAAAAGAAAGCAAGCAGAGTACTATTTCAAAGTAGGTATTAAAGGCAAGGAAAAAAACAAAAATTTCTGTTCATATTTGGGATACTTTCAATAAAGAAAAGCAAAGAGGTTTTCTGGATGGCAGGCTAAACTATTTTTACTGAGACCTTTAATTAAAGACAAGTACCCTTGGTGATAGAATGGCTGATCTCAGCACTCAGGAAAATTACCCCAAATGGCAAATGGAATTAAATACCCATTCAGCTACTGACAGATGCTCTCCGAAGCAATAGAACCACAGGACTTGATTTCAAAGACAGGAATAGGGTCTGGGCCCCTATTTGGAGAACAAAATCCACTTTCAAACGATTCTCCAATGACTTCAATTAACTGTGGATTAAACCAGGCAGTTAGTGTATAAGCATAGATCTCTCTGTGGTTCAAATTAAATTTCATCTAGTACAAATGCCGCTTTGAGATTTTCAGAGAGAAAACACAGTACTCAGGAAATGCAGTTGGATCTCACCTGGGTGTGTTGTGTAATTAGAGATCAGGTGGGCTCTCCCTATTCCCCAGGGCATGATTAGAGTTCTTTTGTTTGATGATAATTATTTATAATGATTATTAGCAATATCCTTGTAATACTCCCATGCCTACTTACCTGTCCAATTCCCATCTACCCTAAGAGAATCGGCAAACTCTAGGCTCTGAGCCAAATCCGGCCAATGCTTGTTTTCTTGTAAATACATGTTTGCAGAGCACTGCCATGTTCATTCCAGTTACATACTGCCTTGGGCTGCTTTCATGGGGCAAGGGCAGAGCGAAATCATTGTGTAAGTTGCAACGGAGACTGTGGGTGGCCAGCTAAGGTGAACATGTTTGCTTTCAGG
>NW_022437032.1:4737601-4779442 GCF_009761245.1 Sapajus apella
AAAATCTGTGTCTCATCTTTGCTCTGGGATTTGAATAAAGTCAGTTCCACCTGCTTAAGATCCTAGAAAATGGGGGCCATTTTTATTATGTTTCGATTTCAGCAAATTATCACTTTCCTCAGGAAAGTCCACCAAAATAATGAACAGGAAGTTGTAGAAATTCAGGAGAGAAACCCATTTTGCTCCAATGACAGCAAACCACATTTGAACTTGAGCTAATGTAATTCTCTGCTCCAGTTCAATATTTCCAGAGAAGATTCTGAGAAACAAAATTCGATTTTCAGTAATGGAGATGCATTTCAATACATGCCACAGCTGGGCAGATTCAACTTGTTGCACCAAAGGCGCAATTTCCTGGCCACATTGAAGAGTAAAATCTCAAACTCACAGTTTGGATGAAGCCAAGAAAGAAAATAAACCCTTTAGCACTAGGCAGGATGGAGAGGGTTTTAACCAGGCCCTGGAAGTACTTCATTCCCAGGAACTCACTGTGCTGGGAGAAATAATGGCCCAGCTCTCAGGAACACAGACGGTTTGAGCAGGAACAGGTTTTAGACATTACCCAGGGCAACTAAGTTTCCATAAAACATGAACCATAAGATGTTTTTTGTTTCGTTTTGTTTTTTTATGAGACAGGATCTTGCTCTGCCGCCGAGGCATGAGTGCAGTGGTGCAATCATAGCTCACCGCGGCCTCGACCCCCTCTCCTCATCATCCTGCCTCAGCCTCCAGGTAGCTGAGATTACAGGCACCTGCCACCATGATCAGCTAATTTTTTAATTTTTAGTAGAGACGAATTCTCACCATATTGCCCAGGCTGGTCTCGAACTCCTGGGTTCAAGTGATCCTCCAGCCTCAGCCTCCTAAAGTGCTGGGATTATAGGCACAAGCCACCATGCCCAGCCCACCATGAGATGTTTCTAAGAGTACAAGACGCCAGCAATAAGTAACAAAAAATTTTAAATCCACCTATCAGGAAAGAGATTCTCTTTTCAATTGATCTTTGTCATTACAACCACGAAGGAGCCTCTGTTTGGTGCCACTGGCTCTTTAACACTTCCTTTTGAAACAACAGGCCCTAGGTCAGTGGCAACACTGCCCAGCTAGAATTTTCCTTATAGCTCAGGAGTCGGCAAACACTTTCTCCAGAGGGCCAGAGAGTGACGATTTCAGACTCTGCATGCCACGTGGTCTCTGTCACAATTAAAGGCGAAGGCAGCCGTAGACAAAAAGACGTAAAGCTTATAGACAAAAAGTCATAAAGTATGAGTGTGGTTGTGTTGCAATACACCTTTATTTATGGGTACTGAAATTTGAAATATTCTTCACATATTATGAAATATTATTCTTTCTTTGATATTTTCCCCAACCAATTTAAAAATGAAAACATCTTTCTTAGCTTGGGAACAGCACAAAAATAGGCAGCAAGCTGGGATCTGGCCATGGCCATAATTTGTAGACTCTGTTGTAGCGTACGGTGGCGGACGGAGAAGAGGGCTTCTCCGTGGTGGTCACCTGCTTGGATGCTGAAATTCCAGCTGCTCAGTTTATCACTTCCGTGACTCCAGAGAGTTGCTTTGGTTCTTTGAGCCTCAGCTTTCCCTTCAGTGAAGTGAGAATAATAACAGCACCTACCTCAGCAGGTTTTTGTGAGCATGAAGTGAGTTAATCCACATAAAGTGAAGAAGTGAGTTAATCCACATAAAATGCTTAGAACATTACATGGTATGCAGTGTTAAATCAATATTAGCTCTTGTTACTGTTACTTTCTCTTTAGAGCAAGGAATACTGATTTTTCAACAATGGTAATAATATAGTTTCCTTTTTACCTAAACTTATTTAGGTAAAAAGTCCATTTAAAGGAAAATATCATTTGGATGCATGTAGTCTTATGCAAATAGGGTAAAAATTATAAATGGGATGCTCGAATGACCAAAGGTTCAGAAATACTTCGCTAGTTCCTTATCTTCACTAAACAAGGTTAGGAAATAAATATTAATGATTGAACAGAGTCTTCATATTAAAAGAGAATTAGTCTGGGTATAATCTCAGCCCTTTGGGAGGCCAAGGCAGGTGGATTGCCTGAGCTCAGGAGTTTGAGACTGCCCTGAGCAACGTGGTGAAATCTCGACTTTACTAAAATCCAAAAAATTAGCCAGGCATAGTGGCGGACACCTGTAATCCCAGCTACTCAGGAGGCTGAGGCAGGGGAATTGCTTGATCCCTGGAGGCAGAGGTTGCAGTGAGCTGAGATGGCACCACTGCACTCCAGCTTGAGCTACAGAGTGAGACTCTGTCTCAAAAAAATTTTTTTTAATAAATCAATTTTAAAAATAAATAAAAGAGAATTTGAGACCATTTCCTTGCCTGTGACTTTTAACTGTTAGAGTCATGTGTGTACGTTATCTTCCTGACCCTGCTACACTTTGAGGTCTTAGAGGAAATGGACACATTGCTTCTCAACCCCTAATCCTCAGATGTGGAACATAGCCACAGACAGTGGCCACTGATATTTGTTTTTTGAATTGAGGTAAGATGGATTACTCCATCTCAACTGAAAACTAAAAATAAAATCCTAAGCCCTGCAACCAACTGAATGGACCGCCCCTCTTAGCCAAGAGAACCTCGGAGAAACTGTAAAAACTGAGTTCTGGGCCGTAATGGGGCAGGAGGTCAGACTCACCCTGTTATAAATCCCTTCTCTTTTGTGGCTCGGACTCAGTAACGGACTAACATTCATGTGAACACAGAGATCATAAGACTGACAGGATAGACTCTTTGTGGCAATAAGATACAAATTATAAACAGGATCTAACGCCATGACAAGCAAGGGCGAAGTTTAGCACATCCTTAAAGAAACTACTGTCGTCCTATGCTAACGACTGCAAGATTTCTCTTTTTCTCTAGCATCTAAATAAGCACTGACTCAAGATCAGCAACACTAAACAATTGCAACTCACGCCACATGCCAACTGCCCCCCCGTTCCCCAAGCCACAACTTCAGCTTTGACTGGACAGAGACTGATTTCAGTAACTTCTTCCCAACCGTAAACAGGCTCTGGCCGGTTTACAGAGGCTGCACGCTAAGTGCCTCCATGGCCCTGCTTCACCTTTTGACCTACAGGACCTTTAAATGCATTTAAACACTATCTCCTTCCCTAAGCGAACATAGGTCACACGTAACACACGTTTGTTCCTGCATACATCAGGACCGCCTTCATGAATATTCATGGCTCCTCCTGTAACCTGCTGAGGATGTCTACTTGGCCTACTCATTCACGACTTCCTGTCTCGTCCTTCCCTCCCTCGGAGTGCCTGCTAACGGGGTCTTCCAGAGGTGATGCTTCCCTGTCTGTGGCGAATGGCCACCTTCCAGGCTATGATCTTTTATAAGAAACAGTCTCCTTTCTACATTTACACATTTGTGATTTTTTTTCAGTTGACACAACACATATGAATCTTCAAGTCACTTCCAGCCTCCCAAAAGATCAGGAGTCTGATTTCTTCATTCATTCATTTCACAAACACTTAAGAACCCCAATCAGGAGCAAGCTCTGCTCAGAGAACCCTGAGAAAAGGAATGAATAACCATTGCTCCTGGTCTTTAATGCTTAGCTCTGAATTATTTGATGATGCATTCCTAACTTTAAAAACTGCCAAACACTCACCTTTAACATGTATCCATTATTAATATGTGTTGTTATTATATAATAACTATGTTATTACATAAACATTTTTTTTTTGAGACGGTCTCGCTCTGTTACCCAGACTGGAGTGCAGTGGCATGCCCTCAGCTCACTGCAACCTCCACCTCCTGGGTTCAAGCTATTCTCCTGCCTCAGTCTCCTGAGTAGCTGGAATTACAGGGACCTACCACCATGCCTGGCTAATTTTTGTATTTTTAGGAGAGATGGGGTTTCACCATGTTGGCCAGGCTGGTCTTGAACTCCTGACCTTAAAGTGACTTGCCCACCTCAGCCTCCCTAAGTGCTGGGATTACAGGTATGAGCCACTGTGCCTAGCCATATAGTCATAATTATATATATTTTATTATAAGATACAAAATACAATTATAATTATAAACTATAACATCTTTTATTATAATTACAAAGTACTATTTATAAATTAGGACTAAAAAGGAAGAAATGACCATGGCTCCTGAGCTGCCCCTGGTGTGATGAACCAGGAGCAGCTCAGAAGCAATGATTATTCCTTTATTTTTCCCTTGGAATAAAGGAATAAAAGGGGCCCTGCCCATTACAGAAGCTGGGCATGCTGTTCCATAGACATTTGTCTAGTGAATGAATGCAGGCACAGATGAATGAATGGATGAATATTTGCTCAGGTCCTAGCTGCACTCTTTTCAGAACAAAAATACTCATAGAAGTAGGAGCTAGACTGTATTATTCCCAATTCTTACAACTGCACAGCAGAAATGATTTTAGCCCTGTGACTACCGGGACTGAGAGAGGAGAGAGCACACCCAGCATGCCACCTGCTGGGAAAGGGGCAGAGCTGCTGGGAGGCCCCAGGTGGCCTGACCCTGAGCCAGCTTCTCATGCCCTTTGCCAATGGCTTCAATCTGGGGACTGAAGGGGATTCCACTGGCTATGTCAACCCAATCTTCTGACTCTCAAATATCACCTCCCATACCTCTGCCATCTGTTTACCCACGAGCTACTGGAATACCTCCAGGGATGGGACTCCCATTTTTACCTTTGGGTAGCTAGAAGATTCTTCTTAATTTGGAGTTGACATTGGTCTCCCTGTGACTCTGTCTATGGGGTCCATCCTTGGGAGTTTTAGAAAATAAGTCTACTCGCTTTCTGTGTTACCCACAGCGGGGTCCATACAGCATTGTTCTGGATTTGCATCGTAATTTAAAGGGAACCCTTCACAATGTCTGGAGCCCTTCCTGTCCTGCAAATGAAGGAGGAGGATGTCTTTAAGTTCCTTGCAGCAGGAACCCACTTAGGTGGCACCAACCTTGGCTTCCAAATGGAACAGTACCTCTGTAAGGGGCAAAGTGACAGCATCTGCCTCATAGAAGCTCGAGCCATTGTTGCCATTGAAAACCCTGCTGATGTCAGTGTCATATCCTCCGGTAACACTGGCCACAGGGCCATGCTGAAGTGTTCTGCTGCCACTGGAGCCACTGCCAGCGCTGGACGCGTCACCCCTGGAAACTTCACTAGCCAGATCCAGGCAGCCTTCGCAGAACCACAGCTTCTTGTGGTTCCTGATTGCAGGGCTGACCACCAGCCTCACACAGAGGTGTCTTATGTTATAACCTACCTACCATTGCTCTGCGTCACACACACTCTCCTCTGCGCTATGTGGACATTGCCATCCCATGCAACAAGGAGCTCACTCTGGGTTTGATGTGGATGCTGGCCTGGGAAGTTCTGCACATGCAGTGACACCATCGCCCGCAAACACTGGTGGGAGGTGACGCCTGATCGCTACTTCTACAGAGAACCTGAAGAGATTGAAAAAGAAGAGCAGGCTGCTGAAAAGGCAGTGACCGAGGAGGAATTTCAAGATGAACGAACACTGCTGCAGCTCCTGACTTCACTGCTGCTCACCTGAGGTTGCCGCTGGTCTCACGGCATGTAGGTGTCCTCTGTGCCCAGCCAGCAGTTTTCTGCTCAAGACTGGAGCACTCAGCCTGCCACGGAAGACTGGTCTGCAGCTCCCCCTGCTCGGGCCACCGAATGGGTAGCAGCCACCACTGAATAGCCTTCAGCTATTCTTCCACGGGCTCTTAAGCCACATGGAAATAAGACTGACTGAAAATAAACATCAGTTTCCAAGAAGTTTTTTAGAAAGAAAAAGAGTCTACTCCTTTAGCTGGTGGATGAATGTGTGTGCGTGTTTAGATAGTTAATGCCAGCATTGAATATTGATAGAATATTTAAATATAATTAAGATTTATTGAGTGCTTATCATATGCCAAGTACCTTACAGAAATTATCCCATTTAATCCTCACAGCACAGCCATGAAGTAGGTATCATCAGACCCCCGTCTTCAGATGAGGACACCAAGGTTCAGAGAGCTTGCGCGACCTGCCCAGAGCCCCGCGGACAATTCCTATCCGAGCAGAATCTACGCCCAGGTCCGCAGTGACCCCAGCACCCTCCTTTCGGCTGCCATGCCACCCTCTTGCTGGCCTCACCAGCCTGGTCCCTTGCCTCTACAGTCCATTTGTGTTATTCAAGTAATCCCTTTTCCTTTAAAAAATGTTAGCACAGAATTCATCTACAATCCCATCACCCAAAGATAACTACTGTTAATATTTCCATGCATTTTTCACATCTAGATATAGTTTGAAGTGTTTTTTCTTTTTTTTTACAAAAATGAGCTCACACTCTACATTCTATTTTGTAACCCATATTTTCTACCGAATCATATATCTGGAACATCTTTCCGTAACAACCCAAAAGCTGCCGTCATCATTTTACAACTGTGTAGAATGTCATTCTATGGATATACCAAAATGTATTCAAATGTTCACCTCTCATTGCACATTTAATTTTCTCCAAGTACAAATCCCCCAACGCATAGACTGGCTCATAGATGTCTGTGTACACATCCACTATTTCGTAGGTTATTGCCTATAAGGAAAATTGTTTGAGTCCAAGTTATACCCGCTCAAAGATGTGGCTGCAGAATCCTGACAGCCCTCAGCAGCGTAGAAGACGGCTTCTGTCTGCACCCCCAGCCCACAGAACTGTCACCTTCTTAAATCTTGGCCAATCTAAAAATTATAATAAAATGGCCAGGAAAAATTATAATAAAGTGACATCTTATTTTCAGGTATTTATCTTTTATTACCAGTGAGGCTGAATTTCTTCCAGTATCAGTTTCACTTCATCATTTGCACGCTTACATCAATGACTATGGTGTCCTTAAGAGCACAAAATACCCCAGGTGGGGTTCAGACCAGCGTACATTTCAGAGGCACCTGCCCAGCGGGTCTCAGCCAAGTGGTTAACAGTCGCCACAGGGTGCTGCCCAGCCACCAGGGCCCGCAACGTGCTCCGGCTCCAGATGTGGAACAAGCCTGTCTGCAGCCCTCTGGTTTCTGTCAACGCTGTCTCTGCTAAACTCCGCTGCTGTCAAGCCTGTGCTAAGTGCAAAGCTGGCTCCCGTGCTGGGCACCTCACCCACGCCCACGGGAAGGCTGCCTTGATTTGAACCTCTGCTCGGGGCCTGTAGGGAGGGGTGTCTGTGTGTAAACACACTTGTGGCTTTTCATTCTCCTTCCTCCTATTTGAAAGCTATGAGTTAAGTATGACTCAGCTCAGTGATCAATTCATTCACGATGCTGCATAACCTGCTGCCGTTTTATAAACTCGAAATTTTTCTCATTGATGGGTCTCAGTGTTAGGGGTATAACCAGCCAGCCCCTCCCATGACGCTGAGTGCCTGGAGGAAGGGATACAGCGTGGCAACCTCAGCCGTGTCTCAAGGACCAGCATCCTTCCCCTTTTCCCAGGGGGTCAGCACCTCTGTTTTTCTCACCTAAGTATGTCCACGACCTGCGTCCTATGCCCCACCTCCAGCCTATGGAACAAGCAGAGTTCCAGACCTGGGTTCAAGTTCCCACTGCCAGAGGCCAGATAAGTTACTTATCTTCTTAGAGGCTCAGTTTGTTCATCAGTAAAATGGGGACAGTAATAATACCCAGCTCATAAAGTGGCTGTGAAGATAAAACAAGACGACATCCATTAGCATAATCTTGGAAAGGACGACATGTCGAGCTGATTCCGTTTTTATTTTACAAATACTGATTGAATGTCTACTCGCATTCATTGTAATCACTTTCCAAATATAAGTGAGGCATAGGAAAACTTACAGATAAATTCTAATTATTTGATCTGACTGCCCACAAATAATTAGAATTTCTGATTATTTCTAAATAATTAGTAATTCTGATTATTTGATCTGACTGCCTTCCTGTGGCCTCAGATATGGGCCCTGATACAAGGTACATGCTCACTAATATTTGCTGACTTGAATTGAGCTAAGGTGGTCAAAGCCAAAGTTTCTGAACCCTGAGTTCCTTTCTTTCTTTCTTTCTTTTTTGAGACGGAGTTTCACTCTTATTGCCCAGGCCCGGGTGCAATGGTGTGATCTCAGCTCACTGCAACCTCCACCTCCCAGGTTCAAGTGATTCTTCTGCCTCAGCCTCCCAAGTAGCTGGGATTGCAGACATGTGCCACCATGTCTGGCTAATTTTGTATTTTTAGTAGTGATGGGGTTTCTCCATGTTGGTCAGGCTGGTCTCGAACTCCCAACCTCAGGTAATCCACACTCCTGGGCCTCCCAAAGTGCTGGGATTACAGGCGTGAGCCACTGCACGTGGCGACTGAGTTCCTTTCAGCTCACAGTAGCTCAGTGGTGGCTGACTCAGTGGCTGCAGCATGTCTTTTACCCACTCATTCAAGAAGCACTGATGAGCCCCGATATCAAGTCTTGTGCTGGGGAAGGCCCAAGAAAAGCAACAAAGGGCCCTGTTGTCGAGCTGTTTATCATACAGAGGAGGACAAGCCCCAACACATACTACTACTGTCCAAAGCCAGTGGCCAGAACGTGTAGGATGATACACTCTGACCTGCGGCCTCTGCAGCAGTCAGCCCTGGACGGTCAGGACTTGGCAATGACTGCCAGCTTCGCAAATCAATCCCCGGGTCCCTTTCACAGTCCTCTCATAGCACATGCTTCCATAGAGCTATCACTGGTAAGGGCGAGATTGTGAAGCAAATCCAGCATTTCTCAAATCCACTGAGATATGCTGCCTGTCCTGGGAAGAACAAAGAAAGAGAAGAAGGAAAATGAAGGGAGAGAAGAAGAGGTTGGGCACAGTGGCTCACACCTGTAATCCCAGCACATTGGGAAGCCGAGTCGGGCAGATCAGGAGTTCGAGACCAGCCTAACCAACTTGGTGAAACCCTATCTCTAGTAAAAATGCAAAAATTAGCCAGGCATGGTGGCACGTCCCTGTAATCCCAGCTGCTCAGGAGGCTGAGGCAGGAGAATTGCTTGAACCTGGGAGGCAGAGGTTGAGCCAAGATTGCACCACTGCACTCCAGCCTGGGTGCAGAGTGAGACTCCATCTCAAAAAAAAAAAAAAAAGAGAGACAGGATGGAAGGAAGGAAGGAAGGAAAGAAGGAAGAGAGGAAGGGAGGGACAGAGGGAGGGAGGGAAGAAGAAACCACCTAAGTCCTAAACACAAAATGACACAGTATCTCCCACAAAAGTTATGAACAAGCCACATTTTCCTTACACTAAAATTAACTCATTCTAGCCTGTCAAGCTTTGGTGTGTTTGAATCACCTAGGAGGCTTGTTAAACACTTGGATCCTGGGACCCACTCCTAGAGGTCCTGAAACCATGGGTCTGGGTTGGGGCCTAGGAATCTGCAATTTTACTCTAAATTCTCAATGTCCTTGAACCCCAAAGCATGGTCTTCAAACAGCACCTTGGCTATCACCTACAATAGGTCTGCTCCTGTCCATGCAGACTCCCAGGACCGCCCTGCAACCTATTAAATCGAAATCTGTACTTAAACAAGATCTCTGGGTATTTTATGTGCACATTAAAGTTTGAGAAGCCCTGCCTTTGGTGATTCTCATTTAAGAAGTCCAAATACCACTTGGAGCATAATAAATAATACAGTGAACTAGGCAGTGTTTGGAGTGCTTAACATGTAATAATTCATTTGTGAGTCAAAAGAATCCTATGAGGTAGAGACTGTTATTATCCCATTTTACAGATGAGAAAAACAAGGCACAGAAAGCTAAAGTAACTTGCCAAAGTCTCAAAGCCGGCATGTGTGGAAGATGAGATTGAAACCCAAGCCGACCAGCACCTGCCACTCCCACGTGCCTGTATCGAATTCACCTGGAAATGAACAAGCCCTGCATCACCCTGACTGCCCTCCTGGGCCCTGACTTCTCAAACAAGGTGTTCAGCAGCTCTGCAAAAACAGCAAGAGCTGCACTGCTCTGGGATGTCCCGTGGCCAAATAACACATGCAAATTACATTGATTCTCTGGGAAGAAAAAGGCTGCGTGGGTCTGGGCAAAGTTATTACATTTTTAAACTCAACCAGTTTAGAAAAAATAATTGTACATACAGAAAGACATGCCAGGGTCTCAAATGAGCCCCTACAATTAAATCAATTCACTGCCTCAAATCTGCACTGAATATTATTAGGTTGGTGCAAAAATAATTGCAGGAAGAAAAGAGAGAGAAAAGAAACCTAAGAAAATTGCAAAGAAGAGGCCGAGTGCGGCGGCTCACCCTGTAATCCCAGCACTTTGGGAGGCCGAGGCAGGCAGATCACCTGAGGTCAGGAGTTCAAGACCAGCCTGGCCACCATGGAGAAGTCTCATCTCTACTAAAAATACAAAATTAGCCGGTCATGGTGGCTCATGTCTGTAATCCCAGCTACTCGGGAAGCTGAGGCAGGAGAATCACTTGAACACGGGAGGTGGAGGTTGTGGTGAGCCGAGATCACACCACTACACTCCAGCCTGGGCAACAAGAGCAAAACTCTGCCTCAAAAAAAAAAGAAAAGAAAATTGTGAGGAAGAGAAAATATATTTACTATTCGTCAAATGGAAGTGGATTGTGAAAAAGATCTTTACCTTCTCTTCCTGTTGAATAGGCTGACTAGGAGGAGAAAAGGCAAAGGTTGGTCCTTCTGTCTCAGGGGTGGCAGAGGCGGAAGAGGTGGAAGAGAAGGCAGGCGAGGCAGGCACACCAGGTAGGTGTAACTTGTGTTGAAAAAACTCCTCATATACGTGGGCCTGCACGGTGACTTATTCCATACAATTCCAGGGTAAAAATTATGGCAAAGCAGGTAAAGAGCCATTTGTAGTGGCTTCCATCCAGAAGAGCTTGTTTAGGGACTTTTGTGCAGTCTGCCTTCTGGGCCAAAGCTATTTTATAAAAGCAAGCTGTGTTCTCTGAACTTAAAATGCCAAAACATTAAGAAAACCTGTACAACAGGACTGATTGCTTCAGGGTGCCTCGCCTCTGCCCGTAAGCGCCCTTCTCTCTGGGACATTGTTGTATTTAGTGGCTCTGTTCTCCCACCATTGCTGCAACTGAGTTACTGGGTAGTCATGTTCCCAAGTGAGATAAGGCAAGGCTGGAAAAGGCAGAGACAGCAGTGGACACGTCGGGGCTTTCTGCTGGATTTTTAAGGATATGAGACCTTCAGAACCTTGGAAGATTTTGGGTTCGATTTTGTTTTTCCAGTTCTGTGAAATGAGAAAGACAAGGGCAATAGATGCAGATGGCACACATGCAACCAGGAACAGAATGAACTGAGTCCTCCCTAGGCCAGAAAAAGGATCTTCCTTTGATCAAAAAGGATTATGTGTTTGTACATTTCAGCAGGGAGCCAGCTCCACTTGCAAGGGACAGAGAGTGACAAATTGGGCCTCTGAGCAGCCCTGGGCCTACCCATCAAGGCTGAAATCCATTTGTCTTGGGTTTTGGCAAAGGCACTCTGGCAAAAGCAGTGGCCAGGCAGCCAGAAACACAATCCAGAAACCACGCTTTGAAACAGGCCTCAGAAAGGCCAGCCGAGCTCTAGCATAATGTTTAATAAAAGATAAAGAGCTCATTGCAGTACTATTTATAATAGCAACAAAAACTTGGATGATCAGCAGGAGATTGGCTAAACACATTTTTATATCTCCATACAGCGAAAATTAGATTCTCAAAGAATATCCAACAACTTAGAGAAATACTTATTCAGTTGACCCTTGAACAATGCAGGAGATAGCGGCATTGACCCTCATGCAGTCTAAAATTTTCATAGAACCTGGACTTGCCCCAAACTTAACTAATAGCCTACTACTGACTGAAGCCTTACTCATAATAGTCGAGTAATACATATTTTATATGTTGTGTGTGTTATATGCTGTGTTCTTACAATAAAGTAAGCTAGAGAAAAGAAACTGTTATTAAGAAAATCATGAGGAGGAGAAAATATATTTACTCTTCACCAGTTGGAAGTGGATCACTATAAAGACCTTTATCCTCTCTTCATGTTGAACAGTGTAGAAAGTAAAAAGTTCCTCTTTAAAGTTCCCCTTCTTGTTAAATAATACTAATAATAAATGTTAGAAATAATTGTTTTAAAGACAAACTTTCTTCAAAGCCTTCTTGCTGTCTGCTAAAAACTCCTTGTTAAGCCCTATCCTATGTAGCTGCTGGACATGCTCACAGGCACGTAGTACATTCTATGTCCTTGTACTTTAACCGAGACATTTGTGCTGGACGTGCTCACAGGCATGTCCCAGCTCGCAGCCTATGCCCCTTGCTTATTTGGACTTCCTCTTTTCCTTTGTTCTCCCTTGCCTTTACCTGTTTAGAAAAGTTGTAAGTTGTTAGCCAATTGGATTCAATGATAGATTGTGAGGTCTGGCTCCAACCAACAGGCATCAGACACAGCAGTAAGGACTCAATGTGTAAGGAAGAAATATGCCTGCCTTTCCTTTGTTCGTTGTACTCTCGTGACAAGACGGCTAATGGGAGCACTCTTTCTGCAGAAAGTAAAATTGCCTTGCTGAGAAAACTTCTTGTCTGAACGCTAATTTTTCCTTGTGGTACCTGGGAACAAGCATTCTGTCTCTAACAAACAGGCTGACAAGGAGGAGAAAAGGGAGAGTTTGGTCTTGCCATCTTGGGGGTGGCAGAGGCAGAAGATGGGGAGCAGGTGGAAGGGAAGGCCGGCAAGGCAGGCACACTGGGTGTCAATTGTATTGAAAAAACTCCTTGTATAAGTGGACCTGCACAGTTCAAACCCATGTTGTTCAAAGGTCAACTGTCATATAATGTTAAGTGAAAAAAAAAAAGCAAAATTCATAGCACAAAACTAACCTTTCTGTACCGATACAGATATACTTTTAAGAAAAAATCCTGGAAGAGTAATCACCAAATGTTAAAAATATGAGGTTTTATTTTCTTTCTCATGTCTATCTGCATTTTCTAATTTTCCATCATATACATGCATTCTTCTTATAGGCAGAATAAAAGGAATTTATAATTCTTATCATTATAAACCAAAAATACATTGCTGATGTTGTTTCCTGTATAGTAAATGTAATAACAGTCACCATATATCAAGAGCTTAGTATGTGCTTTTTAGATAGATCATTTTATTTTACAGTTACAATAGCCACAAGAAACAGGTACTATTACTATCTGTATTTGCTTATGGGAAAAGAAACATTTAGCGTCCAGAAGTTAAATATCTTGCCTGCAGCTCAGTTACCACTTAAGGGACAGAGCTGGGTTCCAAAGAGGATGTCTGTGGTGTTAATGTCCATGCTATTAACGCTGAAGTGGCCGCAGAAAAACCCAGGTAGGGTTGCCAGATAAACTACAGAACACTCAGGCAAATTTGAATTTCAGGTACACAACGGATAATTATTTTTACTATTTCACAGAATGTTATTCATTGTATCTGCATTTCTAATTTAACTGGGCATCTTGTTAGTTGGTTGGTTGGTTTTGTAATTAGAGAAATGGCTCATTTTTCAAATTGCTTTAAGAAAGGCTTGAAAGCAATGTAGCAGTCCAGCAGTTTTAGGAAGCACCAGGTTCAGCCCCCAAAGCTCTTTCAATAAGACCTGGGAACAGTCAGCCACCACACCGGCATAGAGAAAATCGCCATATGTATTGGGTTCCCTTTTGTTACACCCACCTATGAAAAAGAGGGAGGCTTTCACTGACTAATACAACTTGGATGCCTGGAGCAGACAGCCCCATAAAAGTGAGGGATGCTTGTGATTTGAAGACCCCACCAAGCAATATTGCTGAGCGCTTGAAGCCACACTTCAGGCATGCCCGCACTGGGTGGTATCAGATTTCTGAGTCTCCTCTAGGAAGTGACTTGTCTGACTTTGCCGTCAGTAGTCAGAGTAAGAAGTGGTTCACAGCCCCCATCCTCAAATCCTAGCCCTGGGGCCCACTGTGACAACCACACGGTCTTTCACATCCAAACTTAGACCATTTGGCTGGTCTATTAGGGTCATCCAGGGAGTTTAAAAAATACTGACACCTAGGCCCATTCCCAAAGGTTCTGATTTATTTGGTGGGTTGGTGGGTTGGTGGGTTGGCGGTGGGAAGTGTGGGTATTTTATAGCAACTCCCCAAGTAATTCAAATGCCTAAGCGAGGGTTAAACATCACTGCACTGAACCAACCACAATAAACCAGGTGCTGGGACACCCATGACAGGGGAGGATGTCACATTCATCTGTCAAACTGAAATACAAAAGTGAACCTCACTGGATTGCTAGAAGGATTAAGTGAGATCAGCTCAGCACACGTCCTGCACAGAACATACTTGGCAAGTGTTATATCTTTCCTAGAATCAAACACACGCACTGACATTTATTGAGCCCCTTTTTTCCCACCCAGACTTATGTTATCTCATTTAGTCCTCAAAAAGGTTCTATAAGGTAGAGATCATCATTGTCCCCATTTGAAAGACAAGAAAACTGAGTCAAATAAGGTGACATTACTCTCAAGGTCATCAGCTAATACTGGTGGAGTCAGGACCCGAACCCAGGCCCTTTGACTCAGAACCCCATGCTCTCCATCCCTTCTCCGTATTGTCTTCCTGCTGACAGCCCTCTAGGGCACACGAAGCCACCAGCACCCCACCTCCCAGCCTTTGCCCTGGTCATTCCTTCGCCTTGAATGGCAGTCTCTTCTCTGCCTCTGCAAATCATAGCCTGCCGAGGAAACAACCCCGTCCTTTCTGGGCTCTTGCAGACCTCACCGTGAGTGCTCAGTCACCCATTCATGTATTCTTTCTCTGACTAAGCAAACATCGACTGAGCACCTACTGTGTGCCAGACACTGTGCTAGACACTGGACATAAACACTGAGGAGTCTTGGTGGCACTTGCCATTCCAGGGTGGAGGCCAAAAATAAACAAAACAAGCCAGTGTATAGCCGCACGTTGCAGAGACTGCTCTAAAGGAAACCTGACCCTGAGCACAGAAAACCACTGGGTGGTTTTAAGCAGACGGTTAGTGTGACCAAATTTGTTTTTCTGGTTGCTGTATGGAGGATGGATGGGCTCAGGGGTGAGGCTAGAGGCAGGGCGGCCAGAGCAGAGGCTAAGGGAGGAATCCAGGTGAGACAGGAAGAGGACTGCTCAGTGTGGAGGTGCCCTGAGGAAGATGATGGACATCTTCCAGAGAAGCCTACCGCCGACTGGATGGGGTCAGAGCTGGGGGGCATTGCCACTTGCTTTGGCCCTAATGACAGACACTCTGCAGCATTTTGTACTGTGACTTGTTTCATGACTGTATACATTGCCTCTGGAGTAATGTTCCAAATATTTAACCATCAGTGTCATGAGGGAGAGGCAAGTATTCATGAAATCGGAACAAACTGTGACTCCAGCATCCCCTGCTGGGCTAGGCATTAACCCTTTAGTTGCTGGACATCAGTGAGGGCCAAGGGATCCCAGGTGAATAGCCTGAGTGCGGGTAGGGCACTCTGGGGGTTTGGGATGAAACTGTTTCTTAGCAGATATTAAAACCAAACAGCGCACACCTGCTGAGGCTGTCTCCCCACTAGATTTTAAGCTTCTCAGAAGAAAGGCTAGACTTAAGAAAATCCATTAGCTAGAAATTTGTCCAACCGGTATCCCATCCCTTCAAAGGCCTGGACCTCCAAGAGACGATACCCACGCTGACATTTCAATTTTGCATTTCTGCGAAGAGACACAGAGTCCTCCAGCATCAACCCCTGAGCCTCTGAGAGCTACGTGTTCTGTGAGCCCAGGACTCGGGAAGAGAACAAGCTATCTACAGTGGATTGCTGCCGGCGGCCCCGGAGAGACTGTTCTGTGCTAGGGAGTGTTGCCTCAAGGATGTGCAGACCTTGGCAAACAGTCCTGGGGAGCCTGGCCAGGAGGACAGTGGGCAGCAGACGGAGCCAGGCCACTCCTCCCCAGGCTGTGTCCTGAACTTTGTCATGTTGAAGTTTTGACATTTTTAAAGGTGGAAAGACATTTTTAAACAGCATGATTAAGAGCAAAGAAGCAAAGAAATCTCTGTAAGAGGGCACAGTCTGTTCTGGGGTGCTCTCCCTCGGCACATTCAGGTTCCCGGTTCTCCGCCTGCAAAGCGGGTAGATTGGCTTTTGTGCTCTTTGCACTTCAGAAGGATGTGGTGAAGATGGACAAGGGCCTATTAATAGCCACCATATTAATGGTTCCCTCCCTTTTCCTCGCCTTCCCTCCCCTCCTTCCAGAGATGTTCTACTGGAACGGTGTGGACTCCAAACTCTGCTGGCAGCCTCATTATGATCTTCCTTAATCCTGAGGTCCCGGAGGTGGGGCTCTTATTGTCATCTTGCGGAGGATCAGAGAGGAGTCAGACCAGCTGTGACCACACTGCTGCTGAGAAGCAGATCTGGAAATGGAACCCAGACCTCTCCGACTCCCCTGTCAAAGTGTGGGGCTGGCTCTAGACCATCCCTAGCACCCCCTCCCATGGGGAAGTCCGGTTTAAAAAGGGAGACACCCTAGAATTTTAAACCATGGTCAGTCTAAACTGCTTAGAAATGAAGCATGGAAGGAAAGCAGGCATGAAGGTTGGACATGCACCAGCCTGGTTTTGAAACCCCTTTTTCCACTCCAGCTATGTGACCTCAGGCAGAGTGTTTAACTGCTCTGGTCTCAATGCCTATTGAAGGAACAACGGCACCCTGACTTTGAAGGCCACAGAAAGACTACAGGCTGAAGGCTTCAGAAAAACAGAAGAGCCCAGTGGCTGCCGTGAAGAAACTGGAACAGCGTTGTTCAGCCCCAGGGGTGCAGCCTAGCTTGGTAGCCTCGTAGCCATGGGGCTTTGGACAAGGGACATAACCACTCTCTGCCTGTTTCCTCGTAAAATGAGGACAGTCACAGCCCTTGCTGCGAAGGGCAGGCATGAGAATCAAATGTGATCATTCCCACCAAAATCCTGCCAATGGGCTGGTTCTAGGTGTCTGTCCTGAAGGATAAAATAAGGTCTAGACTGCCTGCAAAGGCCTCCAAGCATTTTGGCCGGTGGAGCAAGCTCATGTTGCCACAGCCATCAGGACACCAGACAGTGGCGCCCTTGGTCCCCGACCTTGAGCAGTGGTTAAGAGCACGGACTTGGCCGGGCGCGGTAGCTCACACCTATAATCCCAGCACTTTGGGAGGCAGAGGTGGGTGGATCGCCTGAGGTCAGAAGTTCGAGACTAGCCTGACCAACATAGTGAAACCCCGTCTCTACTAAAAATATAAAAAATTAGCCGGGAGTGGTAGCGGGCACCGGTAATCCCAGCTATACAGGAGGCTGAGACAGGAGAATCACTTGAACCCGGGAGACGGAGGTTGCGATGAGCTGAGATTGCTCCATTGCACTCCAGCCTGGGCAATAAGAGCGAGACTCCATCTCAAAAAAAAAAAAAAAAAGAGCACGGACTTGCAGCCAGATGTTCAGTTCCAACTCCAGCTCTGTTGCCTTCTGGCCCACGACCTTGGGCAAGTAATTAGCTTCTCTGTGCCTTAATATGAGTACCTACCTCTCAGGGCTGCTGTCAGAGGTAAACAAATGAGTATATGTAAATGCATTGGAACCGTGCCTAGCATATAAAAAATTCCACCCAGGTCTCTCCTGGTATTATTATTTTTCTTCTCACTTCACATGTTGGTAATCTCCAAAAGAACCGGCTCTCTCTGTCGTGAGAAGATGCTCTCTGAACTGCCTGACATTGCCACTGATGACACAGGACACCGGCTGGATCTGAAATTTCCATCTCCTCTCACCCCTCAGAGCCACCGCAAGCTTGGAGGTAATTTAACTGGAGCTGTAACCTGCTGGGTACCAGAGAGGGTACTCCTTCCTGCAGTAGGAGTTCCTGGCTCCATGTCGCTGGTTCTAAGAGGTTTCTTCTAAAGGCTACATTTCTTCTCGTAACTACCCCACTGCGGGCTCTCCAGGCCTGCCTGTTATATATAAATACACTTAACTTTTACGGGGTATGCTTTGCTCTCGGCATAAACCTTCCCTTCTCTCCCACAGGACAAGGGGAAGGGCTGGGACGTGGAGCATGTGCGCATGTGGCAATACTGGGACAGACTCTGAGACCCAGATGATTGGAACCTACACCACAAGGTATCACCCTAGAGACGTAAAATGCCACTTAAGCGTTTCAATCTCCCCCGCTGCACGTGTGCAATTTGGACATGATCCTCCCAGCATGGATCGGCACATCCCATCGCCTTCTCTTCCTCCTTCGTCACCACTGTGCTTATCATACCACTGGGGAGGCCTCCTGGCTCTGGGTCCTGCTTCTGTTCTGGCACCTCCTTCACTCTGTGAGGTGCACAAGCTGCCCAGGGGGTTATGGTACAGTGGAACCCCACTGGTCATGGCCCTGCCTCAAAGGCTCCTGAGGCTCACAGAGCTGCCTTTATTCCCCCCCACCGCGGAGACTGAGTCTCACTCTGCCACCAGGCTGGAGTGCAGTGGTGTGATCTTGGCTAACTGCAACCTCTGCCTCCCAGGTTCAAGTGATCCTCCTGCCTCAGCCTCCTGAGTAGCTGGGACTACAGGTGTGCGCCACCACGCCCAGCTAATTTTTTGTATTTTTAGTAGAGGCGGGGTTTCACCATGTTGGCCAAGATGGTCTCAATCTCTTGACCTCGTGATCTACCCACCTCAGCCTCCAAAGTGCTGGGATTACAGGCATAAGCCACCGCATCCAGCCTAGAGCTGCTCTTAAAATAACCACTCCCCAAGAGCCCACCCGGAACAGCCCTCCTAGTCGTCTGACCCTGTCTTTCAATCTTAATGGGTAACTTCATCTCAGTCATCAATAGTTAGATGCCTGTGTCTTGTTTCTGGTTTGCAGTTGAAGTAGGAGCTTCATTCATTCACTGATTCATTCACTCAACAAATACTCATTGAGGGCCCACTATGCATCAGGCTGTGTCCTCGATGCTCAGGGGACAGTGGTCAGCTAGCAAAGTCCCTGGCCAGAGCCAGTTGCAAGGCTGTAGGGAGTGCACAGCTGCACAGCAGCCTGGCCTAAAGGGGGCTTGAGCTTGCTTTAAGGCTCTGCTGTGGCTGTCTGGAAACGCTTAACTATTTTTGGATAAGAGCCCTGATTTTCATCCTGTGCTGGGTCCCACAAATTGTATAGCTGCTCTGTCCCTGCCCTCAGGGAGCTCACATTCTAGTGGGAGACAATGGACACTCTGTGAATCTTAAATGCCAGGCCCCGGAGAAGAAGTGCTGCAAAAAAAGTGAACCTAGGCAGTGTGTGTGGCCAGCAGTGAGGGTGGCCTGGCCAGGGCTGTCAAGGAAGGCTTCCCTGAATGGGTGCCTAGAGGGAGCCAGGCGGCCAGGCAGCGGTGGGAGGTGGGTGGGGAGAACCTTCCAGGCACGAGAAGAGCAAGGGCTGAGTCCCTAGGGCTGGAGGGTGTTTGCCAAACTGAAGGGACAGGGAGGGGTGGGCTGTGAGGCTGCAGCTTGGAGAGTGAGTGAGAAGGTGAGGTGGAGCCCCAGGTGGGTGGAGCCCCAGATGATGGGTGGAGCCCCAGGTGGGTGGAGCCCCCAGATGGGTGGAGCCCCAGATGATGGGTGGAGCCCCAGGTGGGTGGAGCCCCAGGTGATGTGGAGCCCCAGGTGGGTGGAGCCCCAGGCACCAACCTAAGCAAAACGCAGGCCACTCAGTCCAGCTCAAGGGGATGACCCAGAACCCCTACCCGCCAGCTCAGCCTGGCCTTGCCCAGATTCACTGCAAGGCCTGAGGCTCGTCCTGAAACCCAGAACCTCCCTAATGGGATCTCCGCAATGAGAGAGCCTGGCTGGATGATGGTCACCATTCCTTCCAGTTTCAGCCAAGCTGGGACAGCCCTGGGGGGTTTCTCTTGTCCCCATGCCATGAATACAGTGCTGGGGGGGGTCCCAGTTCTCCAGCACAGTCCTCAGGTTTCAGGGACCTTGGCTACTCTTTCTGAGAATCTACTACAACTTTTTGCAGACCCTAAAAGGGCAAATGTGAGTTCCAGCCACATCGTTCCCCCCACTTCTCTCACTCAAGAACCTTGTTCCTGATACTGCCTTATCCTTACACTACTGAGCTGTTACTGACTTCACCCTCACAATTGGATTAGGACTTTTTCTTAAATGATCTTCTTTTAAAAGGAAACATTGTATCACTGCTATGTGATACTTGCCATAAATTGAAAGTAACCATGAAATAAACACTTTGCAATATCCATGTTATTAAATTCTAGCTCGATACCATCCTAGCCTGTGCTCTGTCTTTGTTTAAAATGGAAATTTGTAAGTGCTAGAAATGGCTTAAAGGGGCTAAGGACTCTAGAAGCAAACAGAGACTTTCTCCTAAATAAGCAGAAAGTCTGAGAGAGAATGAAAAAGAGATCATTTCGCCCTGTGACTCAATTTTGTTTAACATCATGTATGAGTACATCTTAAAATTATCTTCCAAACAAAACCTAAACCCAAACAAAGTGAAACAAAGCCCCAGCCTGCCTGACTTAAGTAAAGACAAGAGGCTGTAAACAAGCGAACAGGAAGCTCACCAAGACTCCCAGAGGCCCAGAGACTCAGGGGCAGTGCTCAAAGCATCCTGCAGAACTGGCCCAAGGAAGGTTCCTGGAGGTCCGTGTTGGACACAAGTGCCACCACCCCCATCAGGACTGCTCACCGGCCCCTGACAGCAGAACTGCTGCTGTTGCCACCACCCCTGGAAATAGAATGTAGCTGCCGTAGCCCCTCACTGCAAGTGGGCTCCCAACTTTTTTTTTTTTTTTTTTTTTGAGACAAGTGTCTTGCTCTGTTGCCCAGGCTGGAGAGCAGTGGTATAATCATGGCTCACTGTAGCCTGGATCTCCTGGGCGCAATCGGTCCTTCCACCTCCGCCTCCCAAGTAGCTGGGACTATAGGCATGAGCCATCACTCCAGGCTAACGTTTGTGTTTTTTGTAGAGACAGGGTTTTGCCATGTTGCCCAGCCTCCAACTTCTTTATATTACTAGCTTCTAATTCAAAATCTGGGTGGTTTATCTGATTGGCAGGACTGGGGTCATGGGATGGTCCTCTAGCTGCAAAGCTGCCTGGGAAAATGAGTGACATTTTCAGCTGCTATCATGAGAGGTGGATTTTGTCTCAAAAGACGGGAGATTCCCCAGGCATGGGAAGGGCAGTTGAATACCCAAATGTCAGAAAAAGAAGGAGATGACCATTACATGTACCACCTGTGCCAAAGACAGCGAGCACTGCGAGCCCAGCTGCCACCCTTTGGAAGGCAGGAAAATGTCCCTGTAAGGTTGGCCCTTGGCTAAAGTCTAGGAGCTCAGATTTCCTGAGGGTCCTACCCACCATTAACTGATAAGAGTGGCTTCTGTGTCTAAAATACTTATACAAATGATAGTGTTTGTGCTGAACACCTGCGCTCCTTCTGGGAGTCGAATTTTCCTACCTGCCAGGCCGAGATTGCCACATGACCAGCCTCCGTACAAATCCCAGGCCCTGAGCCTCCAGTGAGCTTCCCTGGTGGACACCGTCTCACGTGTGCTGTCACAGCTCATTGCTGGGGGAATTCGGTGTCCTGTGTGACTAATTACAGGGGAGAAGCTCCTGGAAGCTTATGACTGGTCTATGCCTTTACCTACGAGCCTCTTCCTTTGCTGACTTCACTTGGTGTCTTTTCACCATAAGTCAGAGCCAGGAGGATGACCCTGTGCTGAGGCCTGGTGAGGCTTCCTACTGAACCATCAGTCCTGAGGGTGACCTTGGGGCCCCTCCAGCATACCACCAGTGACAGCCTTTAAAAAACACCCACTCAGCCTCACTCAGCAGCTCTCAGAGAAGATCGAAGTCCAGATACTCTTGGGATTTCTAACTTCTAAATAGTGGCAATGACTGTTCAAGGCGTGTTTGTGAACTGGGTAAGGCAAGTCTAGATAGCCCTGTTGACAGAGGGAGAGACTGAGGCTCAAAGAGCAGAGTGGCCTGCCCAAGATCCTGGGTCCAGTGAGGTGAGAGTGGAGGTGAGAGCCAGAGCGGTTCAGACTCCTAACCCAGGGCGCCTGGGCCCCTTCCCCAAAGCTCTCTCCAACCTTATGAAGCCTACATAGGGTACATCTCACCAGCCAAGGGCTCCATATTGTACAAGATCATTCCAGACAACCAGAGCTTGCTTGTGCGCTCTCTCTCTCTTTTCCTTCTTCTCTCTCTATCTTTCTTTCTTTTCTGTTTTTCTTTCTTTCATTTATCTTTGAGGCAGGATCTCCCGCTGTCACCCAGACTGGAGTGCAGTGGTACAATTATGGCTCACTGCAACCTTGACCTCCCAGGCTTAAGTGATCCTCCAACCTCAGGCTCCCAAGTAGCTGGGGCTACAAGCACATGTCACCATGGCTGGTCAATTTTTGTATTTTTTTTTTTTTTTTTTTTTTGAGATGGAGTCTCACTCCAGTGCCCAGGCTGGAATGCCATGGCATGATCTCGGCTCACTGCAATCTCCACCTCCCGGGTTCAAGCGATTCTCCTGCCTCAGCCTCTCAAGTAGCTGGGATTACAGGTCTCTGCCACTATGCCCAGCTAAGTTTTGTACTTTTACTAGAGATGGGGATTCACCATGTTGGCCAGGATGGTCTTCATCTCCTGACCTCAAATGATCTGCCTACCTCAGCCTCCCAAAGTGCTGGGATTACGGGCGTGTGCCACCACGCTCATTCTAATTTTTGTATTGTTTGTAGAGACGGGGTTTTGCCATTTTGACCTGACTGGTCTCTAACTCCTGGACTCAAGTGATCCTCCCACCTCAGCCTCCCAAAGTGCTCGATTACAAGCGTGACCCACCACACGTGGCCAACCTGAGCCTTCTTGTGAATGCATATGTTGTTATTTCAATTATGTCTGCCTCAAATGCAGTATGCGGCCAGAATTTTTTTCCACCACCACTGTCTGATAGTTAAACATGCATCACCCACCCGCTGACATCAGCGTTTCTCCACCTGCCGTTCTCAGACCACCTGCATCTGAACCAGAATCACCTGGTATGCTTGTCTAACATGCAGATTTCTGGGCCTCTCCCAGACATGTCCAATTGGAACTCCCAGGGGGCCACCCAAGAACACGCACTTAACAAGCTCCCCAGGGAACGTTTATGTTTAGCAGAGTGTCCACCAGAGTCCTCAGTAAATCAAAACAGGACCAGAGAAAGTGCAGGCTGAGGGGACTTTGGAGTTAAGCATCCATATTTCAGCCTGCATTGCAGGGTCCCCCGCGGCATATTTAGGTCTCATTCTAAATATTTATTTAGAGCCAAAACTGTCAGCCATGTCTAACATAACTGGATACTGTGCTTGCAAGTTCAACTCAAAACAGAGGACAAGTTTTGCCCTTTTATTGTTGCTTTTAGTGTCCAGAACCTAGCACATCTTCCTCAGCCATTACAGTGGATTGGCTGGTGGCCCCAAAAGACACGTCCATGTCCCACTCCCTGGGACCTGGCAAAATTACCTGTGTGGTAAAGAGCAGATGTTACCTTACATGGGAAAATGTGGGAGTGACTTAAGTATTCTGAGTGGAGGTGCTTATCCTGGATTCTCTGGGTGGGTCCTATATCCAATAACAAGTGTCCTTACTAGAGTGAGCCAGGCCGGGTGCAGTAACTCTCCTCTATAATCCCAGGACTTTGGAAGGTCAAGGTGGGAGGATTGCTTGAGGCCAGGAATTCAAGACCAGCCTGGGTGAGACTCCCATCTCTACAAAAAAAATTAGCCAGGGGCAGGGTGCGGTGGCTCAGGCACGTAATCCCAGCACTTTAGGAGGCTGAGGCACGTGGATCACCTGAGGTCAGGAGTTTGAGACCAGCCTGGCGAACATGGTGAAACACTGTCTTTACTAAAAATATAAAAATTAGCCAGTGTTGTAGCGGGTGCCTGTAATCCAAGCTACTTGGGAGGCTGAGGCAGGAGAATCGCTTGAACCCAGGAGGCAAATGTTACAGTGATCTGAGATCATACCATTGCACTCCAGCCTGGGCAACAAGAGCAAAACTCATCTCAAAAAAATAAAATAAAATAAAATCAGCCAGGCATGGTGGCTCATGCCTGTAATCCCGGCATTTGGGGTAGCTGAAGCAGAAGGATCACTTGAGCCCAGGAGTTCAAGACCAGCCTAGGCAAGACTCCCATGTCTACAAAAAATAAAAAGGTAACTGGGTATGGCGGTGCACACCTGTAGTCCCAGCTACTCGGGAGGCTGAAGCAGGAGGATCACTTGAGCCCAGGGCTTTGAGGCTATAGTGAGCTACGATTTCATCACTGTACTCCAGCCTGGGTGACAGAGTGAGACTCCGTGAAAAGAAAAGAAGAGGAAAGGAAAGGAAAGGGGAAGGGGAAGGGGAAGGGAAGGAGAGAGAGAGAGAGGGAGGGAAGGGAGGGAGGGAGGGAGAGAAGGAAAGGCAGAGGGAGACTAACAGAGAGGAGGTGAGGTTGGTGTGACAGCAGCCACCAGAGTTGGAAGAGGCAGAGAATGGACCTTCTCCTGGAGCCTCCAGGGGGACCAGGGCCCTGCTGATGCCCTGATTTCATGCCCTGTCCTCCAGAGCTGCCAGAAAAGAAATTCCGACTTTTGCAGGCCGCCCTATGTGTGGCCGTCTGCTACAGCAGCAGCAGTAGTTTCCAGGAAACTAACATAACCCTGAAAAGTACTCCGCACTTTGAGAAGAAAAAGTAAGGCATTCCGTTTGCCCCACCCAGGGCCTTTGCACAGGCTGATGGTTCAGCCCAGGTGCCAGCTTGCCGCATGGCCAGCTCCTCACAATTTCTGTCCCACCTCCTCACAGACGCTTTCCTTGACACCCCCACCCAAACGGATTGCCGTCCAGCTCCTCACCTGTGTTAGTTTCCCTCGCACTTACCGGGAGTGAAATGATCTGCTCATTGGTTTGCTTGTTGGTAGTTACCGCGGGAGCAGAAACCTCCTCTTGTTCACTGCTGTGTTTCCAGTGCCAGGCACTGAGTGGGAGCAAAAGAAACAACATTGGGTAAAAGTAATTACCGTCATATTACATGAAAACATCGAGAAATTCAAATTCTGTCTGATAAAGCTTAATATCCCAAAGAATTTTTCAGTCACAAAGGATCTTTGGGCTACACCCCCAGCTCCTGGGGTGGGCTGTTACTCCTTCTGCCATAAATTCACTCAGATAGGAAACAGAGCACCTGACCTTTGTCCTCTTCTTGCTAGTTGTGGCTGTGTGACCTTGGGCTTACATCCTTCTCTGAGTCTCAGTAGACTCATTAGTAAAGTGAGGACTCTGATTTACTGTTAGCGATGGGTTTCTATTTAGGGAGCAGCTTCCACCTGCCCCACCCCGTGCTAAATCTTTTACAGGTAGATTTCCATGGGGTCCTCATGACAATCCTATGAAATAGGAACTATTATTGACCCCACTTGGCAGATGAGGAAACGGAGGAACAAGAAAGTGTCATCACTTGCCCAGAGTTGCATAGCTAGCAAGATAGAACACACGCCAGGATGCCAAGCCATTCAGGACGCCCCCTGCTCTCAAGCCCACAGCTCAATTTGAACAGTAGGCCAAGGGTGACTTAAATTGTTAACAAACATATATGTACATAACTGCACACTTGCTGGTCTTTAATCACAGTGGATGTCTGGGGAAATTGTTTTCTTCTTTCTCTTGTTTTAAAAAATATGGAACCGGCCAGGCTCGGTGGCTCACACCTGTAATCCCAGCACTTTGGGAGGCCAAAGCAGGTGGATCACTTCAGGTCAGGAGTTTGAGACCAGCCTGGCCAACATGGTAAAAATCTATCTCTACTAAAAATACAAAAATTAGCTGGACGTAGTGTTGGGCACCTGTAGTCCCAGCTACTTGGGAGGCTGAGGCAGGAGAATTGCTTGAACCCAGGAGGCAGAGGTTGCAGTGAGCTGGGTTGTGCCACTGCATGCCAACCTGAGCGACAGAGTGAAACTCCCGTCTCAAAAATATATGTACGTAACAGAAGCCAGCACGCTGAAAGCCTGATCAGTCAGCATCTAAATCAAAGAATAATTGCAAATTATGTTTCCCACTGCACTCTGTAAACATCCATGGGGGAGAATGTTCTGGTTGTAATGGCCCTCACATTTGTTAATGTAGGACTCCTGCTTCTCTCCCGATGCAGGCAGATGTACCGCTGGACCAGCAGGAGGGATGCCACGAGTCCTTGAATTATTCACTATTAAAAGGCACTGAGCTGCCGGCGTCCGCTCTGAATTATTTAGCACTGTCAGGTGGCTCTGTGTGTGTAATATCCATACATTGTGTTTGCATTCGCTCCGTTAGAAGTGACTTCATTCTAGGCAGTGTTGGGAACGTCTCTGTCTCTGGCATCAGTTACTCAGTCCATCCTGAAGTCAGGAAGAGCTAACGGTGTTTGCTAGGGGCGTAGTGGTTCAGAATGAAGACCAGGAAGAAACAGAGGGATTAATGTCCCCCCAAAAGGTGAGATGACAGGGTATCCCTCACAGGGAAAAAGGCAGAGCAACAATGAGGTTTTAGCTGCACCTTGACCGAGAACCCACTGGGGCCCTATGACAAGTCTTTCTTTGAGAATACAGGATAGCTATCCTGCCTTTCCTACAGTAGCTGGTAGCTAAGATGCATGTATACAACAACTAAGGGAAAACAAAACAGTGTTCATCTAAACTTCACCTCTCACACCAGGCGACCTCTGACTTACTCCTCAGCGTCTTGGATTCTACATCCGTAAAATGGGCGTGAAGAGACTTTCCTCATGGCACGGTGCTGAAGAGCACGTGAGTTTCAAGCACGATCTGTACATGCTCATCCATCAACACCTAACACCGCATAGGCACCAGTAAGTATGCAGGGGATCTGGAAAATGAATGAATATGAAGAAAGGCGGTTGGTATCTGATCGGATAAAAGGAGGCAGAAGTACCCACCTCTCTAGGCTGAGCCCTAGAGAGCAGTGATACTGAGGGAGCTGAGAACCAACTTTCCTTCCTCCTTTATCCTTTTTTATTTTAAATTTTAATTTTCATGGGCACATAGTAGGTTTGTTTATGGAGTACATGAGATATTTTGATACAAGCCTGCAATGTGTCATCAACACATCATGTAAAAGGAGGTATCTAACCCCCTGCTTCATTCTTGCAGGCCCCAAGTCCTTCTCCTGTGCTAAGGATGGCAACGTGTGTGGGATTCAGAAATTGCATTTAATAAACATTTATTGAGCATGTACTACGTGCTGGGCACTGTTTAAAGCTGTGGGAATATATCCATGAATTAAAAACCAGGCCAAAATACCCATCTACTCTAGTATAAAGAAAACAGAATTGCTGTCCTCAAGGAGCTTAGAAAGAGAGGCGGGTAAACAAGTCACAGCATAAAGTGTCAGAGGTGCTGACAGACGCCTTGGTGCAGGGCGCAGTGAGGGAGGAAGGCAACCAGCACGGGGAGAGTTGTGTGGGGTTTCAAGAGAAGCGCCACAAAGGAGGTTGCATCCAAGCTGAACGAGGGGCTGTCAAATCCTCGCCTGTGCTGTCCACAGAGATGCCTGGGAAAGACGCTGGGCTTTGGCACATGGTCGAATTCTCCATTCATAAAAGGGCAGTTTCAAAGATGGGGCCTTGTGCTGCCACAATAGATGAATTTCTCTGTTAACTTTAGGAGATAATAAAAATTTAATTAAACATCTGCTGGGTTACAAAAGGCAGCCATCATGAAAAAGTAATCTCTGTCATTTCCTCTTGAAAATGGCCAGTGGAAAATAGATGGGGAAAGCAGCCTGATAAAATATAAGGCAGTCTTGGCCAGGCTGGAGACCTAGCATGGAAAATTAGGAGACGCTTTTTCTTTCCTCTCTTTGAAGGTGTCTACTTTCTTAGGGGCTTCCTGTAAAAGAACCTGCAGTCAGCCCATTAACAGGATTCAGGCAAATCCCAGCACTTGTGGTGGACGGGAGGAGAAGTTGAAAGGACCTTCAATGTCAAGGGCAGCCTTGGGGCTCATTTGGCTGCAAATGATGGAGACTCCATCTTCAGGCATGGATGGATCCAGGTACTCATGATGTAATCAGGAATTTGTCTCTGACCATCTCTGGTCTCTGTCTTCCTCTGCACTGGCTTCATTCTTAGAGGGCATCCCCCGTGTCCTAGCAAAATGGCCTCTGCAGTCCTAGGTGTACATCCTACCTGCTGAGCACAGACAGCAGAAAGATCATCTCTTGTCTAATAATGCCTGCAGAAGTCCTAGGATTGGCTCTGAGCAGCCTGACTTGAGTCACATGCCAATACCTAAAGCACTCTCTGTGACCAGAGGAGCGTGCGTTCTCCTACGTCAGGCCTGGGTCACACATCCCTTCTCAGCACCAGGGGTCTGGAGCCAGTCCTTTTTGAACCACAGGGTCTGAGAGTGGAGAACTGGTCACTTGTCAAAGTAAAGCTAAGGCTCAGTTACCAACATAGAGTGGAAGGGATGCTAGTCAGAACAGAACCATCACCCGGTAGGGGCTCCTGGGAGAGTCTATGTCAAGGCGAGATGACTTAGCACTGCCACCGTGTGACCCCGGGATCCCAAGAGAAGGCGTGATTCTTGGTAGGCATTGGTCAGGAACCATTGCCTCTAGCTGCTGTGCTGATCGGTCACCATGAGCTTAGAAAGCACTGGTGGCTGGGTGACCAAAGGGACCTGCTCCCAAGCTCGCGCAGAGCAGCAGGGTTTAGAGGCTTGTCTCGGGGGAGGCATCAGAAACTGTGGCAATGGAAGCCACATGTGGCTGGGGCTGATGTATGTGCGCATGTGAAACCCTGGATACAATCAGAAGTGTTTGATGAGTGGGCAGATCCCGGCAGGATGAACAGTACCAACCACAAGCCGCCTCGTACCAGGCAGGCACTGTGCTGAGCACCTGAGGAATCATGTCTCTTCATCCTAACAGCAGCCCCAGGAAATAAGAATCACAGACTTTCTTTTATAGATGAGGAAACTCAAGTCGAAAGAGATTATTTCACTTGCTCAAAGTCACACAGCAGTAAGTGGCAGAACTGGGATTTGAACCCAGGACTCCTGGACCACAAAGGTCCTGCTTTTCTCACTTCAATATGGAACTCCCCCATACACACACACACACATACACACACACACACACACACACACAGAGCAAGTAAACACTTTGCACACATCCACACTGAGGCACCAGATCATGCAGGTTACAGAGAGAATGAAGAATCATCCATGGACCAGAAGTAGACATTTTAGTGCTGGGGGCCTGGGTTCAGATCCTGTTGTGATTGTTTGAAACTCCTGGCCTCTTGTAAGTCACTTAAGTCTCTCCTTGCTGTTTTATCCCCTGTAAAAAGGGAATAATAGTACCTGGCCACCCCCAGAACGCCACAGGACCAGGCACATGGATGGGTTTGAAAACCATAAAGATGTAAGTAATCATAATAATATTCTGCAGAGGAGGCCAATTAATGTATTAAATATTTTTGAGGGGGAAAATGGTTTGTGTTGATACCACAACAGTTTCTCAGCACGAACAATGCCATCTGCCTGCAAATATTGTGATGTGGGAAGGAAGAAACAATCTTCATCCAATTATCTTCCTTATAAAGATGTACTGAAGTACAATTAATTCTCTAACTCTTCCACAATATTCTCTTAATTAGTGGTATAAATAGGCATTTCTTCCCAAAGCTTCTGCTGCTATATACTAAACGCTGTTTCCTCATTCGTAATATGCTAATATACTAGTAATTAAGAGCTTTGAGATTCTGTTTAATGACGGCGTTTGGTTTGTTGAGGATAATTGCATCTCCTACCCACTATTCTGGAGTTACCAGGCAGAATCTAGAGGCATAAATGGGCACAAAAGGGAGAAGGGGAGCTCCTCCTCTCTCTGGGTGGTACCCATTCAGACCTGTCTCCCCTAGACCCTGCGGGGTATGAGCTCGACCCCTTTTCCTACTCCTTCCTGCAAAGGGCGGTGTTCTCCCAGCGTACGCATTTCCTCCTGTCCCTGCCTTTGGACTTGACATCTCACTCCCTCCAGACTTCTCACCTGCAAGCTGCAGCCTGAAGATAACACTAGCACAGGCTTCTCAGCCTCAGCCCTGCTGACATCTGGGGTGGGAAAATCCTCTGTCGTGGGGGCCATCCTGTGCACTATGGGATGTTCTGCAGCATCCCTGGCCTCCACCCACTAGTGAGCAGCACCCACCTCCCCGGCATAACAATCAAAAATCTTCCTGGGCACTGCCAAATATCTCCTGGGGCAGGTGGGTGCAAAATCAGCTCCAGTTGAGAACTGCTGACCTAGTGCAAAAAGATTAAGAACAATGGAAAAGTCTACTCATGGAGGGTCAATTAAATAAAACATGACACCTTTCTCCAATGAAATTTCTCCAGCAGTTAAAAAGAGGAAGTCGGCCCTATAAAAACCGATGTAGAACAATCTTCAAGCAAAAAAGTCAAGGAGCAGAACAGTATCTATAGGAAGCTGATTTTTATGTTCACCGTATTTGCATTCAGGAGAAGGACACAAGAAGATTGTGACAGTTGTCACCTCCTTGGAGGACATTTCAGTCTGTTCTGACTACTGTAACAAACTCCCATAGACTGGGTGGCTTGTAAACCACAGAAATTTATTCCTCACAGCTCTGGAGACTGGGAAGTCCAAGATCAAGGTGCCAGATAGATTTGGTGTCTGGTTGATAGGATTTGGCTGTGTCCCCACCCAAATCTCATCTTGAATCGTAGCTCCCATAATTCCCACATATTGTGGGAGGGACCCAGTGGGAGATAATTGACATGGGGATGGTTTCCCCCATACTGTTCTCGTGGTAGTGAGTAAGTCTCAGCAGATCTGATGGTTTTATAAGGGGAAACCCTTGCATTTGGCTCTTGTTCTCTCTTGTCTGCCACCATGTAAGATGTGCCTTTCACTCTCTGCCATGATCGTAAGGCCTCCCCAGCCACGTGGAATTGTGAGTCCATTAAACCTCTTTTTCTTTATACATGACCCAGTCTCGGGTATATCTTTATGAGCAGCATGAAAACGGACTAATACACCAGAGAAGGCCCATTTTCTGGTTCCTGGATGACCATCATTTTGCTGTATCCTCACATGACAGAAGGGTAAAGGGAGCTCTCTCAGGACTTATTCATGAGGGCACTAATCCCATTCACGAGAACTCTGCTTTCATGACCTAATCACCTTCCAAAGGCCCCACCTCCCAATAGCATCACCTTAGGGGTTAGGATTTCAACATGAATTTGAAAGGAACACAAATATTCCATCCCTAGCAGAAGGTAACCAGATAGCTGGACATCAACACAGAAGAAAAAGAGTAAGCTGGCCCAATAAGAACCAACATAGAATAATCTTCAGAAAAAAGTCAAGGAGCAGAACAGTATCAAGAAGAAAAAGCCTTGACATGGCTCAATTTTTGTATGAGTTTTGTTCCATAGACATGCATTACTTATTTAAAGATTAAATATAATAATAATTAAAAAAAATACCTAGCACATTGTTTGACTTGGAACAGTCTCGAATTCTACTTTTGTTCACTCCTCAGGGAGCCTCTCAGGCAGGATTTTTTTAATGTCACATTCTGTCATCTTGAACATAATCAACAACTCATATCTTGAAAGCATTTTCCAAGCCATGCAGACTGACATGTTCTTTGTGAGGCCAGGCCACTGCTGGGTTTTCAGAGAGAGAAACTGGGGTCTAAGGCTTGGGAGTGTCAGGTCCCTGAATCTGACATGACCTTAAGTCCTCTGTGACATTTCACAGGCAGGGTTGATGGGAAAGCTGAAATATAAAATCCAGAGATATGAAGGATCACCTGGAGGGGGTAGTTTGATTCATTGCTTTATGAAAGGAATTTAAATGGGGCTGCTTCAAATAGCGAGCCCCTTTGGCAGAAGAAAAATACACCTTGCCTGAAAAGAAGGGTGATTTATTTCACCCTTTTTAGGACCGTCTCTCTCTGATGATAGACATTTAAGTCCTGCCTCATACATGGGTCAGCTTATGGGTAATGAACACGGCATGAGAGACTTTAAAAGCCACTTAATCTCACTGGTATCAGTCTCCCTATCTGTCAACCACTCAAGTCATTGAGCCAGACCAACATTTTCCAGTGTGTTTGGTACAGCTCCGCAGAAAATTATTAGTTGTTATGCAAGAGATAAGGCCTCACGAAAAACTAAGCTGGAAAAAAACTGGCTTAAAGGCAGTTAGGCACATTGCTTTATTGCAGAACTTCTCAGAGCCTTTATTGAGAGTGACAGTATTTTTTTTTTTTGAGATGGAATCTCACTCTGTCACCAGATTGGAGTAGAGTGGCACCATCTCAGCTCACTACAACTTCCACCTCTGGGGTTCAAGCGATTCTCTTGTTTCAGCATGCATGTAGCTGGGATTATAGGCACGTGCCACCACGCCCAGCTAATTTTTGTATTTTTAGTAAAGACGGAGTTTCACCATGTTGGCCAGGATGGTCTTGATCTCTTGACCTCGTAAGCCACCCGCCTTGGCCTCCCGAAGTGCTGGGATTACAGGCATGAGTCACTATCTGGCAACAACAGTTTTTCTTGAAAAATTAATGTGTGCGTTTTTTTCCCTTCCTACATTTTCCAGGGTCCTTTTCTTAGAAGGTGTGGAGACCCTTCTCTGCTTCCTCAAATTAAAGTCTCTTCCTGCAAAGAAGCAGCTTCAATTCAAAGTCTCTTTCTGCCTTTAATAAGTCAGGTGAAATAGCATGGCAATGTGACATGTCTTCCAGCAGCAGGAAAAGGGTGATGAGTTTTGAAGGCAAGGAGAGAGATAAAAGAATCTGCAAAACTAGAGACAGAAGGTATTCTGGGGCTTCAGTGCCCTACAAAGTGGTACTCCCCACGCACCCCCGTGCCTCGCCACAGGCCCCCACCAATCAAGTAGATAACAAGACCCAGAGAAGTAGCTGCCAAAGAATTCCATTTGCCAGAGACAGCAAAGCTTCCAAACAAAAAGAGGGATCGCTCAGAGGATGCCTGATAACTAGAAGAGCCCTCACCCCATTGCATTCTGAGATGCCCCTCCCAAGACTGCAATACCAGGGGAGGAAACACCAGTGATGACCAAGGCTGAATCTCCCAATAGCCTGGGGGGAGAGCAGCTCAGAGAGGCACGAGTGGGTTTAAAACATATTTTTTTTAAAATCAGTGACAACAACGCAATGCAGGATTTGAAGCTTGCCGGTCGAGATTCATGTCTACAACAAGGACTAAAGAGCAGACTGAACCTCTAAGCGGGAACACATGCCTTCCCGAGCTTCTTCTCTTTCTGTCTGTGGATCATAGATGTCGCGGTGAGTCAATGAGGATGATAAAGAAGCAACATAAATTGCCGAGACTAATAGAACACCCAATGCATTCTACCAGATGTCCTTTAGTTCTACCAACTAAGAGAACACCCTGGCCCTTCAGGGCTCACAGGAGGACTCAATGGAAGAGACAGAGGATATTAGGGAGTGAAAGTAAGCTGCTTAGATGGTGCCCAGAAACTGAAGGGTAATTTAGCATTTCTAAGAGCCTCAACAAAGTGTGTGCCTTTTAGTCTAGTCATTCTTCTTCTGGGAAACTGTGATAAGGATTTAATATAGAATGCTAGGGGGATCTTCGGGTAATAAAAATTAAGTTATTCATAATTGGGGATGCAAGGGAAGGAAATAAATTGAAGTCCAAGAATTAGAGAATGAAGAAGGAAATTACAGCACCTCCACCTGATGAACTGTGATGCATCCATTAACAGTGAGGTTTATGGTAAGATGTTAGTGATATGAAAATATTTAATGTAAGGAAGCAAAGCGGGATACAGGTTGGTACATTTCACACATCTCAACGGGGACTAAAATGTGCAGAAAAAAAAGTCTGAAAAGAAATGTACTAAAATGTTAACTGGAGCAGGCAAGCGGGGAAGAATGGAAAAACCAGAGGACACGGTTTTACAGCACCCAAAGGCAGCGCGTAAGGCAGGTGGGAATTCCCTCTCTACCATGATGTCAAGATGTAAGAGCCCACCTGGAAAGGGGAGATGGGCTGGTCAGAGGAGAGCAGGGCAGAATGCAAAGATGGCACAGCATAGGTCCTCTCCCAGATTCGGAAATAGGGCCCTGTATTCATTTTTTACGCCTGCCATAACAAAAATGCCACAAGCTCAGCAGCTCAAAACAACACAAATGCATTGTCTTACTGTTACTGTAGGTCCAAAGTCCGGGTGGGCTTGACTGGGCCCACTGCTTAGGGTCCCACAAAGCCAAAGTCAAGGCATCAGCAGGGCTGTGTTCCTTCCCGGAGACTCTGGGGGAAATCCACTTCCAAGCTCATTCATGCTCTGGTTCAATATCGTTCTGTGTGGTTGTTGGACTGAGGTTCCCATTCCTTGCTGGCTATCATCCAGGGCTGGTCTTTGCTCCAAACAGCTGCCTACATTCCTTCTCATATTTTCCATGAGGCCCTCTCCACTTCCGATCCCTCTGACTTCACCCTCTGTCCCATCTCTCTGCCTCTGGCTAGAGAAATTTCTCTGCTTTTAAGGGCTCCGGTAATTAAATTGGGCCCACTCAGACAATCTAGGAGAATCTCCCTGTTTTAAGGTCCATAACTTAACATCTGCAAAGTCCCTTTTCCTATGTGACATACAATATTGGTGGGTTCCAGAGCACAAGGTATGGGCCTCTTTGTGGGCCGCTCTGCCAGCTGCAGATCCCACCTCTCCTGCTGCCTCACTTCAAGCACCTGACCTCACTTTCAAGCACCCGACACCACACACCAGAACAGGGCCGCCACCCTGCCTCCAGTCTGAACGCACCCCAGTGTCTGTCTCCGAGTGTGTGCCCAGAGCTAGAACACATCTGGAACTCCAGCAACCTCAACTGGGGGCTGCGCAGCCCCGTTCGGTTGTCTTCTCCTCGAGAGTCTCAAGAGACTGTTACGTAGCCAACACCAACCAGGCTGCACCCACTCCAATCAAACATTTGTCAGGGGGCTGTAAAAAACGTGAGAGAGGGCTCACACCTGTCATCCCAGGACTTTGGGAGGCTGAGGCAGGCAGATCACTTGAGGCTGAGAGTTCAAGACCAGCCTGGCCAACATGGTGAGACCCTGTCCCTACTAAAAATACAAAAGAATTAGCTGGACACGACAGTGCCTGCCTATAAGTCCAGCTAATTGAGAGGCTGAGGCACGAGAATCACTTGAACCCAGGAGGCGGAGGTTGCAGTGAGCTCAGATCACACCACTGCACTCCAGCCTGGATGACACAGTAAGACTCTATCTCAAAAAAAAAAAGTGAGAGAGAAGGAAGAACGACAGTTCCTGTGCCGCCCTCATCGCTCTGCCAAACTCTCGCGGCCTCAGCTGAACGCTCCTTGGAGCTGCCTCGGGAGCCATCCCTGAGAGAGGCTGGTTTCCGAGCCCCCTCCTCAGACCAACTGAATCGGAGCCTCTGGACATCAAGGCCCTGGAATCTGCATTTTCAATGTGTCCTTGCTCTCCCCCAGGTAATTCCTGTGCACACTGTTTAGAGGGGCGCTCTCTAACTCAAAAGCCTGACGCTACTAACTTAGAAAGGTGCATGCCTGGAGTGAGAATCAGAGGGCGGGTGGACTCTTCTCTGAACTCTGAAATTAATGCAGCATCAAGGGGAAGCCCTTTGGGAAACAGTGGGGAAAAAGAGAGGCTGGGCTGCAAAGCCAGACGAGGTTCTGCTGAGGAGAGTTCGCGGCGCGGGGCACATGGGAAGACGGACCAGCCTGCCTGAGTGGCTGATCTTGGCAGCAGGGTTGGGTTGGAGGATGAGCCTCAAGCAGAGCTAAGCCGAAAAGCTGGTGCAGCACTGCTGCAGTGCCCGTGTCTCGGGGCCAGGCGGGCCTGCGTTCACCAAGTTCCCCAGCTGTCTTATGCTGGGAAATAGCTCATTCTCTCTTAGACTGCTTCCTTATCTGTGAAATGGGGACAATGATAGTCCTTTCCGGTTAGGGCTTTTGGGAGAATGAGAGAGGTGTTTCACTTAAAGCTGTTTTGTGCCGGCCGTGGTGGCTCATGCCTGTAATCCCAGCACTTTGGGAGGCCGAGGTGGGCGGATCACTTGAGGTCAGGAGTTCGAGACCAGCCTGGCCAATGTGGTAAAACCCCATCTTTAAAAAAAATAAGAAATAAAGAAAAAACTGTTTTGCTTGCATCAGCGAAGAATGCTCTTGGCTGCAAGTAATAGAAAACCTATGACAGAAGTCCCAGAGGTTGGTTCTTTTGAGCAAGGATTCTTCGGCAGCTCCATAGGATCAGGACAGAGATCTCAGGCTCTGTAGGCAGGGCCTCCCAAATGTGCACCCAGATCACCTGGAGACCCAGGTGTAGATTTTGGTGCAGTAGGTCTGCAGTGGGGTCCACATTTCTAACAACCTGGCCTGCAGATCGCACTGAGTAACAGGAGCCTTTCTTTCATCACTACAAAATGGCTGCTTTGCTCCAGCCATCACGTTTTCAGGCAAGGCACAAAGGGGCATGGTAGAGGACTATGCTGCCCATGTCTCCTCCTGTTATCTAGGTAAAAAAAAAACGAAGCTTTCTCATGAGCTACTAGAGCAGACCTCCTCGTGGGTTTTGTTGGTCTAAAATAGGCCTTGCAGCTAGCCACAGCGACACAGGAAGCTGAGAAAATGATAAACGGGATTGTCAGGATGGGCTTGAAATTTAAGCCTTAAATCAGTAACAGTTCACCCAGAGCCGAGCGCTCTGCCACCCAGTATAAAGTCAGGTTTGTTGAGCAAGCAGGAAGGATGGATGCTGGGGAGCAAACTGCAGCATTCTAGCCACACTCACTGCTTGTTTATGAATAAAGCACTTCACATAAACTCGCAATACATGATAGCATTTCATCAGCAGCATCTCATTCACATGGATTGAGAGGACAAAATGCCAGTTGCCTTCCACACTCCCAAATGACCTCATGCAGAATGGGGGAGGAGGCACGAGGCCTCCTGGACTGCGCAGAGCATGCAAGATCATGGGAGCCGCCTTGAACAACTCAAGGAAAGCGTCCACACGAGTCAAGAGCTAAGTTCCCTGGGATCGTGGGTCACAGAGGTAAACCCCGAGCACACAGCTGGCTGCCTCCCCTTCTCTGTAGCTCACACTTCCCCAAGGGGCGATTTCCAACTTCACCCTTGTCCACTTCCTTAATCACAGCCTGAGAGTCACAGAAAGAAAATGCAGGCCCTTCCCTGAGGCTGTATCAAAGCAGAGCTGCTGCTTTCTTTCTAGTAGCAAGGAGGGAGACGTAGATTGGACCCCATTCGTGAATTTGGCCAAAGGGAGAAAGTATCTTCCTGGAAAGTCTTAAGTCTGCTTCCATTTCCAGGGTCACAAAGGAGGAAACCCCAGAGAACCTGGAAGCTGTGGAGACAAAGTTTCCACTGCCGGCTTCCTATTGGAATGTACAGGGTTGGAGCTCCCCTCCAGCTGGAAGCCATCTGACCTTCCAGGGCCCAGTGGACGGTGGCCTGGTTAATTCTGACCTCCCTGCCACTTGTCCCCTAGCTTTCGTTTTTTGCTGAGTAGAAGGTGAGCCATGTTACATCATGGTTGTTGTCACAGAGTCCATTTTACAGACAGAGAAAAAAAGCAAAGAACCAGAAAGGTAAGCTCTGAAAACTCATCTGAAGTTGTCTAACCTTGAAGGGTGTTGTGTTTAGATCTCATTAACAAGCTATCACTGGTGTTCAAGCTTACAAATGCAAATGGCCCTTCAGGAAGCCGCTATGGGCATAAAGAAAATTCAACAAGATTTGGAGTCCAAAAGCCTGGGTTTAAATCCTGGATTTTTCCATTTAGCAGTGCTTTGATGAAACTGAGCCAATTTCACTGACTTCATCTATATGGATATTGGTGATGAGAACGGACATAGTAATATAATCATCATAAATGATGATTGAGAGGGTGCTTAGTGGCACTGTTTAATTGCTTTACATGTTTATATTAACTCATTCTGCCACAATACTGAAGTCGCTGTGGACTATCATTATCCCCATTTTTTAAATGGGGAAACAGAGGCACAGAGAGATTAAGTAACTTGCCCAAGGACACACAACTGATAAGAAGTAAAACTATGATCCAACCCAGGGACTTGGCCCTATGGCCCAGGCTTATTTCCACTCTACGCCACTGCTCTTTGCAGCCTAGAAAATGCTAGACGCCATGGGGTACAATTTTGATATTCAGAAATCATTATCCCCATCTTATACAGAAAGAATATGTGACTTGCCCGACGACACAGAGACCACCCACTCCAGAGACCAAAGGAGACTCAGGAAGGCAGCTTCTCTGTGGGTTGCTCCTCCCTCCCCTTCCACAGCCCAAGTCCCCACAAATGGCCCCCTTGATGGAGCCATTATCCTCAGTCCTGAGAGTCCCCACCCATGCTGAGCACAGTCCCTGCAGCCCATGACCTCGAATCAAGAGCACAAGCCTCTATTCATCCCACTGGCAGGAAAACCAGTTAAGCATTTTGCTATTTTTATGGCTGCCAAGCCATTGGGTGATGCAAAGAACAATTTCTTTTCCTTTTTCTTTTTTTTTTTTTGTCTTTATTAATACATAATTACCCTGCCTCCATCATTCTTCTGCAGAATGTGTGCTTTTCTGTATAACATTGAGTCTATTTAAAAGCTGGGGTGAGATGTATTTTCAATGCCCAGAAAAAAATCTTGTTTTGTCCCTGGAGGGGAGAATGAGCAGAGATGAATATAATGTTTGTGTTACTGACTGTTATTCCTCATGAAAGGCTGTAATGAATAAGAAATAAAAGGCTGGGGGTGGAGGGGAGGGAAGGGTAGAAAGATGGAGCTGTGTAACTGCTGGCTCTTGGCCCTCTCTGAAGCCATTGGCTTGGCTAAGAAGCAGCCTCAAATCCCCACATTACTCCTTCAAGGTGGGTACAGGGTATTCTGTGCCAAAACTCCACTGCTCTTGACCAAGGGGTTCATTGCTATTCAGGTCTTCCTTTGAAAATGATGACAGTGTCCCTAATCCATGGAAACAGAAAAAAGCACACAAAACAAATATTCCCAGTGGTATTAGCACAGCAGATCTGACAGCGGCTGGCCCGTGCGGTTTAATCTCAATTGAAGGAGACTGGGGGGAGGGAGGCATCCATAGGAGATTTACAAAGAAGAGAGAAGCCTGCCTACCCAGCGTATGTTATATATAGAATGATAAGATTAATGATACAGAAACCTATGCAGGGACTACACTAGAAGCATCAAAATAATGATGGCGAGAGTAAGTCAGAGAATGTGCACACCAGGCCAGGTACTGTGGCTTACGCCTATAATCCCAGCATTTGGGAGGCCAAGGTGGGAGGCTCATTTGAGGCCAGGAGTTCAAGACCAGCCTGGGAAACATAGTAAGACTCCAGCTCTATAAAAATTTAAAAATTAGTTGGGTGTGATGGCACATGCCTGTGGTCCGAGCTACTCAGGAGGCTGAGGTGGGAAGATCGCTTGAGCCCAGGAGGTCAAGGCTGCAGTGAGCTGTGATCGTGCCACCACAGTCCAGCCTGGGTGACAGAGCAAGGACCTGTCTCCAAAAAGAAGAAAAAGAAAAGGTACACACCACACTGCACATGCCTGGCTACATGTTAACTATCAGCCACGACAATGCCACCAGCTGGCTAATAGGAAGGGTTATTATCTCACTGTGCAGTAGAGTTAGTACAACCGCACCTGATGTTTATTAGAGAGTTACGTTGTTCTGGGTGCTCTACCGTCCACAATAGCCCCTGGAGACAGGTGCTCCTCTTGTCCCCATTTCGCCAACGAGGAAACTGAGGCACAGAGAAGTACATGACTTGTTTGGTCACTCACTAGAAAATGGCAGGTTCTAACCCAAAGACTCCAGCTCCAGAGTCCATGGTTTCAGTAACCACCAGAATAGCATGGCTTTAGACAGCAGCTAAAAGAGCAGACTTTGGGCTCAGACTGACCTGGCTTCAAAAGACAGATCTGTGATTCTTCTGCCTCCTACAGAATCACAGAATTTTCACCCCGGGAGAACCATGAAGATGGCAGATTGAAACTCCTTGATTTCCTAGGTAACACAGAAACTTGGGAGCCTGAGAGAAATCCCTGCTTCAGCTCATGAGGCTAGACCACTGATGGCCTGCTCTGGGCTGGGCCATCATCATTTCTGACTTACCTTCTGGGGGATGACCAATGGGGACCACTCCTCAGCACCCCAATGCAACCCATGCCTCAGCTCTGGGGTTCTGCAGCCTGCTTCCCCCAGACCTGGAGGCGGGAGTTGAGAGTGCAGGGGCCTGAGGACTCCTTGAATGTCACAGCTGCCATCGAGGATCCAAGGAACCTCCATCATCTGGCGTCTCCCAGAAAGCCTCCCAAGAGTGAGCCCCAAGTGATTGTCCCCAGATGGGCACTTCCCTGCACTTTGATACTTGGTTTGATCAAAACTTACTGAGACACCAAGGAGGGAACCATAAAACAAAGTTGCACATAGCTCCAAGGAGGCCACTCACAAATGCGTTAAAAAATTGATCTTCGCATTTTAAAACATCAAATCTTACTCTTTTCCTCTGCAGGTTCCCCATTGGTGAAAGGGAGACAATAATTGTATCCACCTCTAGGGTTGCTATGGACGTGAAATGAAGCAAAGACACGCGCCCAGAACATCCGGGAAAGGTTAGGTGTGGTTCTAACGAATCTATCACACAGTAACATTGGAATCATTCAGCACGCCGGTGCCTGGAAAGGCTGAAATGACTAACATGTAGGCAGGCACAGTTAAAGCGTGCTCTGCAGGAGGCTGACTTTATGACGATGGCTGATATTACAGAGGGCTGGCGCCATGCCAGGGATTCTTCTAAGGGCCTAATGACTAGATCCTAACCCTCACAGCACACCCATGGTGAAGCTTAACTCTTTCCCCACGTCCTCTTCTTCTTTTTTTTTTTTTTGAGACGGAGTTTCACTCTTGTTGCCGAGGCCGGAATGCAGTGGTACAATCTTGGCTCACTGCAACCTCCACCTCCCAGGTTCAAGCAATTCTCCTGCCTCAGCCTCCCGAGTAGCTGGGAGTATAGGCACACGCCACCAGGCCCAGCTAATGTTTTGTATTTTTAGTAGAGATGGGGTTTCACTATGTTGGCCAGGCTGGTCTTCAACTCCTGACCTCAGGCAATCCGCCCACCTCAGCCTCCCAAAGTGCTGGGATTACAGGCATGAGCCACCCCACCCAGCCCACTTCTTCCTCTTTGGCTGCTTTGGGAATTGAAGCACAGCTAGGTTAAGTCACTTGCCTGAGGCCAAACAGCTAAGGAGCTGCAGAGACAGGATTTGAACCCAGGCAGCCTGACTCCAGAGTCCCAGTGTGTAACCACTACACCACACTACCTCTTGGGTCCACAAAGGAATTTATGTTTCAGGAAATAGTCGCCGATGACATCAGTTCAGCCACGCCCACACCCCAGCCATGTCCACCACACTCCAGCCATGTCCACCACACCCCGGCCAGGTCCACCACACCCCAGCCAGGTCCACCACACCCCAGCCATGTCCACCATACTCCAGCCATGTCCGCCACACCCTGGCCATGTCCACCACACCCCGGCCATGTCCACCACACCCCGGCCAGGTCCACCACACCCCGGCCACGTCCACCACACCCCGGCCACGTCCACCACACC
>NW_022437032.1:4779452-4781473 GCF_009761245.1 Sapajus apella
CCACACCCCGGCCACGTCCACCACACCCCGGCCACGTCCACCACACCCTGGCCACGTCCACCACACCTCGGCCAGGTCCACCACACCCCAGCCACGTCCACCACACTCCTTCCTGGCTCCCTACCAAACTGATTTTTTTTCCCTTTTGCTTTCATTGTTTTATTTGTTTTTCTGATTTTTAGAGGAGAAAAAAATTAATCCTGAATGAAACCAAGTTTCATTGCAAATGAAACTGAATTGTCCACAACTGAAAGTATGTAATTAAAGAATGTTAATCTCCTGGCGATTCTTCTCCCCACCCCACCCCAAACCAAAAATACATGAACATTTGCAAAAGAGAATTCATCTTTACCTGAAACTATAATTAAGCGGCTGCTGGCGGTTACCTTGGTGACATTTAAAAAAAATCCTTCACTACAGCTCCCCACTCTGGATAATACAAACTTGGCAGCCAAATAAGTCAACAGGTTGCCCAGGAAACAGTTTCCTTGACAACCATGAAGATAGAAGGGGACGAAAGAGTTAGGGAAATGTCAGAGTAACAATGTTATATTAAAGGAGAAAGGGCCCCTTTGGCTTGCTGAGGAGCTTCCCAACTTGTACTGAGCAGCAGAGCAGAGAACACAAATGACTCTGAACATGACAAAGGCGGATGGGGAAACGGCAACCCCTAAGTCTCCCTTCAGTGGCTCACCCACAGGGTGGAGTTGCAGTGGTGGGCATGGAGCAGCGTGCATTGAGCACCTACTACGTGCCAGCACCACCCATGTCCCCTGGCTCTGGTCTTGGCTGTTTCTCTCCACTTTGGAACCTTGGCCAGGTGGGCCAGGATGCTGGGAATGACAAGCAAACCAGGAGCGTCTTTTGAAATGTTAATGTCTGGGGTTCTCCCTGTGTGTTCACCTTCCTACCCTCTGTTTCGGCCAGGCTAACTCTGTGCTTTCCAGTCTGGTCTGGGGAGAAGAGGAGAGAGTGTTTGCAGGATGGAGAAAGCTGAAACTTTGTTTTCAAAGGCCACATAGCTCATGGGTGGGATTGGTCGTGTGTCCTGGAATGCCAGGAGAGCAGACATGAGCGTCCCTGAGGAATACAAGAAGGGAGAAGGAGGGATGACCCAGAGAGTAAAAGGATTCCTCAAGCAGGGATCTGGACCCTGAACCTTGCCCAAGCTGCAGGTGGGGGGTGGGGAGTGTCATGTCCTTGGAAAGGGATGGCCACAGGGTCTCAGTCCCACCAAGAGTGGCCAGGAAGGAAACAGCCAACCTGGGACATTATGTTGATTGGGACAATATATGTCTCCAGAGTGACCCATGTGGACGGATGACCGTCAGCGCCTGGCTGGGCATTTGGGGCTATGCAAGCCTCCAAATCTTTCTGCACCCAAGAACAAGTGAGGGAGGCCTGAAGTCAATTTAAAGAAAATAAAGAAATGTTCTATTTCTTGTCTCCCTAAGTGTGTGGACAGAGAGCCATGCTTGCCAGGTACAATTTTCAGCTGCATTTTCCAAACCACTTGAGAAAGTCCCACGGCTGAATTCTGCAAAGATGGGAGAGAGGCGAGACAATGCAGAGGCTTCTAGAACCAAAAACTCCAAACCTATTTTCCCTTCCACAAGACTCTGCCAACCCTGGCTGGCCCTGCCATTGCCATTGCCTTGCACCTTGTCCAAACGGGCTTTTAATAAAATTATTCTCTGACCATCAGTGAGAATGCACTGACATACTGCGAATCCTCACAGAGCATATGGTAAACTCAGGACTGCCTCTTGTCATAGGTGAATCTGACACTGACAAAAGGAGAAATTGATCTGACACAGCACATGTCACAGCACACACAGCAGGAACGAGAAAGCCTTGCATTTGTATAGCACTTTCACAAAAGACAATCGCCTTACTGTTTTCAACAAACCATGTGTGGCAGGTGCTCATCTTACAGATGAGAAAACCAAGGCGCAGGAAAGGTGAAGCCTTGCCCAGGCTCCCCTAGCCAAGTCAGCTGCAGGGCCCAGGACCAAGGCCAG
>NW_022437032.1:4781573-4873880 GCF_009761245.1 Sapajus apella
GTTTATTAGGAAAGTAAAGGAATAAAAAACGGCCACTCCATAGGCAGAGCAGTGGCATGGGCTGCTTAGACTTATAGTTATTTCTTAATTATATGCTAAACGAGGGCTGGATCATTCATGAGTTTTCCAGGAAAGGGCTGGGCAATTGCTGGAACTGAGGGTTCCTCCCCTTTTTAGAACCTATAAGGTAACTTCTGGCTGTTGCCATGGCATTTATAAACTGTCATGGTGCTGGTGGGAGTGACTTCTAGCATGCTGATGCATTATAATTAGCATATAATGAGCAGTGAGGACAAACAGAGGTCACTTTTGTCACCATCCTGGTTTTGGTGGGTTTTGGCTGGCTTCTTTACCACATGCTATTTTATCAGCAGGGTGTTTGGGACCTGTGTCTTGTGCGGACCTCCTATCTCATCCTGTGACTAAGAACGCTGTAACCTCCGGGGAATGCAGCCCCGTAGATCTCAGCTTCATTTTACCCAGCCCCTATTCAAGGTGGAGTTACTCTCGTTCGAATGTCCCTTACCATTTTCAGTCTACCTTTTTTACTTTTGCCTCCCCAAATACCCCAATGGTTCTCAACTGGGAGGTGACCCCCTTCCATCCTTGCCTAGGGTCCATTCATCAATATCTGAATAAATTTGGGGTTGTCATACAGAGAGGGGGATGCTCACGGGTAGAGACCAAGGAGTCTTCTGCTCAACATCCCATAATACTCAGGAAAGCCCCGCCCTACAAAGAATTGCCCGGCCCCCAGTATCAACAGCCAAGGCTGAAAAGCCCTGCACTCTGAGGGGGATAAGAAGAAACTGCACGTGGGAAGCACCCAGCTAGGAGTGTGGCATCATAGGGATTGCCAATGATGCCGTTCACAGCGCTGTCCCAGTTGGAAAGTCCGGCTTATTCACGACATGGAAGGAAGCAAAAGTACACTGAGAACTCGGGGGCTTTGGTTCTGAAGTTTATTCCTTTGGTAAGAATTCATTGACTTCCTTCCATGGGAAAGGCCCTGGGGTCCACAAAGGAGTAAAACGTCCTGTTTTGTGGACAAGGTCATGCAGTGGCCTTTAAGTCTAAATGCACAAGCCAGGACGTAATCCCCAAGAGCACTGGGGATGAGGGTCCCAGAAGATCTCATTGCCACTGGCTCTTTCTGTAACCCTGAGATCAACTGAAATGTTGCTAAATTCTTCTTCCCAAATGCCAATGGGCATTTACTAAACGGTGAGAAAAGGCATTCAGGAAACCCAAACACGAGCCACTGCTTACACATTGGAGAACTCAAACCTCAAAAACAATCAAAGACAAATTATTTTGCTCTATCAATTTTCTCCCTTACACTCACCACCAGTGAAGAACAACAAAAGGCCGGAAGCTAAGGGAGGAGAATGCGATTTGCATATTCAACACCCCCTTGGAAGATGAAACTAACAGAATCACAGATGATCAGGCTTAAAGGTGTAACAAGGTGGAGTGTGGGGAGGTGGCAAACCGTTCAGCGTCTAAAAGCATGAGCTAAAAATACCCTGCACGTGTCATTTACAAATTCACAGGGCTATTTAGACAATACTGTGATCAGACTGCAATTGATACATGTTTTCACCCCAGTGATTAAACACAGCCTGATTTTTAAGTACCAAACAGCTGCCTCCAGGTTTGTCTTGTAAAACCTATCTTTCATTTCTGTTTTTGATTGGCACACCAGGGGGTCACAATCACTGCTCCTTTATCCCCAGTGCCTAAAATCAGCTGATACTCGGCTTCGGGAAGGGGCGGCTTCGGGAAGGGGCAGGTGAAAGGAGGCAAAGGGGGAAAAGGGAGGAAGCAAAAGCTCCAATAAGAGAGGCTTCTAATCACTGGCAAGGAAGATACCGGCGCCTTCTACCCGGCAGCTTTCTCCCAAAGCCTTGAAGGGCGGTGGGGGTGGAGATCAAGGAGATAAAATGACAACAGCCTGTGTCTCTGGAAATAATTAAATATTCCCCCTTCACACTGAGAGGGAGGGCAATAAATAGCTCAATATGATCAGGCAAAGCTTTCTAGGGACCTGGAGAATTTCAATGAATGTGAGCAAAATGATTCTGCTCAACAGCCTCCCTCCCCACTACCTGTAGGGGCAGCGGGCTGAGCTGAAGGTGGCTTCTGCAGAAGCTGAGAGATGGATGTGTCCAGAGCCTCTGCATTTCTTTGAGGAGGAAAGGGGGCGTCTGGGTTTTCTTTGGGGTTGATGGAAAGGTTCTAAAGTTAGATAGTGGTGATGGTTGCACAATTTAGAGAATGTACTAAAAACCACAGAATTTCCCACTTTTGAAAGGTGAATTTTATGTATGTAAATTACATTTCAATAAGGCTGCTATTTTAAAAAGAAATAGATAAAATCAAAAAGTTACTCTGCATATTTTTTTTTCTTTTGAAAAAGAGGGGGAAGGTGGTTTAGACACAAGGACACTGGATTCAAATCCTGCCTCTCCTGACTTGCAGCCGTGGGATTCTGGGGACCTACTCAGCCTCCCTGCATCTCAATTGTTCCATCTGTAGAGTGGGGATGTTAAAAATGTCCTTCCCTCATAGGGCCGCTGGGAGGACGAGTGTGATGGGTTTGTGGGAGCCTGACACCAGGAAGGTACTCGCTGGATGGATGGTTTGTAGGAGGCTGGAAAAGCTCCACTCACAGGTGCTTAGGTGGAAAAATGGGCTGGAAATGGGGTGAACCAACAAGTTTCAGACAACAGGACTAGGGAACCCTGTGGTGAGAGCTTAGTCTCCTCAGACCCTTACACAGTCACTTGCCCTAGAGATGTAGCACCTATAACAACAGCGAGCATTTATTGAGCACTTACTGTGTGTAAGGCACCTCGTATGCGCCTCATCTCACTGAATCTTTGTTTCAACCCTAGGAAGCAGGTACTATTACACCCCCTTATTACTAACAGACACAGTTTAGTCACTGGCCCAAAATCACAGACAGTAAAAGGCAGGGCCAGTTCAAATCCTGGCAGGCGGGTACCTGAGCTAAGTCAGGGGTACTAGAACTGGCTCCTAGCAGCCTGAGGAAGCAAGTTGTTAAGTATTCAGGCGTTCTAGTGATTAAACATGGGGAATGGGGGGTCTGACATGCCTCATCATACCCTCCTCCCTTTTGGAATTCAGGAAAAGCCAACCTGTAGCTGTGGGACTCTGGGCACATACTCGGCCTCCCTGAATCTCAATTGTTTCATCTGTAAAGTGGGAATGTTAAAAGTGTACCTCCTTCATATGGCTGCTGTTAGATCAAGCATGACGCTGTCTGTAGAAGAATCTACAAGTAGGCTACTAAATCATTGGTAGCAACTTTGTTGCAAATCAGCCATAATGGGAGTATTTACACTAAGGAAATCAGCAATTTTGATAATCCTCGGTTCTTTCCTAGCCCTGCCCCCATCCAGTTTCCCAGCACATCATCGATGACCACGCTGGGAGGGAACTTTTGACTCTTCCTTCCTACTTGTAATGATAAGAAACCTTGACCTGCTGACATGCTCATGGCTCTTTAGGGCTCACAATATGCTTCTAAATCCACGTAAACCAAACCAACAAAACTGTGAGGGAACGATTATTTGCACCTCACTTATTTGTGGGATCTAAAAATCTAAACAATTGAACTCAAGAAGATAGAGACACAGTACCAGACGCTGGGAAAGATTAGTGGGAAAGTGGGAAGGTGGGAGGTGAGGATGGTTAATGAGTACAAAAAAAAGTAGAAAGAATGAATAAGACCTAGTATTTGATAGCACAACAGGGTGACTATCATCAATAATAATTTGTGTATTTTAAAATAACTCATTTATTGTAAATTATTATTTTAATTATAAACAATTATTTTAAATAGTTGAGTTATTTTTAAATGTGCAATTAAATTATTGTATATTTTAAATGTATAATTTAATTGTAAATTTTAAAATCCAATTATACTGTTTTATTTTAAACACAAAGGTTAAAATTCAGTTATACTGTTTTATTTGTAACACAAAGGTTAAGTACTCGAGGGGATGGATACCCCATTTTCCATGTCGTGATTATGACACATTGCATGCCTGTATCAAAACATCTCATGTACCCCATAAATACATTTACCTACTATGTACCCACGAAAGTTTTTTTAATTTTTTAAAATTATTTGCATTGATGATGATCAAAACAGCCACCAAGAGGTGATCAACCCAAGGGCCTAGGAGGCCCGCAGACCTTCTGAGTTCTAGCCAGGCCCTTTCATCTTGAAGGGCAGCAGCCCCAGAAGTGGGTAGCAGGTAGGGTCTGTTTAAAGCTATCTGGCATCTCCATGGCAACAGGCAGTAGCTGTCCAGTGGGCTATGGGGAAGGGACCCTCTGCACCATTCCACAGACTGATTCCACAGGTCCCACAGCCCTGCCAAGGAGTCGGCAAAAGCTTTTTGCAGTTTCCACATGGAGACGATCTGGAGGTGGAAGTGAGTGGGTGTAGAACTCAAGGCAAGTGAAACTTCGAAGTAAAGTCTGACTGAGCCCAGTGCTTTGCATTAGAGAAAAATAATCAATGTTTCATGAATGAACGAATGAATAAATGAATGAGTGAAAAGTCTTGTCTATACTCAAGAGATTTATAAGCTCAGTCTCAAGCATTAAGAGACGGGCTTGTTCACTGGTGAATTTCACTAATGGCTTCCCTGCGTTCACGCTGTTTGCTGCAGCTTTCTGGTTCCACACTCCCTGACTCTGGGTTCGGGAATATGACTCGCTTTGGCCACTGGGGTATGTTAGCTCATCTGATGCCAGCAGCAGAGCTTGAGAAGCCTGTGGGTATTCCCACTTGTCCTCCTGCGTGATTGGGATACTACAGCTGTCTCTGGGACCACTGCCACCACCATGGGAACATGTCACACTGTGAGGAATGTGGTGGTAGGTGGAAGAGAGCCAAGTGGTCCCAGCAAAGACCATGCTAGACCACCAGCCCCCAGCGCAACTGCCAGGTGACCACAGACACATGAATGGGACCAACCGAGATCAGCACAACTGCCCAGCCTACATCAACCCATGAGAAATTATAATGACAATCAAAGGTTACTGGGGCTTTTTCATGTTTGAAAAAGATTTCTGTTTTAAAAATAAATGTTATTGTGTTTATTTGAGGTTTACAACATGATGTTATGGGATACATACAAATAATATGATGGTTTAAAAATTATTGTTTGAATGGATGTAAAGATGGAAATAATAGGCACTGGGGACGCCAAAAGGGGGAAGGGTGGGATGAAAGTGAGGGTTGAAACTTATCGGGTAGAATGTTCACGATTTGGATGAGGGGTTCACTAGAAGCCCAAACCTCACCATTATACAATATGTCCATGTAACAAACTTGCACAGGTACCCCCTAAATCCATAATAAAAAAAATTCTTAAAAAGCCTATTTGTTTGAAGCCACTAAGTTGTGGGGTTGTTTGTTACACAGCAATAGCTACCTGATACAGGCTGCCTGCTTTGCACCTGTATCACCACTCCCTTGGGAAATATATTTTAATACCCCCGTAGCTGAGAAAGACACAAAGAAATTCTGAAGAAACAATAGGCTTTATTCTCATTCCTGCTTTAGAAGATAAGTTTTGCCTGAATCATTACTAATCTGTCTCCCTGCAAACCACCATTTACCTGCAGCCAGATTCTCTGCCAGGATTAGAGGACATCGACTGGTCTAGAACTGATGACTTAAAAGGTGTTTGGGCCTTACCCTTCTTAGGGATCTCTTTTTCAGGGGATGGCGTAAAGTCCCAAGATACACCAGAATCAGCCCTGCTAAGGACTGGCTGATCCTTATGTGACTTTCAGTCTTTTCCCAGTAGAGGTGAAAGGAAGTGGTCTGTACTCTCTCTACTCCAAGTGGGGTCCAGGGAACAGCAGCATGGGGATGGAATTATCTGGAAGTCTGTCGCAAACGCCAAATCCCAGGCCCCATCCCTAACCTCCTGCATCAGAACCTGTGCTTGAAGAGGATACCAGGTGATGTAACTGTAGATTTTGTGCAGGTAGTGCTGCTCTGCAGCACCCGTCTCTGCTCGTGGAAGTTCATCTAAGTTACAGGGGTTTTAAACCAGAACATCACCTTCATTCTCAGTGTTATAAAGGGCACCCTTCCGGCCAGGCACGGTGGCTCACACCTGTAATCCCAGCACTTTGGGAGGCCCAGGCAGGTGGATCACCTGAAGTTGGGAGTTCAAGACCAGCTTGACCAACATGGAGAAAACCCGTCTCTACTAAAAATACAAAATAAGCCAAGTGTGGTGGCAGATACCTATAATCCCAGCTACTCGGGAGGCTGAAGCAGGAGAATCACGTGAATCCAAGAGGTGGAGGTTGCAGTAAGCCAAGATCGCACCATTGCACTCCAGACTGGGCGACAAGAGCAAAACTCGGACTTGGACGGAAGGAAGGAAGGGAGGGAGGCAAGCAGGGAGGGAGGGAGGGAGGAAGGACACACTCCACTAACAACAGAACACAGACAAATCCCCAACCTCCAATGTTCCTAATATGCACACACACACACACACAGGCGTGCACACATTTCCCTGAACCAGGCTTGTCAAAGTCCCTCTCTTGTGAGCCCTACTTGAAAGATTTTGTCTTCTGAAGCACAGCGCTCTGTACCTTAAAGGGCCTCTCAAACGTCCCACTGAGACCCAGGGTTTCATTCACGAGAAGACTTAGTCTTGCTAGGAGATTAAAGGTATCAAATGATTCCTTTCTGATGCCGACAGGATAGCTGCCTGCCTAAAATACAAAAGCCTCATTGGAAGTAATCTCCATGGAAATCATTAACCCAGTTTATTAACAAGGAAAAAAATCCTAAGGAGATTTTAAACTTCTAAAATATCTTTGCAAGCTAGTGGCGATGAAAACAAAGCATTTATAAGGCAACAGAGTCCCTATCGCAGAAGTGCAATTCAAAGCAATAACGCTCTCTGAATTTTGGCAATTCTATTTTAGGCTCTTAATAAGCCCTGGAAATCCTGTTAATTGAAATTACCGACCACACACCAACACCTTCCCTGAAATAATTCACACCTTAATCATCTCACGAAATATTTTTTTCAAGAAAAAAAATATGTATATGAGGTTACTTACGTGCTACTAACACATGATTTTCTTGAACTCTCTGAACTATGGGATGAAAAGACAATTGACAGATAGACCAAGGCTGTGTTTCCAAATGATTTTTCGTCCCGTGTTCACGATAACCTTTTCACGAGAGAGCTGTTGAGGCTGAAGGTGACTATAATTACATAGCCACCAGCTCTAGAAGACAAGATCGTTCAGTGACACCGAGAAGGCTCAGGTTCAGAATGCTTTAGGCAGCATGCAAATGTATTCTGATTTTCTTCAACTCCCTTCAGAAGGGGGAAAAAGAATCTTGTTGGAAGTATGTTCTTGAGGTGGAGCTGGTAACAGATTAATTAGAAAAATGAAATGGTCAGTTTTCTCTCTCTTTCCAAGCTGAGATGAAGCAAGCTTTTAAGGACCAGCCCCCTAATTTCAGAATATGGTCAAATAGATCTTCTCCAGCCATTTGGAATCAGTCACTGGAGTGACCAGCTAGTGCCCGGATCACATCCATCCCCCTTTTGGCTGACTCCACCTTCTGATCCTCCACTTTAGAAACTTTCCTCTATCTCTCTTAGTTTGTGGGGACTGGGAGAAGCTGACCTCAGTTCTGAGGCCAAAGGGAACCACCTGACCCAGGCCTGGCCAATCAGCTCATCTCCTCCCTTCCCAGTCCCCAGTGATTGGTTCAGGGGTGGGCATGTGACCTAAGTCAGTCCACGTAGAACTTTTCCTGGAACTATTGGAAAAGAGGTCCTCTCTTTCCACTGGAAGCTGCAGGGGGTAGGGCTGGAGCTGCTGGAGCCTCCCAAGAAGAGCCTGCCTGGGAATGAAGGCAGCAGAGAGGAAGGCAGAGCTGAGGGAAGGAAAAGTGAATTTCTTCATAAGCCCTGGATCCAGCCATACCTGAAACCTCCCGACTTCTAAAATCTGAGAATTAACAAATTCCCCTCTTTTGTTTGTTTAATCAGTTTTGAGTTGAGTTTCTGCTGCTTATAAGCAAAGCTGTCCACCTCGTTCTATTCAAAACCCCTCAGGATTTTCACAGCAACGTCAAAAACAGCATATTCCTGTGCCAAAACAAACAAACAAAAAACACCTCTCAAGAGAACATCTAGTCTATCCGCTTCTATTTGAGTATGCAAGTAGTCTAAACTTTTAAAAATTTTGTCTTCTTCGTCAACATCCCAAGGGACTGAGACTGCAACCTCCATCCAAAACCAATTTGAGAAAACTCTAGGAGATGAAATTCTGAGCTTAAAGATGCAACATACGTCTGTAGGTGGCTTGGGAAATATTCTTCTGACTGACACAAAAAAAAAATCCACCAACAAAACCAAAATCCTAATATTAGATTTCATGTGCTACCAAGTAAACTTTTTCTCATATAGAACAAATTGTTTCTATAGAAATGAACGCTTTTCCAGCAACCCAGTCTCTATTAGGGTTGCTATGGGAACAGATTGAGAAAAATGGGGAAATGTAGAAAAAGGTAAATGACTGCTCAGTTTCCTTTTTTTTTTCCTGGAAACCTACAGAAGGCAAAGGTCTTTTAACTTCCGAGTACCTTAATACCTGAGGCCAACTCCAGGAATACTTAGGAAGACAATTTTAACTCTGCTGAATGCTCGTTCCCCGGCAAGCTTTCCATCAAGTCACTAAACTTGAGTTTAGAATATGACAAGTTTTAGTAAGAACCACCCTCCAAAGTTTGTTTCTAAGGACCAAGGGTAGGCAGGACTGTGGAATAAGAAGCTACAAAGCCATGAATGTAAGTGTGTAATAATAGGCGCTGACGACGGCGTGCGAGCTACAGACATCGTCTTTTGGAGAGCAACCCTTCCTTTGGAGAAACAAGCCCACATGCTTTACGAAAGCATCCTTGTACACGGTAAAGTCAGCAGCTTCCCGGCTCTTGTGGCGCCAATGAGGAATACACTGGTAAATGTTTTCCATTCTCTACCAAAGAGTGGAAGGGAGTGCGAAGCCAAGCTAGGCATCAGACAGTCCTTTCACCATTGCTGTTCCTGAAATCGTCCATTTACAAGTAGGGTATGTCATCTGTCTGATGAAGGAAGAGAATTCTCTCAACTCTCACCAGCTGTAAAGCCAGTAGGATGGCGTGGAGAGCCATGAGAAGCCAGAAAGCTGCAATCACCAATTTAGAACCTCATGACCTTGGGACAGTCGTTTCATTGCTCTGAGCCAATTAAGTTACTCTCGTCTGTAAAATGGGATTAACAAGGTCTGGGAAACAGAAATCTCAGCTGGTACAGAGTGGAGTTATCAACCCTACTTCATACAAACCTCACATGTCTTCAGGAGCCAGACAGATAACATAAATGAGTGAAACCGGGAGTGTTTGTAAAACAATGGAGAATAGTGAGGTCCGTGGCAAAACCAGAAAGCAGTATGCTCGTTTACAGTTCAAAACAAGTTTAACACCTTGCCTGCAGGTCAGATGCACCTTGCTGCCTGCCAGCTGAAGCCCCCACATCTGCATCCACTGCGTAATATGAGAATTGTGACAGATGTGACACCACTGATGACATAGAGCCTACCCCCATGGAAACTTGACTGCTGGCGGGGGAGGAGAGATGTGGGGCCACTGGGAATGACTTCAGGTGAGAAGAGAAGGGTTCATCCTGTGAAGGTCCACCTCCTCACCTCCTCACCTCCTCCTCTGCCTCCACCCTGATCCAAGCCATGGTCACCTTTCACCTGGGAGAGCCAGGAGCTCCCTCGCTGGACTGCCTGCGTCTACTCTCACCCCCAAGACCAGTCCTCAACGCACAGCAGAGGGAATCCTGTAGAACAAAAGTCAAATTGCCTCCCCTCCTCTGCCCCTGACCCTCCAAGGGCTCCCTACATTCTTCAGAATAAAAACTGTAGCTCTGGCAGTGACCCCATGTGACTGTATCATGTCCCACTCTCTGCCAGCCACAGCGGCCCCCTTGATGTTCCTCAGACACACTTGGCATCCTCCCGCCTCAGGGCCTTTGCACCTGATGCTCCCTGTGCTTAGGACATTTTTCCTCTGGGCATCCACACGGCCGGCTCCCCAGCCCCTGGGCTTTCGCTCTACTGTTACTGCTTTTAGCGAAGACTTCCTCCGGCCATTCTATAAGAAATGAAGACACCCCAACCCCAGAACTCAGCCCCTTCCCTGCTTCAATTTTCTTTAACCTCCTATCACCGGCTAGCCTGTTTGTCTGCCTCTTCCTCTGGAGATAAACTCCATGAGAGCAGGGATTTTTGTCTGCATTGATCACTGACTCCCAATGCCCAGAAGAGCCCCCTTTGCTGAAACACTGAATAAAGCAGGAGAGTGGAAGAGCGGGAGGAAGGTGCCAGAGGCCACGCTGGTGTGACCTCCCCAGGGCCGCGGGGAGAAGATGTTTCTACATCAGGGCAGCTCTTTCAGCAAGTGTGAGCACCCACCACAGGCCAGGTGACAGGTGCTGGAGACAGGATGCTGTGATGGACAGGTGAGGTACCCCCTGTCTCCCAGACAGCTGACAGCCTAGGGGCCACGCAGGCAACACGGCTCAACAGAATTGCAGCCAGTGAAATATGCTATAAAGAAAAAATAACACAAGGTGAGGAGTCGGGCAGTGGGAAAGGATGCTTGGTGCTGAGGTGGGTGGTCTGGGGTGGCTTCCCCGAGGAGCAGCCTGATGGAGTGGGAGACCCAGAGGGAAGGGGCACAGAGCGCATGTACCTGCCTGGTCCTGCCACCCTCTCCTGCCAGACCCTCTCAACTGATGGAGCCCCACCTGTGCCTGTTTGTCCTTCCCCTTTTGGAACTGATGGAGCCTCACACCACAGGTGGGCGGCCTGGCCGGAGGACTGTCTCCCAGCTCACTCCGTCTCCCTCTTCCAGTTGGTCAAGGGAGCTCCCCACAGACAGCGCTAGTATCTCCTTCTTCTGGGTTGTGTGATCTGGCCTTGTTCTCTCTTTCTTTGGTATAAACCCACCTTGTTTGTGGAAAGGTAATGCGCCTGACCAAAGCATTACATGTCCTGGGCCCCCTTACAGCCACGCTGCAAAGCTCAGTGTTGTCGGGCAGAATGTTCCTTAAAGAGAGGTGCCCCAGCTGGGAAGTGGGCTCCTTTTACCCATTGCTCCTTCCTTCCTTTCTGATGCCTGGAATGCAGACACAATGGCTAAAGCTCTAGCAGCCATTTTGGTCCATGAGGCAAAGTCAAGGGAGGTGGTGTGAAAAAACACCACCTCCAGGACCTTAGAAGTCCAGGACCTTAGAGATCAAGGAGTGGTCAGACCTGTCACAAACGGCCTGCCTACTTCTGAACTTACTTTGTGTGATTAAAAAATATATCCTCCCATTTGATACACACCAGAGCTGTGTTATGACTCATGAGCCCTGGGTACATTCGCCTTCACGGGCTCCTCCCTCTCTATCAAAGTATAATAATTACAATTTTAATTATAATAATTTAATTACATATCACATATAATTATATATCATATATAATTATGATTAAAAATTATATTTTGTGACTATGTTGGTATAAAGACAAATACAGCCTAGGCTGGATTCATTATGATTCATTCATTATTACTATATTCGTTTTTTTCTTCTGATCTTAAAAGAATTTTTTTTTTTTGAGACAGAGTCTCACTTGGTCACCCAGGCTGGAGTGCAGTGGTGCAGTCTCGGCTCACTGCAACCTCCACCTCCCAGGTTCAAGCGATTCTCCTGTCTCAGCCCCACGAGTACCTGGGATTACAGCCACCTGCCACCACGACCGACTGATTTTTGTATTTTTTTTCAATAGAGACGGGGTTTTACTATGTTGGCCAGGCTAGTCTCAAACTCCGGACCTCAGGTGATTCACCTGTCTCAGCCTCCCGAAGTGCTGGGATTACAGGCAGGGGCCACTGAGCCCAGCCGAAGAAATTAAAACGGAAACTATTTTGTGGGCCCCTGAAAGTATCACGGGCGCGAGGCCCTGTGCCGCCAACGCCTCATGGACAGGTGCACCCACTCCACACGCTTTACTGCGCTTTACTCCTTTACCACGTGATGCGGTAGAGCCTTTTATTCTTCCCATCTTTTCAGTTCAAGAAACTGAGGCCAGACGCGTTGAGCGATTTGCACATATTTGAATCGTGGTCTGTTGAGCTGCAAAGTCTAAGTTTTTAACCTTTTCTTTTTGAGACGGCCTCTTGCTCTGTCACCCAGGCTGGAGTCCAGTGGCGCCATCTCGGCGCCTCTTGCTCTGTCACCCAGGCTGGAGTCCAGTGGCGCCATCTCGGCTCACTGCAACCTCCATCTCCTGGGCTCAAGTGATTCTCCTGCCTCAGCCTCCCGAGTAGCTGGGACTACCAGTGCCCACCACCATGCCCAGCTAATTTTTGTATTTTTAGTAGCGACAGGGTTTCACCATGTTGGCCAGGGTGGTCTTGAACTCCTGACCTCAAGTGATCTGCCCACCTCAGCCTCCCAAAGTGCTAGGATTACAGGCATGAGCCACTGCACCCGGCCTAAATTCTTAACTTTTGATGCTAGGAAAGGAGCTGGTTCTTGCTAAAGCTGTTATTATGAACGCAAACAGCTCTGACAACTTAAGAAAATAGACCTGATAGATGGTAACAAAACGCCTTGGACACGCAGGCCTTCTGGTAGCTCCTTTTTATTTTAATCTGTAAGATAAACCCAGCTATGAGCTCTCTGCAGGAAATGTTTTAAATCCTCATTTTTTTAGGCTGGATTTACTCATCCAACTCCACAAAGAAAATAACTCCATTTAGCTTGACAGACTCCACAATGAAACAAATTATTTTTCTGGAAATGATCCTAAAAATAGCATGGAATGGATCTGCTTACAGATACCAAAGGCAGTAAGACTGAATATGTTAACTTTAAGGGTGCAAATGTGTTTTGAAACACAGACTCTTCTGTGGTCTCAAGAAGAAAAAATTGATTTTCCAGATAGCACAATAAATCATGCAGGGAAACAACTTTGGAGCAAAACCAGTGTGAACTTTGAAAGGATGGCTGAGAACTTAATTCATCTTCTATGCCTCCCCTGGTCAGAGCCAAGAAAAAGGCTCTCCCCACCTTGTAACTATGTTTATTTCCTTTCACGTCCTCTTACCACAAATTAACAGGCAAGGAAATGTTGATGAAACAAAGACCAAAGTATTGCTTATGCTCTGCAAAGGCACAGCCGCACACGGGGAGATGAGCAATGGCTGGTTTCTTGAAAATAACTGCATCCTACAGAGCTTTTTGCTCTCGAAGCCATGATCTAAGTAAACAACTTGAGTCTCAAACAATGGTTTTTATTTAATCATTCATCCATTCAGCATTTATGAGGTGCTTCCTGGATGCACTGCACATATCAGATACCAAAGAACCACCTATGACACCCTGCCTCTGGAAAGCAGAGCTTTCTAGATCTAGCATCTAGATGAGGGCGGAGGCCATACGAAGAGGAATTGAGAGCCTGGCACCATCCCAGACTACAGATTAGGAATGCTGAGGTCACAGGTCCAAATCCTGCCATCACTACTTACCAGCTGTATTAGTCTGTTCTCACACTGCTAATAGAGACACATGGGAGACTGAGTAATTTACAAGAGAAAGAGGTTCAATTGACTCACAGTTGAGCATGGCTGGGAGACCTCAGGAAATTTACAATCAGAAGGGGAAGCAAACACCTCCTTCTCCACATGGCAACAGCAAGAAGTACAGAACAAAACGGGGAAAAGCCCCTTCTAAAACCATCAGATCTCATGACAACCCACTCAATATCACAGAATCATGGAGGTAACCGCCCCCATGATTCAATTACCTCCCACCAGGTCCCTCCCATGAAATACAGGGATTATGGGAGCTACAAGTCCAGATAAGATTTGGGTGGGGACACAACCAAACCATATCACCAGCAGATGAGATTTGGGTGGGGACACAGCCAAACCATATCACCAACAGAAAAAGTTTGGACAAGCTGATTAATCCAGGTCTCAGCTTCTTCATCTGTAAAATGGAAACAACAAGAATACCTTCCTCTTAGAGTTGATAGGATGATTAAATGAGATCATGCATGAAAAGCATTTAGCACACAGTAAATTTTCCCGCAATATTTGCTGTATTCTGTAAGCCAAATGCTTTGCTGTGCTCTGTAGGCCAAGTGCATGGAGAGAGGAATAATTGAAGAATTGGACAGGGCGTCTTAGTTTTGGGGGCTTGTGGGTGGTGGAATGTTCTATTTCGTCCTCTGGGCACTGGTTACGTGGATGTGTTCACTTTGTGAAAATTCATCAGGCCATACAATTTATGACTCACTTTCTGTATGTCCTTGAACAGAAAGTTTACATAAAACAACCGTAGAATACCTAATATTTGATCGAAAATTGTTAGAATCTCAGCCACATAAACTACTCTTCTTTATCTTCTCCTAAATTTTCTGTAACGCCCATTCCATGCACCAGTGCCTGCTGTGAGTCGGGGTTTCTCTGTGGGGAACAGAGGAAAAGGTCTGAGTCAACACTGTGTGGCACAGAGTCAGCCAGAAAAGTCAAAGGCCAGTGCTGAGCAACAGAGACAAAAAAAAAAAAAAACCCAGGGGCTTCTCGGAAACTTGAGCTAAATCCTCAAGCTGACAACTTGAACCATAATCCTCAGCTGCCCAGGAGGAGTCGGTATCCCTCAACTTACAGATGGGGCAACTGAGGCTTCAAGGTGATAGAGACTTGCACAGGGTCATGTATGGGGTGAACTGCAGAGCCAGCCAACCTTCCACTGATGTCAAATGGAGTTGGAGACAAACTCCAACTAGACCTGAAGAGGCGAGGACACCACAGCAAGAGATAGAGATGCTGCAGGCAAGAGCTAAGCGGGTGCTCCTCTGCTCCCACCCAAGAAGAGTGTGAGCGCAGAGCGGGTCCTCCCTAGAGCCGGGCTGACTTGCGGGGGAAAGGACAGCATGATGTGCCAGCGCAGTGCACAGGCTCAGATTCCAGGTTGACCCTGGGTCAAACACCGGTTCTGCAACTTACCTCAAAGATGACCTTGTGCAATCTGTCCCCTTTAAGCCTCAGTCACCCCGTCTGTAAATTGCAGGATACCGACTCCTACTGTGCCTATAATCACAGCACTTTGGGAGGCCAAGGTGAGAGGATCACAAGGTCAGGAGCTGGACCTCGTGCAAGTGAGAATTACAGGAAGTGCCTGGAACACAGGAGATACCCCCAGGAAGGCAGCTGTTACTATCCAACTGAACTGAATCTGGCAGAAGACAGCTCCTTGGTAGCACACGGAGGCTGGAGCCTGGTAAAACAACTTTGCTCTTTTTCCACATTTCTACTGGAAATGTCCACAAGTAAAGGCATGACCTTTAAGCTGATGGTTGGAGGAGAGCAGTTATTCCCACGTGCACAGCTGTGTGCTCCCTGAGAAGCAGACTGGCAAAGGGATGTACTAAAACCAGGACCCTGGATTGCATGGGCTGGAGCCCACTGGGGTGTATAATGGAGCCACAGATACGATTAAGAGGCGGTTCATTTGCAATAATTATGCACTGGTTGGGTAATTCTTTCAAGACGCTGAACAGCTCTTTCCTGGGGCCGCAGTAATTGACCCTGTCAATGGCGATGCACACTGCTGTCTGGAGACAGCTCCTTGGACGACCTGCCGACTCATTTCAACACACACGCAGCACACGCGCTCACTTGCTTTGCTCATTGACTGACAGGTCTGAGCACAAGTGCCAGGGTGGAGAGTTTGCTTAGGAGTGATGAGAAAGAGAGGGCTGGGGAAAGATTTCGATGGAAAAAAGTGCTCTCCAAACGGAGAAAGTAGAAGCAAGATGGGTGCTCTCACACTCAGATGGCCCAGGTGCAAACCTGCTTTTACCCTCAGCAGCTGTGTGAGCTCCAACAAGTCCCTCCAGCTCTTGGAGCCTCACTCTGCATCTGCAGAAATGGGATAAATGCCCTCACCTCAAATGCGTTGTTGCAGGGATTTAGAATAGGATAATGAAGAGTGCCTGGCACTGGGAGGTGTTGAATAAACATTGGCTATTATACTTGCAGGGGGATGTAAACTGAGCAGTGAAAACATATCTGGGACAAAATTAGAAAAGTCTGCAGCTAGTCCAGAAGAAGTATAGGCTTTGCCTTCTGCACTGGGAATTTGCTGTGTGACCTTGTGCAAAGTCCTTACCCTCTCTGTGCCTCGCTTTCTTCTTTTGAAAATTGGAATAATAATACTTCCCTGAGAGTACTGCATGAGGATTAAGTAACTCGGTGCCTGGCACATAACAGATCCTCAAGAATCAGTGAATCTATGTCTCCCTGCACCTTCAAATATGGCTCTACCCAAAAGCAAGCTCTCCCAACACCAGTGGGCAGGCAGCTGTTCACTGCAGATTTCACAGGCACTTAAACTAGCAGTTGATCTGCCAGAGAACAACAACCTGCTTCGAATGCTTAATAAACTTCACTGATTGCCTTTCCTGGCTCCACCCCAAACTTCTCCCATCCTGGCTCTACGCTGAGCGGCTCAACAGGCTTCCAGAGCATCAGGCAGGATGACCCTCCTGCATCTGATGGGGGCGGGGGGAGATTCCCCCCCAGATGAGCCCATCTGGTCATGTGGATGACAGCTAGGGTGATGCGGAAGCGCTCTCAGCAGTCCACACTGGCACTGGATGCCCTTCCTCAGGTTATCCTTCATGATGGAGAAAGGGCTAGCCCACTGGTGGATGCCGCCATCCAGCTTCTTGTCCCAGGAGCTGGGAGGAAGGACGGCAGTCCACTTCCAGTCATATCACAATGAGCATTAACATCCTTTGAGTCCCGCCTCCTCTCCTGGCTCCACCCCCTCCAGTCCACCACCCCCAGAGTCCTCTTTTTTTTTTTTTTGAGATGGAGTCTCGCTCTGTCACCCAGGCTGGAGTGCAGTGGTGTGATCTCTGCTCACTGTAGCCTCTGCCTCCTGGGTTCAAGCAATTCTCCTGTCTCAGCCTCCAGTGTAGCCAGAATTACAAACATGCACCACCACGCCTGGCTAATTTTTGTATTTTTAGTACAGTCAGGGTTTCCCCATGTTGGCCAGGCCGGTCTTGAACGTCTGACCTCAAGTGATCTGCCTGTCTCAGCCTCCCAAAGTGCTGGGATTATAGGCATGAGCCACCTCACCCAGCCTCAGAGTCCTCTTTCCACCACACAAATGTCACCACCTCATCCATCTGCTCACAAACATCCGGTGGCTTCCCATGCGCCTCAGGGTGAAGGTCACAGTCAAGCATAGCTTACAAGACCCTTTGCACTAAACTCTGCCAACCGCTCTGGATTTATCTGACGCCACTCCCTGCTCCTGCCCCCAATTTATTGCTCCCAGACTTGCTACACAACTTGTTCTACAAGCATATTGTTCTCTTCCACACCTTTGGGCATTTCCGCCTGCTGTTCGCTGTCCCCGAAATACCCACCCTCTTTCTCCATCTGGAAAATTCCTACTCATCCTTTACTATCCAACTGACACCAGCTCCCTGAGTGAAACTTACCTACACCTCCCCAAATGCGTAGCTACTCCCTTGGCATTTCATTGTGCTTTGAAAATCTTCATTCATTCTTTCTCTCTATAACAATGACTATTATGTGACATACAGTAATGAGCCTCTGCTGTGCACCAGACACTGGGCTAGACCTTTAGGTCAGAGAGCAACCAAAGAGACCAGGGCCTGTGTCATGAAGCCTGTGGTCCAGCTTCTAGGCTCTAGCAGAAAAGACGAGTGTGTCAAGAAGTCTTTGGGGTATGTGGTGATGATGGAGAAAGACAGCATGTGAGGAAAGCCTGAGAAAAGAGTCTCGACCTAGTCTGGGGAGCAAAAAAGTCCCCCCTGGGGATGTGCCGTTTTAACTAGAATGTACAAAATGAAAAGCAGCAGGTGGCAGAAGAAGAAGGAGGAGAGAAGAGAGAGTTCAGAGCTGAAAGAAAATCACATCGAAGCCCTGAGGCAAGAGAGTGCCTGCCTGGCTCCTGGGAAAAGCAGGGGAAGAGGGAGGAAATGGGGTGGGAGGGAAGGCTGAGGCCACATGGTAAGTGGTAGGAGGCATCTTAGCACAAGAACAGGATCCTATCCCAAAGGCGAAGTGCAGCCAGGAGGGCGTTTTAATGCAGACGAAAGAGACGCTCAATGCTGTCATTTGTAAAGGTCACTCTGGCTGAAGCGAGAAAGCCAGACCGGATTGGGGAAGGTGAGGGTGGGAGAATTTGTGTGGTGGAAAGAGGACTCAGGCTGGGAGAGATGGCTCATGCCTGTAATCCCAGTACTTTGGGAGGCTGAGGCAGGCAGATCACTTGAGGTCAGAAGTTCAAGACCAGCCTGGCCAACATAGCAAAACACTGTCTGTACTAAAAATACAAAAATTAGTCAGTTGTGGCGGTGCACATCTGTAATTCCGGCTACTCAGGAGGCTGAGGCAAGAGAATTGCTTGAACCTGGGAGGTGGAGGCTACAGTGAGCAGAGATCACATCACTGCACTCCAGCCTGGGTGATAGAGCCAGACTCCAACTCAAATGAAAGAAAAAGTAGAAACAAAAACGAAAGAAGACTCTGGGGGTAATAGACTGGAGGGGGTGGAGTCAGCAGAGGAGGCAGAGTTAGAAGACCATCCAGGAGGCTTGGAGGAGGGTGCTGGCATCCGAGGTGGAAAAAGCAGATGGAGCTGATCCAGAGAAGAGAAACGGTCATAGGTAGGGCTTGCTGAGAGAATCCCACGAGGGAAGAGGGAAAGGTGGAAATTGAGTCGGACACCCAGGTTTCATTCTGGTTGCTGGGTGAATGGTGATGTTCTCGTTCACTGAGACGGGAGATGAGGTGTGAAGCAGGCTGGGTAGAGGCAGGGAGCTAGGCCCTGGGTTCCGTTTTGGACAATTTGCCTCTGCTGTGCCTGTGGATATCCAAGGGGGAGTGGATCCCAGGGACCTCTGGGTGTAGGAATCTTTGTAGATGTTTATCCAGCATTCCGCACCTGCCTCGGGTGCCCACAGGCCACTGAGGGCGGACCTCAGGGACGCTGGACATTTCCTGCTTTCTTCTCAAGCACACCTGCTGCTATTCGCCCCTTGGCACTCTGTGGGCATGCCAGATGCCACTCCTGTGTCCCACACAGTATAAAGGGAGAAAGCCCCTCCTCAGCTTGCTCTTGAACTATGCCATTAGAGGCCCAAGGCGGCAGTCTCAAACTCCAAGTCTACCCCAAAAGCCCCTTTAGCGACTACCACTAACTTCTCTCTTCCAAAGAGACGCTCGGGCCAGCCAGAAAGCAGACAGCATTGGTTGTCTACCTGACAGCCATTTCTCCTTCCTCCTTGGTCACTGAACCTCAGTTATGTTCAGGTAGCAATGTGCCCAGCACCGGGGTGAAGCAACAGCAATCTAAGCCAGCCACAGTCATCCTTTTCCATTTTGCCAAAAAACGGTCCCTGCTGGGCAGATGACCTGCTTTTAGCCGATAAGCTGCAAAGAGAAGTCTGTGAAGGGCTTCTGGGCTCCCTGATAAAAGAGAGAGTCACAGGAGGAGGAAGGTCTTTTGTTTTCCTTTCCACCTTCCTTCATGGTTTATGATCATGGACATAAGAGATGTCTGGAGCTGCAGCAGCCATTCTGTGCTCATGAGGCAACAAGTCTAAATAAAAATCCGAACTACTGAGGAAACTAAAGCTGAAGAATTCGGGGTCCTCGGTACATCCCTGAGTTGCAAACCCTGAGGCTATCTATTCTTCCTGTTAAGAAAATAATAACTGACTTTACAGTTTAAGCTACTATTGGTTGAGTTTCCTCTTACTTGCAGCTCAGAGCCATACATCCAAGTCTGGATATAAATTTATTCATTTAGGCTGAACACCGTGGCTCATGCCTGTAATCCCAGCATTTTGGGAGGCCAAGTTGGGTGGATCACTTGAGCTCAGGAGTTGTTTGAGATTAGCCTGGTTAACATGGTAAAACCCTGTCTCAGCTAAAAATACAAAAATGAGTGGGGCATGGTGGCAGGTGCTTGTAATCCCAGCTACTCAGGAGGCAGAGGTTGCAGTGACCAAGATCACACCACCGCACTCCAGCCTGGGTGACAGAGTGAGACTCCATCTCAAAAAATAAAATAAAAATAAATAAATGTACTCATTTATATCCATACATCTCCATTTTCATCTCCACATCCATATTTACTTACCCGTCATCTCACAAACTAGAATGCCAGATGCATGAGAAGAGACTTTTGTCTGTTGTGTCCCGAGAGCCTGAAACAGCGCCTGGCACACGAGGGCACCCAACAAGCGTTCAGAAATGAGTGTCTCTCTGCACCTGGACCTAATCACCAACGTCTTACCACATTCAGAAAACCAACTCCATGAGCGCGTCGACGACCAGGACTACGACAAAACCCGCCATCTCTGGAGTGCTTGCCCCATGCTGTGCTTTATCTGTGTGATCTCATTCAATCCTCCTGTTACCTTCCCTTTTATAGATAGGGAAACTGAGACTCAGAGAGGACAGGTGACTTGCCCAAACGCAACCAGATAGAAGATCTGGGATTCAGACCCTGGTGTTCACCCCAAATCATGGGCTCTCCATTGCCATGCTCTCCAGCCTGCTGAATAGGTGACAGCAGTCACACCCATAAGCCGCTTGGGGCAGCTGAGCCAGTGTCAAGAGAGACAGAACAGGGCAAGATCCAGAGGTAGGGAAAGATTATAGTCACTAGAAGGAGGTAGTGGCCATTGTTAATGCAAAGACAAGAAGTAGAGCTAGGGGAAGGCTATCACAGGGTGCAGGAGACATGGAGGGAGCCAGGGAAGAACCTATGGCACAGCTTCTGCAGTGAGCTCCATCCTCCTTACCTGGCCTCCTCCCACCCAGGCCAGGCTCCTGCCCTGTTACCCAGGAGTTCTTCAGTGGCAGAGCACACTGTGGTTACTGTGACATATGAATCACCCCCTCCTTTACCCACCCTCTGGACAGGTTTCAGTCACAGTCTTGGCCAGCAGAGGATAGCCCAGCTTCCTCTACTCATCCATCAGGCTCCAGATAAGTCCATGGAGCCCACAGGAAGAGATACCACCTCTGCCAGCCCACCAATATGTCCCCACTTTCTCCCCTACTCTGTCTTTCTCCGTGGCCTCTGTCACACTCCGAGATGCTACTATGTTTGCTTCTTAATTACTACTTTTGTCTGCTTTTCCCACCCTCAAGCCCAGAAGTCTCAGATATAAGGTCAGGGAATTTCATCAGTTTTCTTCTCTGCTGCATCCCAGCCTCTAGAGCAAGGTCTGGTGCTTTGCAGAGGCTCCGTTAGTACTTGCTGAATGAAAGATGAATACATCTGCATGCGCATCTTCCTGGGAAGAGGATTTTCATCAAGTTATCCAAGGAACTTGTGACCTAAAACAGATCATGAACCACTGACCTAACTAACCTACCTTCTAGATCCCTTCCCAACTCCAGCTTCTGGGATCCAGCCACAAGGAAAGTGGACTTTGCTGGAGAGTGAGGGATGTTCAGCAAAGTCCCAGGAGCCAGGCTGGCCCGTTCAAGATGGCGGACCCAATTCACCTGATCAGTGGGACCACCGCCAGGGGACAGAGACAGTCACTGTCTGTGTGTGAAGCAGCTCCTTGAAGGAACTTGATACATTGAACAGAGTTTTCATAGCAATCACCTATAAAGATTTGGTCATAAATGATCTCTCAGAGGCCTGAATAAAAGTAGACTCGGCCAGGCGGAGTGGCTCACGCCTGTAATCCCAGCACTTTGGGAGGCCGAGACGAGTGGATCACGAGGTCAGGAGATCAAGACCAGCCTGGCCAACATAGTGAAACCCTGTCTCTACTAAAAATACAAAAATTAGCTGGGCATGGTGGCAGGCACCTGTAATCCCAGCTACTCGGGAGGCCAAGGCAGGAGAATCACTTGAACTGGGAGGCAGAGGTTGCAGTGAGCCGAGATCACACCACTGCACTCCAGCCTGGCGACAGTCTCAAAGAAAAAAAAAAAAGGTAGGTTCGACAGACCTTCCATGAGCCCAGGCTGGAGCCTGTAGTTATGAGAGGAAGATGAGGGGGATGAGGGGGAGCAAAACCCTGATCACAGTGGAGTGGAGCATATGGATGTGACCAGTAAGGGGGTGAAAGCTTCGCAATGCAGGTCTCCATCCCGCGTATGCGCCTGCGTAACCGGCCCAGCACAAAGCTGGAGTGAAATAGACCGTGTCCATTGCCATGTTCTCCAGCCTGCTAAACAGGTGACAGCATTTTAAAAACGATTTCATGAAGCAATGCACGGCGCGCTGCAGAGAAGGCACATCGCAGCCTGGGTGGCACCCAAGAGACTGGGCATATCAGCCAAAATGTTCAAACCAGCTAGATTTCTATCCTGCAATCGGAAAACACACCAAGGTGTGCAGGAATCTGGTGAACATGGAATCACTACGAATTATGACCTCTGCGTACCAGTTCTCTCAGCTGCGAAGTACTGACCTCTGAATTATTTAGCAAGGGAAGAGGTCACACCAAGTGTGATGGTGCCACTAGGAAATCATTCACTGGAGGAAGTTTCCTGAGGCCACTTGCAAGGTCAAACTCAGTTCCAAAGAAACGGTGGAAAAATCACCCTGCCCCCACTCCCTCCTGACTCTTTGGGTGATACCCTTCAAAACAAACATCCACTCCCGGGCCCCATTGGTTCCTTCTGCATAACCTCACAGAGCCTCAGAAAATACATGAAGATGCTTCCACATCGCCGTTCCCACTGTTTCAATTTACTCTTCAGTTGAGATGCATCAAAGGACAAAAGCATTCCAATGAATTGTGAATCTGAGCAGCCTGCTTCCTGACTCGGCGCTTGACTTCTCCTCTGCTGGCTTTCCCTCTCCTGGCCTTGCTGCGGTGAGATCCATTCTCGGCTGTCAAAGACCCTTGCTTCCCCACGAAGAAACCCTGTTTCATCCGACATTACACACGCCTCCCCCCCCACTCTAGCAGTGGCTTTTATTTTCTAGCGAAGAAAATGCCTTTTTCACAGAGGAAGGGAAAGAAAGACCCAACATTGGTTGAGGAAGCAGTCACATTGACATACGTTCTCATTTAATAATCGCAGTCACCCCCAGGGGTAGACAAGGGCATTCCACCCTTACAGACGTGAAAACTGAGGCTCCGAGAAGTGAATATTTAACTGGGATAGAAATTCAGGTTTGCATTCTAGCATTTGAATGCATTCTCTTTCTCATCCACCAGGTCACCTTTTAAGACCAACATTTGAGCACTTTGCCCACCAAAAGCCTTTCTGGGATTAACGGAGCACAGATAAGAATCTCTATTGGGAATTTAACACTGAGGAGAGACAGAACACTGCTAGTGGCTGGATAACTGAGAACAACGCCAGAGAAAAATAACAATTATCTTTTTTTTTTTTTTTTTGAGACAGAATCTCACTTTATCACCCAGGCTGGAGTGCAGTGATGTGATCTCGGCTCACTGCAACCTCCACCTCCCGGGTTCAAGCAATTCCCCTGCCTCAGCCTCTTGAGTAGCTGGGATTACAGGCATGCGCCACCACTCCTGGCTAATTTTTGTATTTTTAGTAGAGATAGGGTTCATCATCTTGTCCAGGCTGGTCTTGAACTCCTGACCCCATGGTCCACCTACCTTGGCCTCCCAAAGTGACAATTAACAGCATTTTAGTATCTAATACTGCTATTTTATCAAAAAGTGTACAGAATTAATGAAATTGTTTTAAATCAGTGAAACTAATCACAATGCATTTTGAAGACATAGATTTATAAACATTACAAAACATCAAGCACTACAATGAATATACAAAATATACAGTACATTTTTATATGTTTAATACAAATTAGTAGCTGATAAACAAAGTATTACAAAAATAACCAACTCAACATGGAATTAAAATATAGGGATGGTCCAGCATGGTGATTCACACCTGTAATCCCAGCATTTTGGGGAGGCTGAGGTAGGAGGATCACTTAAGTTCAGGAGTTCAAGACCAGCCTGGCCACCAGGCGTGGCAGGGCACCCTGTAGCCCCAGTTACTCAGCAGGGTGAAGCAAGAGAATCACTTGAACCCAGAAGGCAAAGGTTGCAGTGAGCCGAGATCGTGCCACTGCACTCCAGCCTGGGTGACAGAATGAGAATCCATCTCAAAAATAAATAAATAAATAAAATATAGGGAATTTTAAATAATTAAGAAATTTTAAATATAAAATAGTATTTGATTCTTTAACTGCAATCATTAAAAATAAAAGTATCAATGATGTGATAGATGAGTTCCAAGCATTTTGTTGCTCAAATTTTTCAGCTGTTAAAAAATGTTTGTACCCTCATATTAGTCAGATGAATGAAGAGGAGAGAGTTATTTACCAACCCAAATATTTTCCTCTGGCATCCCCATTTTCAAATAACTTCGAGACCCTTTGGAAGAACTTATTTCTTTATAGAGTCTGCAATTTTGTTACCAACAGGAGCCTGGAGTTTTTGTTTTAAGGATAGTGTTACCAGCTCAGCTTCCAGTTTTGTGTGTCACTGTTCACCATTTACGATTACAGAATCGTTTGTCTATTGCTGCTGCAGGGTAATCTGAATCTGTTTCAAAATTGACATGTTCAAATATCATTGATAGGGAATTCTTACTAGGATAATATTTACGACACGAGCTTTCTTTCATCAAATATATATTTTTCCCTTCTCTTTAGGATAATGGAAATGGAAAAGATATTTTCTAAATAAGGGTTCTTTTGTTCAATTAGAATTTTTACTGCAGCATAAAACACTCGGAATGTCTCAAGATATAAATGATTCAGCTTTCAGACTTCTCAAAATACCAAAATAACAGTATTACATTTTTTTAAATACAGTATTTTGGTACTTAAAAATAGCATCATATACTGGAATACCAAAAAAAAATTATTTTTTACTGCAATCATTAGCCCAGTTGCTAGGAAACCTGCGAACAAGCCTAAAGCTAGGGTACAGGTAGGCAAAAGGGCACTTCTTTGAGCAAAGTAAGGAAAACCAGCATTAATTTTAGCAACCATCAGTGTTAACAAAAGGTGACAAGATAATACTTAATAGTATTTAGGAGTTTGTATTTTTTTAGAACATGCTTTTAATTGCATCCTTCACTAAGTATGCAAATAATAATCATTAGAAATAATTAGGACAGGTGCAGTGGCTCATGCCTATAATTGCAGTATTTTAGGAGGCTGAAGCAGGTGGATCACTTGAACCCAGGAGTTTGAGACCAGTCAGGGATACTAGCAAAACCCGTCTCTACCAACAAAAATACAAAAATTAGCCAAGCCTGGTGGCATGCACCTGTTATCCCAGCTACTTGGCAGGCTTGAGCCCAGGAGGTGGAGGTTGCAGTGAGCCAAGATCATGCCATTGCACTCCAGCCTGGGTGACAGAACCAGACCCTATCTTAAAATAATTATTATAATAAATAGACATGGTGCTTGTTATTCTTCCAAATACTATAGTTATTTTCAGACAGCACATGTATGTTTTCATTTTCTATGGTTAAATAAGGACTATGGTGTTGGGTCTCAGCCATAAGTAAACGTGCCACAGATTAGGAAACAGGAACCTGAACTGTTGAGTATTTTAAACTTCCGGCCTTGCACATCCTAACCAATAAAACAGGACAAGAAAAAAGGAGCTGGTTCTTGACAAAAAAGGGAAAAGAGAAAAGTGTTTTCTATTAAAAATGAACAGAAAATACAAAAGAAAAGAGAAAACACTTTTCCCTTTTTTGTTAAGAATCAGTTCATCTTTTACTTGGAGTTCTGCTCATTGCTGAGTGAGCTCCTATTGGACTGACTGTCCCACAAATAACGACAAACTCGGGGGTGAAGGGCAAAACTACACGAAGGCAGAGGAATGCCAACAAAAACTGGCAAGCTCTACTGAGGAGCTGACACTTGGAAGAAAGGAATGGCAACAGGTTCGTTTCCTGAATTTTTGTGGCTTTTAGCCAGAGGTCAGGCCACAGTCAGTGCTGCATGAGCAGCTAAAATTCTGATAGAGAACACATAGTCTTTCTAGCCTAACCAACCAGGGAGAGAGTTCAGAGCAACCACAAAGTGAGGGAAAACCTGGAGGCGACAGGCCCAAGATGGCATGGGAGGGTGGGGTTCTATGTATAAACACTGTCCAAATCTCAGTCTAACCGCTGAACTGCATGGGGCATGTTCCAAGCAGCCTAGATAAAGGTGAAAAAAAAAAAAAAAGAAAGCTGAACGGAGATATTAGCTGTCCCACTAGAGACAGACTTTGCAGTTTTAGTTCAACCAACTCAATTATCTGCTTAAAAAAATAACCAAATGGAAATTCTAGAACTGAAATACACTATGTGAAATTAAAAATGAGCGGACCAGTTTAACAGCAGAATAGAAATGATGTGGGGAAACGTTATTCACCTCAAAGACAGGTCAACGGAAATTATCCAATCTGAAGAAAACAGCAAGAAAATCTGTTTTAGGTATTTTGGGTTTTTAAGACAGGGTCTCACTCTGTCACCCAGGTTGGGGTACAGTGGTGCTGTCACTGCAGCCTCGATCGCCTGGTCTCAGGTGATCCTTCCACCTCAGCCCCCTGCGTAGCTGGAACTACAGGTGTGCACCACCATGCCTAGCTAATTTTTCTATTTTTTTGTACAGACAGGGCTTCACCATGTTGCCCAGACTGGTCTTGAACTCCTGGGCTCAAGCCATCTGCCCACCTCAGCCTCCTAAAGTGCTGGGATTATAGGTGTGAGCTACCATACCCAGCCTCTCAGGTGCTATTAAAAATGAACAGAAAATGCAAAAATTATCCAGACATAGTAGCACATGCCTGTAGTCCCATCTACTCAGGAGGCTCAGGTGGGAGGATTGCTTGATCCTGGGAGGCAGAGGTTGCAGCGAGCCAAGATCAGGCCACTGCACTCCAGCCTGGGTGACAGAGAAAAACCCGTCTCAGAAAAACAACAACAGCAACAACAAAGAACAGAGCCTCCGAAACTTGCAAGACCATATTAACAGGTCTAAGATCATTCAGGTTGCAAAGGGTCAAAAAACCTGGAACCAGGAGAATGAATCCCACAGCAAAGTGGGCACAAGGGCCAGGATATTAGCCATGGGTCTGTGGAATGAAAACCTCAGATTTGAAAAATATTAGGAAAAAGGAAACAACAGATCTTGGTAATTAGTTGACTATAGGCATGCAAAAGAAAGAGAAATCTTAAAACTAACTGCAGAGTTTTGAAACTACGAAATCATGAAGTAAAAATAGGGATTATGACTACCTTAACAAAGTTAAGCAAACTCAAAAGGCAACTGAGAAAACAGGAGAATGTAGCTGCAATTAATTTCCTACTAATAATATATTACATATAGAGACGGAGAGGGGTGTGTCTCTATCTATATCTGTACTTACACATAGATACAGGCTAATCTCTATTTTATAAAGAACTCTTAAAAAAGAGAGGGGAGAGGCCAGGCGCAGTGGCTCACACCTGTAATCCCAGCACTTTGGGAGGCCGAGGAGGGTGAATGGCCTGAGGTCAGGAGTTCAAGACCAGGTTGGCCAACATGGTGAAATCCCATCTCTACTAAAATAGAAAAATAATTAGCCGGGTGTGCTGGCATGTGCCTGTAATCCCAGCTACTCAGGAAGCTGAGGCAGGGGAATTGCTTGAACCAGGGAGGTGGAGGTTGCATGAGCCAAGGTCATGCCACTGCACTCAAGCTTGGGTGACAGAGTGAGACAATGTCCCAAATGAAGAGGGGAAGAAAAGACCAGAAACATATTAGGAAAATTGATAAGGCCGGGCGCGGTGGCTCACGCCTGTAATCCCAGCACTTTAGGAGGCCGAGGCAGGTGGATCACGAGGTCAAGAGATCGAGACCATCCTGGTCAACATGGTGAAACCCCGTCTCTACTAAAAATACAAAAATTCAGCTGGGCATGGTGGCGCGTGCCTGTAGTCCCAGCTACTCGGGAGGCTGAGGCAGGAGAATTGCCTGAACCCAGGAGGCGGAGGTTGCGGTGAGCCGAGATCGCGCCATTGCACTCCAGCCTGGGAAAAAGGAGAAACACCCCCTCTAAAAAAAAAAAAAAAAAAGAAAGAAAAATTGATAAAGGATACAAATGATACTTAAACATAGAAAAGAGGCTGAACTTTGTTCATAATAAAAGAAATGAAAGTTAAAAGTACCCTGATATGAACTACTAGTTGACCCAGCAATCCCATTGCTGGGTATATACCCAAAGGAATGTAAATCATTCCACCATAAAGACACATGCACATGAATGTTCACTGAAGCACTATTCACAAAGCGAAGACATGGAATCAACCTAAATGCCCATCAATGACAGATTGAATAAAGAAAATGTGGTGCATACACGAATGTTCATTGCAGCACTGTTTACAATAGCAAAGACCTGGAACCAACCCAAATGCCCATCGATGATAGACTGGGCAGGGAAAATGTGGCACATATACACCATGGAATATTATGCAGCCATCAAAAACGATGAGTTTGTGTCCTTTGTAGGGACATGGGTGAACCTGGAAACCATCATTCTCAGCAAACTGACAGAAGAGCAGAAAATCAAACACCGCATGTTCTCACTCATAGGCGGGTGTTGAACAATGAGAACGCATGGACACAGGGAGGGGAGCACTACACACTGGGGTCAGTTGGGGGGAAATAGGGGAGGGACGGTGGGGGGTGAGGAGTTGGGGAGAGATAGCAAGGGGAGAGATGCCAGATGTAGGTGACGGGGAGGAAGGCAGCAAATCACACTGCCACGTGTGTACCTATGCAACAATCTTGCATGTTCTTCACTTGTACCCCAAAACCTAAAATGCAATAAAAAGAAAAGAAAAGAAAAGAAAATGTGGTGCATATACACTATGGAATACTATGCAGCCATAAAAAATGAGATCATATATTTTCCAAGAACATGAATGAAGCTGGAAGCCATTAGCTTTAGCAAACTAATATAAGAACAGAAACCAGTGCCGCCTGTTCTCACTTACACGTGGGAGCTAATTGATAAGAACTTACGAACACAGAGAAAGGAAGCAACAGACACTGGAATCTACTTGAGGGTGGAGAGTGGGAGGAGGGAGAGAATCCAAAAAAAATAACTATTGGGTACTAGGCCTAGTCCTGGGGTGATGAAATAATCTGTACAACAAACCCTCATGATGTGACGAGTTTACCTATGTAACGAACCTGTACATGTGCCCCTGAATGCAAAATAAAAAAATAAAAAAATAAAAAACTAACCTGATATATCATGTCTCCCTTATCAGATGGGCAAATTCAGAAGCTTACCACCAGCCAGGGGTGGTGGCTCACACCTGTAATCCCAGCACTTTGGGAAGCCGAGGCAGGTGGATTATTTGAGGTCAGGAGTTTGAGACCACCCTGACCAACATGTTGAAATCCCATTTCTACTAAAAATACAAAAAATTAGCCAGACATGGTGGCACATGCCTGTAGTCCCAGCTACTGGGGAGGCTGAGGCAGGAGAATCATTTGAACCTGGGAGGTGGAGGTTGCAGTGAGCCAAGATTGCGCCACTGCTCTCCAGCCTGGCTGACAGAGTGAGACTCCATCTCAAAAAAAAAAAAAAAAAAAACTTACCACCCAACTCTGCTGACCAGTCAGTGGGGAAAAAGACTCTTCACACGTTGCTGGTAGGAGTGCATAATGGGTTAATCCCTAAGGAGGGAAATTCGGCAAGATCTAACAAAATCACAAACATATTCACTCTTTGACCCACCAATCCAACTTTTAACAATTTATCCTGCATATCAATTGCTAAACAATTACGGAAAAGAGGACATACACAGATTATTCATTGCAGCAGCATTGATAATAACAAAAGACAGGAAGCAATCTACATGCCCATCCATGAATGAGTGATTGAATAAAATATGGTACCGCCACACCAGAAACCAATGAAATTATTTGCTATAATGTGTGAATGAGAGTAGGGTGAAAGGGAAAGAGATGGGAGGGAGACTTCTCCAGCATGTTTTTAATATAGTTTTGCTTTGGAACCATATAAATTATATCAAAAGGAGTAGAAAGAAGCTATTCCTAGAATTGAATGCAAGCAGAAACAAATAATTCTACCAGTACAGAAAATATAAATAATGTACTCCACAGGGAAAATAATTGATTCAAGTAACTAAAGCTTACTTCTAGATCTTTGAGGTGGAGAACTAGAATGTGTGTGTGTGTGTGTGTGTGTGTGTGTGTGTGTGTGTGTGTACACATATTATATATATACACACATATATATATGTATAGTTACTAAACTTGATTTAATACGTTTGTTGTTGATAGTGGTAGCAGCACAGTAATTCTGAAAGTATTTTGTATGTTGTATGATAGAACAAATGAGTCAATATACTAATTTTACTAAAATGAGGTTTCCCACTGTGGGAGAATGAAGATATAAATATGGAATGGGGGAGATGGACAAGAATTACCCAATCTGAAGAATGAAGGGAAAAAAGTTATTCTTAGAAAATGAATAGAAACTCAGTGTTACTCAGAAACAAATAGTTGTATCACTACGAAGTCATGGTTTAAACAGACATATATCCTGGCTCTCTATCCGGAAGATCTAAAAGTAATGCCACTCCAGTATCACGAAAGCTCACCCAGCACCCAGATCTTGGCTTCTAAATACTATGCCCCCTGAAAAAGAGACATAACTGATTCCATTTCAGGGCAACATCTTGCGCCAGAATGTAAGAAAGCACTCAAAAACTGATGGTGGCATGTCACAAGGTCAAAGAAGCCAGCTTGAAGGGGCTCCCCCTGGCCAGATCTTGAGGAAGTAGGGAGAGTCTGTAAGACCAGTGATACTAAAAATAAGAAATTTTAAAATGAGGAGGGGGGGTGGGGCAGCGTGGAGAGGAAATCAAGTGCTTCTTTTTACAATACAAGCTAATAAGTGTGAAATGAACGACAGAACTAGAAAATTGTTACCACCAAGATAACGATTCAGGCAAGGATCATCAGTGGATGCTAAAAGCATTAGGGAAAGGCTATTGGGAGCAAAATAATCACAGAGCCTCACTTATTACTTACAAAAGAAAAAAAGTACCTTTACAGTTGAGAAATCCCACAGATATCACCTTTAAAAAGTGCTCAAATGTAGCATGGCCAATAATGGATCGTTACTGACATTATGTGCTTCTCAATGTGATGTAGTGGGGAGAAAAAAATTTCTCTGTGTATCACACCTGCCAAAAAAGTTTATCCTAAATCTAATCATAAGGAAGTTTTCAGATATATCGAAATTATTGAACATTCCAGAAGAGAAATGGACAGTTCTTCAAAAATGTCCATGTTGCCAGGTGCAGTGGCTCACGTCTGTAATCCCAGCACTTTGGGAGGCTGAGGCGGGAAGATCACTTGAGCCCAGGAGTTCGAGACCAGCCTGTCTCTACAAAAAATCCAAAAATTTGCTGAGTGGCAGGATGTGCCTGTGGTCCCAGCTACTCAGGAGGCTGGGGTGGGAGGATCACTTGAGCCTAAGAGGTAGAGGCTACAGTGAGCTGTGATCATCCCACTGTACTCCAGACTGGACGATAGAGCAAGATCCTGTCTCAGAAAACCAAAAGAATGTCAATGTCATAAGGGATGAAAAGAAAAAAGGCAAAGGGAGGGAAATGTGAGGAGCGCTCTAGATTGAAAAACCCTAAGAGACATGACAACTAAATTCAATGGTGAGCCTTGATTCATACTGGATCAAGGGGGAAAGCGTATTGTCAAAGAATAATAATGAGATAACTGGTGGAATTTGAATGTGGACTTTTTGTTAGGTAGAATTGCTATATCACTATTAACTTTTTGGGTGTTATAATGGCATTGTGGTTATGTAGGAGAACGTCCTTGTTCTTAGGAGACGCAGGATGAAGTTTTTAGAGGTAAAAGGTCATCAGGTCTGCAACCTACTTTCAGATAGTGTATTAGACTGTTCTCACGTTACAGTTAAGAAATATCCAAGACAGGGTGATTTATAAAGAAAGGCAGTTTAATTGACTCACAGTTCGGCATAGCTGGGGAGGCCTCAGGAAATTTATAATCAAGGTGGACAGCACCTCTTCACAGGATGGCAGGAGAGAGACTGAGAGCTGAGCGACTGGGGAAGCCCCTTCTGAGGCTTCAAAAGGATGGGAAGCCCCATCCGCTCTTCTGAGAACTCACTGTCACGAGAACAGCAAGGGGGAAACCGCCCCATGATTCAATTACCGCCACCTGGTCCCAACCTGGACACATGGGGATTATTACAATTACACATGGGGATTATTATTACAATTATTACAATTCAAAGTGAGATTTGGGTGGGGACACAGAGCCAAACCCTATCAAATCATTTGGAAAAAAATTTTTATTTTAATTTTTAATGTGGCAAAAATGTCAAATGTCAACAATTGGTGAGTATAAGGGAAGGATATAGGGTGGTTATTGTGCTATTCTTTTTTTACATTTTGTATCGGTTTAAAATGTTTCAAAATAAAAGTCGGGGAAAATGAATTGGGCATGAAAATGAAATTATGTATTTGGATAAAGGGGGCCCTCTTTCATCAATAGGCGTGAACGTCGTTAAAATAACAACAGGTAAGTTGTTAATGGCTCTGTTGTGAAAAACTAGTCACTACTCAGCCACATCAGTGGAAAATACCGTAAATTTATACTCGGGATTGGAGAAGCAGGAAAGAAAACCATTTATAACCAAGTGATGCAGATGAATGAAACTCCAGCTGTCTCTACTTAGACAGAAAGTGAAAAATTAGATCTTACTGATGTTTGATTTCTATGAAGCCACTTGGCAGAACTTTTCAAAGCCTGCGGCTGTGATTATCTGCACTCACTTGGGTTCTTGAAAGATGCATGGCCCACCTGAAGCTTGCTTTGCTGGCACAGATTGCCATCTCTGTCTTTAAGACATGCTGAGACCAAGGCACAGCATAGAAAGTATAGGATGCTACCATATGTATACACAGGTATGTGTGTGTGTTCACCAAATATTTCTGGAAGGAACTAAAAGAAACTAACAATTGTTTCTTTCTAGGGAGAAAAACGAAGTGAGTAAGATCTGGGACTTAGTTTTTATCCTTTTGTTCTCTTTGAATTTTTCTATATGAATGAATTAATTAGTTTTTACTGTTTTAAATTAATGGTAAGGAATGGATGGGTGGGTAGATGGATGAGTGAGTGGGTGAGTGGACAGATGAATGGATGAACAGGTGGGTGAGTGGATGGATGGATGGGTGGGTGGATGGATGGATGGATAGATGGATGGATGGATGGGTGGGAGGGTGGGTGGGTGGGTGGATGTATGGATGGATGGATGAGTGGGTGGGTGCATGGATGGATAGATGGATGGATGGATGGATGGGTGGGTGAGTGGGTGGGTGGATGGATGGATGGATGGATGAGTGGGTGGATGGATAGATAGATAGATGGATGGATGGGTGGGTGGATGGATGGATGGATAGATGGATGGATGGATGGGTGGGAGGGTGGGTGGGTGGGTGGATGGATGGATGGATGAGTGAGTGGGTGGATGGATAGATAGATAGATGGATGGATGGATGGATGGGTGGGTGAGTGGGTGGGTGGGTGGATGGATGGATGGATGGATGGATGAGTGAGTGGGTGGATGGATAGCTAGATGGATGGATGGGTGGGTGGGTGGGTGGATAGAAAAATGAGTTTACACACAGCCTCCATTCCAGACATTTGCTCCACTGTGGCCCCCTCCTCCATGCCCCAATTACAAGGATCAGCTGCTCCCAAGCTACTCTTCCTCATTTGAGGATTGCTGGCTCTGTGCCCTGATTGGGTCTTTAACTTCTAAGACGCAGCCTCTCAGGTCTGCATCTCCTCTGATTCTAGGGTCCCGCCTCCTCCCATCCCAGCCCGGAGACACTTTCTTCTAACTCGCTGCCGTCGCATCCCTAGCCAAAAAGACTGCATCTGTCAAACTCTAACATCCACTTTATCTGCAAGGACAGAACTGAATTACAACAAATCTCCTAAATTGAAATTGCTCAACCTCTAGCACAGAGCCACATTCTATTCACACCCCTGGGAAGTCTTTTGATGGGCTGCCAAGACCCCACACTTCCCTGGGGACTGCCTGGTGATATCCTTGTCTCTGTCCCCATGGCAATGTGCTTTTTACAGTGATTTCTCGCATGACTGCTAGGATCTCATCTTTCTGGCCTCTGCGCAGGCAATGTTCCTGGCTGCTTTCATTTCCGGCAAAGGACAGGAAGGACTATGCAAAGGGCTGAGACACCTTCTCATTTCCGCTGCCTGATGCTGCCGGGGCTGTAGAAATGAAGGAAATTCAACTCTGGGTAAATGATACCACTTGAGGCCTGAGGTAAGTGAGCAACATGCCAGCCACTGCCCCCATCACAGGCCAGGAGCCCATAAAAATTTGCACAGAAACAGCAAACACCACCATGCCCTAGGAATAAAGAAGTGTGAGGGTTCTGTTCATGCCCCTTCCAGATGCTATTCACCAGGCAGGCGCCCATCCCTAGGTCCTGTGGGTGGGTAAGCATTGGCTTCCAAAGGCTTTTCACTGCCCTCTTCTCCAATAAATTGCCTTCTTCCAAAAGGGAGGCCCCACTTCCACACCAGGAAGCAGCCTACGAGCAATGACCTAGGAGTCAAACCACCTCTATGCAAATGTCACTGCAGACCCCACCCACCACCCACTCCAAGGGCTAAGCCTGAAGCTCAACACCAACTGAGACCACAGCCTTACTCTGCTCCTTCCCCTCCCTGTCCTGCTCCCCTCATTCCATTGATCCTGAGAGCGTGCCCTCAACACCTCCCGTGTGCTGGGCTCCCAGTTGCAGGGGGCTTTGAAGAGCTCCTCTAAGAGACAGTGATCCTCCCACCATCAGCAGCATTGCTGTTTATTGAACTCCTACTATGTATCTGCCACTCTGCTAAAGCTCTTGAGAGTTATCAAGTGTAACCCCCACAACAATCATATGAGATGGGGATGATTATTAGTCCTATTTTACAGATGACGAAATAAAGGTTAAGACAAGTAAATCCACTTGCTCAACATCAAGGCGCTCACAGGTGTGGAATCAACACAGCCGCTTGAGCTGGAATGGGGCTGTGCACCCTGAGAGAACAGGACAAAACATCCCGAGGCTCACAGTGTCCAGATTCCCACTACAGAGCTCTCCATCACATCTCCTCTGTTAGCCTCTGGTCAGAATTATCTCTTTAAGGACAAACAAAATAAAAATCTCACATTCAGAAACACACACACACACACACACACACACACACACACACACACACACACACCACAAGATGGATCTTTCATTTCAAACCACCCAAAAAAAAGAAGTACAAACCAGTCTGTAGTTTCCTTAATCCCCAAGCACAGATTCCTGGACCGTATCACACATACTTGAATGACCTCATTACTATCAATTATCCCTCATAGAAAACAAGCAAGACAAACACATTCTGATTTGGGGAAGACCCAAGAGCTGGTGTTCTCAGGAGGAAGTCCAGCCTTTGGGGTGAGCAGAGCGAGATTAGTGGGTCTGATCTTCAGGGATTACAGGGTGTACTCTACCTCCTCCTGCCTAGCTGCTCTCCCCCACAGTGTCCACTGGCATCGATATGTTGCTAAGATTTTTGGAGTGCTTTGTGTATGCCAGCCCTGTGTCAGGAGCTTCACCTGCCACACCTCTTCTAATCCAGGCTGGGCGTGGTGGCTCACAACCTGTAATCCTAGCATTTTGGGAGGCCGAGGCAAGAGGATAGCTTGAACCCAGGAGTTCCAGATCAGCCTGGGCAACATGGTAAGACCCCATTTCTACAAAAAGTACAAAAATTAGCCAGGTGTGGTGGCAGACATCTGTGGTCCCAGCTACTTAGGAGGCTGAGGTGGGAGGATCTCTTGAGCTCAGGAGGTCGAGGCTACAGTGAGCTGTGATTGAGTCGCTGTACTGCAGCCTGGGCAACAGAGCGAGACCCTCTCTCAGAAAAAAAAATCTCTTTTGATCTTTACAATCACCTGCATGATGCACACTACCATTTGACAGGTGGGGAAACCGAGGCTCAGAAAAGTCCAGTAACTTACCCAGGTTCACACTGTTAGAAAATGCCTGAACCGTGGCTGGCGTCTGGGCCTGAGTCCAGAGCCCTATCTCTTACACTCCAGTGATGACGCCTGGGCCTTGCCTGGGTCTGCAGACCCCTCAGCAACGACCCTAGGGCTTATCTAACACGATGGCTTCAGGGAGCCAAAGACATGGAGAGGACATGGGATTCGGGTCCATGGAGAAACGTGAAACTAAACCTAAGCTCCTAGCCTGAGAAGTGTGTCCTCTGCATCCCTGTTGCAGAAATGTAGAGAAGAAATCTACAGAGCTGGGGCTCACAAACCAGTCTGCTATTTCCATATGAAGAGAAGAGACTGGTGGGACCAAGGCTTTTTTTTTTTATCTTTTGCTGGAAGGCCCTTGGTGGGTGTTTCCACCCTTGCTGGTGATAAAGTGTTCCTTTAATTATCAGTGTCGGGCTGAGTCCGGAAAGCTATTTTCCTCTCTGTTGTCACAAGGAAATGAAAGGCGTGAGACTCCCAGGCGGCTGTCATTTGGGGGCTGCAGGTGGCCACAGAGAGGCTGCCTGTGGGGGAGAGGGGGGTATGTGTCGTGATCGAGCCGCTGCAATGACTGTCCAAGCTCAGATATTCCCCCGTGTCTGTTACTATCACCAAAAAACAGTAAGCACCCTGACACAGCTCAGTCCCTCTCCTTGCCTGTCCCCCGAAGATGCATTCCTTTTCAAAAAACCCTGACGGAAGGAAAGCAAGGAAGTGTATTTTTTTCTGCCTCTGACCTTCAGTTCAAGTCCTCAGAATACTCCAAGGTCTCAGCCTCATGATTCAGATGTCCCTGCCCCCAGGCTGGCCTTCACTGGCTGGAGCCTAGACATTAGGCTCAGGAAGACTGGGCTTTTCTCTTATCCCATATCACAGCCGTAAACCTTCAGCGACTTCCCACTGCTGTCTCAAAACGGGCTACACATCTGTGTTAAGCTTTTTTTTTTTTTTTTTTTTTGAGACAGAGTCTTGCTCTGTCACCCAGGCTGGAGTGCAGTGGTGCAATCTTGGCTCACTGCAACCTCTGCCTCCTGGGTTCAAGCGATTCTTGTGCCTCAGCCTGCGGGGTAGCTGGGATTACAGGCACACGATGCCATACCCAACTAATTTTTGTAATTTTAGTAGAGACGTGGTTTTACCATGTTGGCCAGGCTGGGCTCGAACTCCTAACCTCAGGTAATCTGCCCGCCTCAGCCTCCCAAGAATGATTTCCAGCATTACAGGTGTGAGCTACCATACCCAGCCTGCGTTAAGCCTTTAAGGCCACTGTGATCAAGACCCTAGAGGCACAAAGGGTGGTGCTAAAGAGCCTTGAGCTGGGAATCAGCACACCTGGCTTGAAATCTTAACTGTGTAACCTCAGACAAGTCTCTCCACCTCTCTGAGCCTGTGTTAGTTATCGATTGCGGCACTTTAAAATTGCCTCAAATGTTAGAGACTTAAAACACACAATTACTATCTTACCATGTCTATAGGTCAGGAATCCAGCCATGGCTTCCCTTCGTCCTTGGCCCAGTTTCTGTCAGTAGGCTGCAATCGAGGTGTCAGCCTGGGACATGATCTTATCTGAAGGCTCAACTGGGAAAGGGATCCACATCAAAGTTCACTCCTGTGGTTTTTGATAGGATTCGGGTCCCTGGGGGCTGTTGGACTAAGGGCCTTGCTTTCTTGCTGACAGCTGACAGGAGATGCCCTCAGTTCCTTGCCACATGGGTCTCTCCTGCTTGCTTCATTGGAGCAGCCACAGCAGAAAAGCCAGAGACTGTGCCAGAGGAACCTCACTTACGTGATAAAGTTATAAAAGAAATCAGTCTTTATGGCCAGGCACGGTGGCTCATGCCTGTCATCTCAGCACGTTAGAAGGCCAAGGTGGGTGGATCATGAGTACAGGAGTTCGAGACCAGCCTGGCCAAGATGTTAAAGCCTGTCTCTACTCAAAATACAAAACAAAATTAGCCAGGCATGGTGGAAGATGGCAGAAGTTATGAGATATGGCAGGTGCCTGTAATCCCAGCTACTCAAGAGGCTGACGCAGGAGAATCGCTTGAACCCAGGGGGCAGAGGTTGCAGTAAGCCGAGATCTCACCACTGCACTCCAGCCTGGGTGACAGAGGGAGACTCTATCTCAAAAAATAAATAAATAAATCAGTCTTTATAACTTTACCATAGAATTGACATCTCATAACTTCTGCCCCCTTCCATTTGTTTGGGGCAAGTCACCCAGGCCCGGCCCACACTTGAGCAAGGGGAGTTACACGAAGCACACGCAGGAGAGAAGGCCATTCAGGGCCATGTTAGAAGCTGCCAGAAGCTCCCCACGCATTTCGTTCTGCATCCAGCACAGACAATACTAGGGTTTTTACAGAACTGCACGAGGTGGAACATATACATTGCTTAACGCAGTGCCCGTGTGTTATCAGTATTCAGTACGCGGTTCTCTGACTTCTCTAGAGGAGTGTTTTCCTCAGCCTTCTTTCATGTTCATCCCCCACCCTTAAAAGCCTTTTGGGGTTTCCCCAGTTGACCCTCTCTCTCTTATGAAATCTTTTTAAAATTTTGTATTTTAATATTTTGGGTCCATAGTAGGTATATACATTTGGGGGTACGTAAGACATTTTGACAAAGGCATGCAGTGCATTAGAAACACATCATGGAGAATGGAATATCCAGCCCCTCAACTATTTCTCCTTTGTGTTACAAGCAATCCAATTACACTCTTTTAGTTATTTTTGTGTACAATTATGTTATTGTTGACTATTATTGACTGCTGGGTTAGCAAATACTAGTTCTTTCTCTTCTAACTTTCTAACTATGTACGCAGAATTGTGTGTGTATGTGTGCACACACATGCCACAAACATGCGCACACACACACACCCCACATGGCCACACTCTTTCCCTGATGCTGCAGGCTCTCCTCCAAGTCTGGGCCCCCCCAGCTGGCCTCTTGCCGCCCAGAGCCTCTTATGATCCTTCTTCAGCTGATGAGCTCCTGGTCATGCATAAAAACTCTGTTGAAGAATCAGGGTAGCAGGCAGCTCTAGAATGTCCCTCAAAGGTCCCTGCCTCCTATTGTTCACACCCTTGTGCAAGCTCCGCCCCTTCAGTGTAAGCCGGACCTACCAACTCACTTCTAACAAATAGAATATAGCGAAAGTGACAGGATGTCTGTTTGAAGTGAGGTTACCTCACTACGCTGGCTCCGTCTTGCTCTATCCCACTTGGTGTGTTGGAAGCTGGTGCCCACAAGGAACTGAATCCTGACAATGACTATGAGAAAGCTTGGAAGCGGATCCTCCTCTGCCAGCCAGGCCTTCAGATGAGACCTCAGCCTTCACTGCGGCCTTGCGAGGGGTGAGGTAGGGTACCCAAGGAAGCCTGGAATGTTGACCCACAGAAACTGTGAAATGACAAATGTGTGTTATTTTAAGTTGCTAAGTTTTGAGTAATCCACTACATTGCAGCAGATAATACAATCGGCTTCTTTAGAAAAACTCTCCTGATAAAACCATTTAGGCACAGACACAGAGGCAAGGACACATTCATCTAAACACACACGCTCACATACATGCACTCACATGTACACACACACACACACACATACACACGAGCATCAAGCACCCTCACTCTGTGATGATTTGACCTTGGAATGAATCACACTGTCTTGTCACTGCATTTCACCGCCCAGTCTCCCCACTGTGATTCGGGGAGGCTGAGGACTGTGTCGTCCGTATCACTTGATACCTGATCCTTACAGGTATCAAAACATTTTCAGCACATGAACACTCATCAAGCAGTCCTTTGGACATGAGGATCGAGGACTCATTCTGCCTCTTGGGTTGGCTGTGTCTCCTTGCCTCTTTTTCACAAACAGAGAGATTGCCTTTACAACATCCCTTTTCCCTCGCCGCTTCTACTAATGACAGGAAATTACTTACCCTTCTTTCCTGGAAAACAGCCTGCAGGTTTCCTCACAGAGAGTAACGGGACTGAGAAGACCAGAGCATTTGCCGGCACAGCTGTGTGCCTAGAACACCAGGAAGGAAAAGAGCGCGGTTCTTGAAAAGGGTACCGACCTCGCCGGGAGTTACAGGCACTGCCAGGCAGTTTATGATGTTGTGACAAAGCGAAGGGCTCAGACAGCCAGCATGGCAAAAGCAGGATGCTCGGAGCCTGACTGCGTGAGCTTGGAGCCAGCGCTGCCCCTTGTCAGCGAGGTCACTTGGGGAAAGTTACTCAACCTCTCCCTGCCTGTTTCTTCTGCTGTAAAATATGAAAAACCGTAGCATGTGCCTCTCAGGGCTTTGTGAGGATTTGGAAGGAGCACGTGAGCATCCCTGAAATAGAACTCATAAAGAGTAACTATTATTTATTATTATTGTCATTATTAAGTCCAGAAAAGAAAGAGAAAAGAACGGGTGGCCGTAAGCGGGGAAGGCATCCTGGAAGAGGTGGAACCGAGGTAGGAATTACTGGACGGATGGCATCAATTAAGCAAACACTATCGAGGGCAATACATGTGGTGGCAGAAACTGCACAAACTGTTTGAATGGAAGAACGACCCTCAGGTTGCCGATCCTAACAACTAAAGGAGGGGAACGGTGGAGCTTGAGGCAGCCCGGGACACACAGAAAGCTGGGCCAGCTCGCTGTGGGGTCTGTATTCCTGCCTCTCGATGGGTAGGAAGTGGGAGTGTGAGGGGAGGTGGCTCTGTCCTGTCCTGGGGAGAGCCACTGGGGCACAGCAAAAGCAATGAAAGACTGAGATCATGGGAGATGGCGGCCTTGGCACTGAAGACTAAACCCCTTGTAATGTGAAATTAAACATGGTAATCAAAACTATTGCTAACCCAATAGCATTGGTGTGGTGGGTGTTTACCTTAGAGAAAGACTCACCTGCGTGCACAGGGAGACAAGTCCAGAGACGGTCACTGCAGCATTGATTATAAGTGACGACAAATGAAATGAACTACTGTAGAGTATCAGACAGCAATACAAAAAAACGAGGCAAGGAAAACAATATGGCCTCTCCCCAGCAGACTAAACATAGAATTTCGATATGTTCTAGCAACCCCGCTTCCGGGTCTATACCCAAAATAATTGGAAGCAGGGTCTCAAATAGGTATTTGTACACCATGTTCATAGCAGCATTATTCACAGTAGCCAAAAAGTGGAAGCAACCCGCCAATGAATGAGCAGATAAACAAAATGTGAAAAATACTTACAATGGAATATTATTCAGCCCCAAAAAGGAAGGAAATTCTGACACATGCTATGACATGGTTGAACCTTGAGGACATTATGCTAAGAGAAATAAGCCAGTCACAAAAAGACAAATATGGTATGATTCCACCTCTCTTTTTTTTTTTCTTTCTTTTTTTTTGAGACAGATTCTCACTCTGTTGCCCAGGCTGGAATGCAGTAGCACAATCTCGGCTCACTGCAACCTCCACCTCCTGGGTTCAAGTAATTCTCCTGCCTCAGCCTGCCAAGTAGCTGGGATTACAGGCACCTACCACCACGTCCAGCAAATTTTTGTATTTTTAATAGAGACAGGGTTTCACCACGTTGGCCAGGCTGGTCTTGAACCCCTGACCTCTGGTGATCCACCCACCTCGGCGGGCGGATCTGGGATTACAGGTGTGAGCCACCGCACCCAACCAGATTCCACTTTTATGAGGTTCCTAGAGTGGTCAGCATCTCAGACAGAAAGTAGAAGGGTGGTTGCCAGGGCCTGGGGGAGGGAAGGTAGAAAGTTGTTGATTAACGTGTTTAGGGAGATGAAAAAGCTCTGGAGGTGGTTGGTGAGATGGTTACATAACAATGTGAATGTCCTTAATGCCAGTGCACTGTGCACTTAAAAATGCTCAAAATAGGCCGGGTGCAATGGCTCACGCCTGTAATCCCAGCACTTTGGGAGGCCTAGGCCAGCGGATCACCTGAGGTCAGAAGTTCGAGACCACTCTGGGCAACATGGTGAAACCTCATCTCTTTTAAAAAGGCAAAAATTAGCCTGGCATGGTGGCAGTCACCTGTAGCCCCAGCTACTCAGGAGGCTGGGACAGGAGAATCGCTTGAACCTGGAAGGCAAAAGTTACAGTGAGCTGAGATCGCGCAGCGTACTCCAGCCTGGGTGACAGAGCAAGAGTCCATCTCAAAAAAAAAAAAAAAAAAGAAGAAGAAGATCAAAATGGTAAATGTTTTGTTACACATAGTTCACTACCACCACCACAACAAAAAGAACGATATGAGTCTGCATTTTTTAAAAAAGAGGGCGAGGCACAGCAGCTCATACCTGAAATCCCAGCGCCTTGGGAGGCCAAGGCGAGAGAATCCCTTTCTTCATCTGTAAAAAGGGAAAAGTAACACAACTCTCTCATGAGCTGCCAGGAATGTTAAATGAGTTCAAACCCATAAAGGCTTTAAAACAGTGCCAGGCACATAATCCCTTAATAAATATTAGCTATTACCGTTATGATTAGCCTGAGTCCTAAATAATTGGAAGAATTTTAAAAAGATGTTTCAGGAGATGGGGTTTGCTTGGAACAGGGGCAGGCAGTGTAGGTCCCCAAATGCCAGGCTTGCAGAGGGAGTCCAGGTGAATTGTGACTGGAGGGGGGGCTCATGCCTCTGGGGTAGCAGGAAGACCCCTCTCTAAACAGTGCCATCCTGGACTCAGCTCCCCAAGTCATTTCACCTCTCTTCCCAGGACAACTGACTATACGAATGTCTTATTTCCTCAGCTCTTACTCCTACCCACCTCGGCTTAAACTGACAATCACAAAATAATCCAAAGTTGATATGTTTCCCAAAGTCTGATAATTCAGGTTTATGTTTATTCAAAGGCGGGTTGTTATACATATGTTCTTGAATTCCTTCTCTCCAACCTAATTCATCCTCCTCACACATTGTCCCTTCATTCACCCCACAAGACCCTCTAATGGGGCTTAATTGTGTTTACCTTGCCTTTCCCCAGCCTCTTATCTGCAAGGCTCCTTGCTGCCCGAATGTATAAACAAGCCTGATGAATCCAGCTGGACTAAGGCATTCTCTAAAAAAGAGGCTAAGGTGGGGCAAAATCAACACAAACAGGAAACATGGTGGACCAATATGGCTTCACATCCTGTCTCAGTCCCTAAGCAGTATGACAACTGTTCATTCAACAATGGATTTTGGGAGTAGGTGTCAGGCCAGGTGTCAACAGCATCAAACTAGAGACAGGTGCCCATTCAGTGAGGTCTCACATAAAACTCCAGATTTTGGCCTGGCATGGTGGCTCATGCCTGTAATCTCAGCACTTTGGGAGGCCGAGGCAGGTGGATCACCTGAGGTCGGGAGTTGATATCAGCCTAGCCAACATGGTGAAACCCCGTCTCTACCAAAAATATATTTTAAATAATAGCATGTGGTGGTGTGTGCCTGTAATTCCAGCTACTCGGGAGGCTAAGGCAGGAGAAACGCTTGAACCAGGGAGGCAGAGGTTACAGTGAGCCGAGTTTGCATCACTGCACTCCAGCCTGGGCGACAGAGCAAGTCTCTGTCTCAAAACAAAACTCCAGATTTCAGACTGCTCTCAGAGAACCATGGGCTGCGGCAGTGCTGGGCTGCTTTCTCTCCTGGTGACAACTGGCTGAGCCTAACGGCAGCTTCTTCCCCTTATTTTGTCCATTGGAAGCATGACCTCTCCAGCTACCCAGAGCTCCCTACTGTATCTCAGCCAAACCCCTTTTCTGCTGTTTTCCCGTCATCACTCCAACTGATCGCCCCTGTAATCACAAGACATCCAGACGTCAATCACAAGTGCTAACTATACCGGAAAAGCTTGGCGACTAGCTGGAGAAACTCTCAGAGATACTAATGATAATCATCAAAAACAGGGCAAGAATGAGGAGTCCAAGAGTCTTCCTGCAGGACATGACTATTAAGTTCAACCTTGAAGGATGATAAGATTGACAGAGGACAAGGACAAAGGCAAAAAAATAAGCAAGTGGGGTTGCGTTCGGAGAACAGTGTGCATGTTCAGTCAGCAGCCAGGTGCTAAAGGTATGAGGGAGGAAGGGCAGACACATACTGTGGTCAGAAACCTCAAATGCAAACCTGAGCTCAGACTTTTTTTCAAAAGGAAACCCTAGCGACAGAGTCTGTGCTGCAATTTAAGAAGGATCTGACAACATCATGCAGAATGCATTTGGTTCAGGGTGGGAGGCACCGTCTGGGAAGCAATTGCAATAATCCAGGCAGCACATTCGGGGGAAGCTATAGTAACAGAGAAAAGCAACCCCCAAATCCCAGGGAAATCTTCTAAACCCGGACACCGTGCCAAAGTCAGCCAGCAATGAACAGGGAGGTCCTCCTCACTGTCCGAAGGAGACGTTGCCTCCCAACCCTGATTCCATGGGGGAAGGAGCCTTCTAACTTCAAAACCTTCTGAAATCCAATTTTCTAGCTCCTTCAGGCATTGAAGAAACAGCTGGCCCAATGCTAGATGTACACCAGCCCTGGCCCCCCAAGGTCCAACGAGAGCTGTTCCGTCACAACTTCCCTGGGAAGACTCTTTCCTTTATGGTAGCCAACACGTTTCTAGTCTGTAACCATAAAGCAAAGTCATATTTTCTTCAGCATTTGAAGTGAAGTGGCCCTAAGCCAACAGCTGCCCATATTAGGAAGGAGTTCAGTAATTTCCCAGCGGACCTTTTCCACGTTCTTTTTTTTTTCCCTTGTGGTAAATACATATAACATAAAATTTACCATTTGACCCATTTTTAAGTGAACAGTTCACTGCTGCTAAGCATAGCCACATTGTTGTCACCACCATCTATCTTTAGAATTCTTTTCATCTTGCAGAACTAGAACTTTATAGCCACAGAACAACTCCCCATACCCCCTCCACCCAACCCGGCAACCACATTTCTACTTTCTGTGTCTACGAATTTGACGATTCTGGGTGCTCGTATAAATAGAATCATACAGTATTCGTTGTCTTTTGCTTATTTCACTTAGCGTAATGTTCTCAAGCTTCCTCCACACTGTAGCATGTGTTAGGATTTCCTTCGTTCTTAAGGCTGAATAATATTCCATTGTATGCATATTTCATATTTCGTTTATTCATTCATCCGTCAATGGACATTTGAGTTGCTTCTACCCTTTGACTATTGAGAATAATGCTGCTGTGAACACTGGGGTATTTATATATCTGTTCAAATTCCTGATTTATTTCTTTTGCATGCATATCCAGAAATGGGAATGTCGGATCATATAATTCCATGTGTAATTTTTTGAGGAACCACTAATGGAGTTCCACCATTTTAAATTTCCACCAACATTGCACGAGGGTTCCAATTTCTCCACGTCCTCACCAACACTTGTTATTTTTTTTTAATATGTAGCCATCCTAATGGATAGTAGTGTTATCTCATTGTGGTTTCGATTCACATTTCCTCGAGGATTAGTGACATTGAGCATCTTTTTATGTGGTTGTTGGCCATTCGTGTATCTTCATTGCAGAAATGCCTAGTTAAGTCCTTTGTTCATTATTTAAACCAGGTTGATTGTTCGTTTGTTGTTGAATGGTAGGAGTTATTTGTATAGTCTGGCTACTAACCCCTTATCAGATGATTTGCAAATATCTTCTTCCATTCTGCAGTTTTCTGACCCCTCACATTCTTAAGGACCACTACCTCCAAATTGTTTATATTGATTGGTAAATCTTGCCTGTCTTCAAAACCACCCTTTTCTAAATGGTGTCATCCTGGATTCAGCTCCCTAACTCACCTCTCTTCCCAGGACAACTGACAATGAGAATGTCGATTTCTTCAGATCTTACTCCCACCCACCACAGCTTCAACTGACAATCACAAAATAATTGAAGCTGATATGCTTCCCAAAGTCTAATTCAGGTTTATGTATTCAAGGGAAAGTTATTATACATATGTTCTTGAAATTGTAACTGTGTGTCAGACATTAGGCTAGGAGAGTGAACCTTTTATCAGTGATTTGAAAAGTGCTGAAATCTTCACTGACTTTTGCAAGAAAGTGACCATTAAGAGTTTTCCAGAACAAGAAACAGAAAACAGTTTATGGCTGGCCATGGTGGCTCACGCCTGTAATCCCAACACTTTGGGAGGCAGAGGTGGGCGGAACACCTGAGGTCAGGAGTTTGAGACCCGCCTGGCCAACATGGCAAAACTTCATCTCTACTAAAAATACAAAAATTAGCCAGGTGTGGTGGCGCACACCTGTAGTCCCCACTACTTGGGAGGCTGAGGCAGGAGAATCACTTGAGCCCTGGAGGCGGAGGTTGCCGTGAGCTGAGATTGGGCCACTGCACTCCAGAAACAATTTATGACTTTGGACATAAACAGATTGTTGCATTCACATTTATTTTTTAGTAAGTCCACAACCTACAAAAGTTAAAATATGAATGCCAACTGCAGAGTGAGTCACTGCTAAAAGGCATTATTGGGTTCCTATGCTCAGAGTGAAATGTTTTGGGGATTATGATAGAGAAATGTTTAATAAATTTAAGGTGGGGGAAAGTATTGTTAACCAGAAACCCACGCTATATTTCATAGTAATTTTCCTCTAAATATGATGAATTGTTGGTGAATAATTGGGTCTAATTTACACATTATTTATGTCTAACTTCTCTCTTTAGACCCATTGCAGCGTTTATGAATCTTAGCAGGTTTTCAAACCTTAAATTGTTTCGTTAAATATGATTATTCTCTTTAGAGTTTCTCTAAGTGCAGTATAGATGCAACCTGTGATGCACAAGATGATTTTAGATGGTGCACAATGAATATTTTGTTTTGATTTAATGACAGTCGACTCCCTGGTTGCATTTATGTTTGGGCTATTTTTTATTTATGCTAAGTGATACTAGTTTTTTGTTTACCATAATGATATAAACTTTCTTTTTAAAGTAAACCTAGCTAACAAAAAAAAGTACATTGGTTTAAAGAAAAACTAAGGCAAGAATAATATGGGTGGGCCAGGCATGGTAGCTCAGGCCGGTAATCCTATCACTTTGGGAAGTCAGGGTAGTGAGTCACCTGAGGTCAGGAGTTCAAGACCAGCCTGGCCAACATGGTGAAACCCCATCTCTACTAAAAATACAAAAATTAGCCAGGTGTGGTGGCCCATGCCTGTAGTCCCAGCTACTTGGGAGGCTAAGTCAGAAGAATCGCTTGAACTCAGGAGGCGGAGGTTGCAGTGGGCCAAGATTGCATCATTGCACTCCAGCCTGGACAACAACAGCAAAACACCATTTCAAAAAACAAAAAACGAATAGTGCAGGTATTTGTGGAAGCAAAAGTAGTGACATCTTGGAAATGAATCCATCATGTTGGCTTCTGATTAACCCCCATTCTGAGAAGGTCTCTAAAATTTCCAGTTTATTTATTGTTCCTTGTGTAAGAGCAGGTACTTACCATAAATCCTGCCCTCAAGTCAGAACCTTGATGTTATCTTACTTCAATACCCTACATGTTCCTTCTGAAGCACCCCTCCTCTGTGGCGTAAGAAGCCCTGGGTCTGGGGCGTAATGGTGCGGGGATCCACCATCTTGTTTCTTTTAGCAGAAACTACACCAACATGGCTTCTGTTGGTAGGTCCTTATGAAATGCTTCTTTCCGAGAAATGAAATCTTTCCTCAGCCTCTCAGCTTCTTCAGACTCTGAGGCAGGTTTGTATAGCCCTGCTGACTGTAAAGCAGTACTGTACAACGGCTTGGACTTGGTAAATGGATATGATAAATATAAAGACAGATGTAGACAACTAAAATTTGCAAAAATACTTCTCATAAATAAAAGTAAAAATTTATGGGACCTAATAGACAACTTCTTGTTAAAATTAGAGGGTACTGTTCTCCTCTGTTATTCTTTTAAAATAATTCCCTATCATTGCCAGTATTTTAGCATGGCAGGCTCTAATACATATTTACTGGATAATCGAGTGAATAATCAATCAATAGAAAAAAACTAACCATAATACCCACATTATTATTACAGATTAATTCAGTTCATAGGGACAGTACAAAAACTTCTACGATACATCATTAAATATTTCTTATATGCCAGGCTCTTGGTTAAATGCTTTTAATATATCCTATCATTAAATTTCCACAACTTTATCAGTATTTACTCTCCCCTTGTTACATAAAAGTAAGACAAAGAGAGATTAAGTCACCTGCCTAGGTGTATTAAGTAATGGTCTAAACACGTGTGGCTTATTTATTTAACAAGAGGCCTGAAGGATGTGACAGGGATCATTCAGTGGCTCATCAAGTTCAGGCATGTCTACAACTGTGATTCTTCTGATTTACCTCTTGGTCTCAAGACGGCTGCACAACTCCACATACCACAACCTCACATAAGTGCCTCAGGTAAGGAGGCTGTAGGACTTGACACCAGCCAGCTCCCCTCTCCAGAACACCTCACCCAGAACACAGTGTCTTTCCTACAAGGCCCTGACACATTTCCCCTGACATCTCACTCACCAGAGCTGCATCATGTGGCAACTCCTAACTGCAAGGGAAGCTGGGGGAGCAAGCATCTAGCACAAGGTTGTGGCATGATTGGCTTAGACCGGGTACCTTTCATCTCTGAGGCTGGTGAAAGACCAACCCCCTTGAAGGGTGCCTCACCCTTCATAATAAGAATGGAAAGAGGGCATTACATTCAGGAAAACATGAAGAGAAAGGTTCCCAGATTATACAGTAGACAAAAGTCAAAAGTCTGGGAAAACAGAGGCTTGGGAATTGCTAAGGGCAGGGCTTCCCAGCCGTGGCACTGCTGACATTTGGAGCAGGATAATTCTGTGTTTTACTGGAGGCTGTCCTATGCACGGTAGGGTTTTGAGCAGCGTCCCTGGCCTCTGCCCACTAGCTGTCAGGAGCACCTCTCCCCAGTTGTGATAGCAAAAAATATCTCCAGAAGAATGTCCTGGGGGACAAGATGGCCCCCAGTTGAGGACAACTGGCCCCGGGTGATGCTATGGGATGCCCAGCCTCAGAGAACATCCTGTATCCTGAGCGTGGAACAGGAGCCAAGGTTTTGCCGGTGCTTTGGAATTGCTGGGACCCTGGCATACCCTTGGCAGTTGTGGAGGAAGATAGAGAGCCTTGTTTTTGGCTGAGATTGAACTGGCCACCATTGCGAAGTGAAAGAAAGGGACGAAGTGTGCTCCTTCTTACTTCTGGCATGGCCAACTGGCATGGTTTTCCTGTGTCCCCACCCAAATCTCACTTTGAATTGTAATAACCCCCATGTGTCAAGGGCAGGGCCAGGTGGAGATCATTGAATAATGGGGGTTGTTTGCCCCATTCTGTTCTCGTGGTTGTAAATAAGTCTCACGAGATCTGACGTCTTCATAAACGAGAGTTCCCCTGCACAAGCTCTCTTGCTCCCCACCATGTGAGAAGTCCCTTTGCTCTTCCTTCCGCCATGTGAGGCCTCCCCAGCCATGTGGAACTGTGAGTTCATTAAACCTTTTCCTTTTATAAATTACCCAGTCTCAGATACGTCTTTATTAGCAGCATGAGAATGGACTCATACACTAACTTATACAGACTAAGATTTCTACCTGCTACAGAGATCCCTGAGAAGTCAAGGTGAGATGAACACTCAATGAACCAATTAGGGGGACACCAAAATATGCTACTCAATGGCTTGATGCTTCCCAGCAGGCTTATGGCAATCTCTGACAACCACAGATGTCCCATGCGCAAGGCTGGTCACATCAGCGTATGGTTACTCTGCCTAGCCTGTCAGGTTGGCCCAAGCAGCTCTGCTCACTTGGATTACAAGGACCAGTGTCCAGGACCCAAGGTTTGAATCTGGGTTCAAGTAGTATGGCTGGACACAGAACTGCGTGAAGATAAGTCTGGGCTGGGCCCATCACATTGCAGCATATTTACAATAATGTAATTAATTAACGTTGCATGTGTGTATTGGATGGGGGATGGGTTGAGTTCCTCCTTTTTGTCAATGGTTTGAGAAGCATTAAAATCTTGAGCTGAATTTTGCAGGAAACTACAGCAGTAAGAGTTTCCAGAACAAGAAGGAGGCCAGGCGCAGTGGTTCATGCCTGTATGCCCAGCACTTTGGGAGGCTGAGGTGAGAGGCTCACTTGAGCCCAGGAGTTCAAGACCAGCCTGGGCAACATGGCAAAACCCTGTCTCTGCAAAAATTAGCCAGGTATGGTAGTGCACACCTGTAATCCCAGCTACCGGGGAGGCTGGGGCGGGAAAATTACTTGAGCTCAGGAGTTTAAAGCTACAGTGAGCTGCGATCATGCCACTGTACTTGAGCCTGGGTCACTGAGCAAGACCCTGTCTTGAACAAGAGGAAAAATAAAAAGGAGAAAACAATTCGTGACTTTAGATATAAACAGGTTGGTTCAGGGGCATTTATCTTCAGGAAATCCACAACATGCAAAAGTTAAGTATAATCACATGTTGCTTAACAAAGGGGGTACATTTTGAGAAATGCATCACTTGGCAGCTTTGCTGTTGTGTGAACATGATAGTGTACGTTCACAAACCTGATGGCGTTGCCCACTACACACCTAGGCTGTATGGCGTAGCTCAATGCTCCTTGGCTACAAATCTGTACAGCATGTTACTGTACTGAATACCATAGGCAATTGTAGCACGGTGGTATTTGTGTATATAAACACAAAGTACAGTAAAAACATCATATGAAAGATTTTAAAAATAGTTAATCTAGGCTGGGTGCGGTGGCTCACTCCTGTAATCCCAGCACTTTGGGAGGCCGAGGTGGGCAGATCGCAAGGCCAGGAGTTTGAGACCAGCTTGGCCAACCTGACAAAACCCTGCCTTTACTAAAAATACAAAAATTAGTCAGGCGTGGTGGTGCGCACCTGTAGTCCCAGCTACGCAGGAGGCTGAGGCAGGAGAATCACTTGAACCCAGGAGGCAGAGCTTGCAGTGAGCTGAGATGGTGCCACTGCACTCCAGCCTGGGCCACAGAGCAAGATTCTGTCTCAAAAAACAAAAAAAGTTAATCTGTGTATGACACTTAGCCATGACTGGAGCTTGCAGAACTGGAAGTTGCTCTGGTTGAGTCAGTGAGTAAGTGGTGAGTGAACGTGAAAGCCCTGGACATGATTCTACTCTACTGTAGAATTTATAAACACTGCACATTTAGGCTACTTTAAATTTATTTTTTAAATGAAGCTTTTGTGTTATGACATTAGGACAGCTATGATGTCACTAGGTGATAGGAATTTTTCAGCTCTGTTATAATCTTATGGGACCACCATTGTATAGGTGGTCCATCATTGACAGAAACATGACTGTAAATAAATGCCAAAAGTACAGTATATGACTGCTGAAGACATTGTTATTATTATTACTAATGATTAATGTCATTTTTTTTTTAGATGGAGTTTTACCCTTGTTGCCCAGGCTGGAGCGCAGTGGCACAGTCTCGACACACTGCAACCTCCGCCTCCCAGGTTCAGGCGATTCTCCTGCCTCAGCCTCCCAAGTAGCTGGGGTTACAGGAGTATGCCACCACACCCGACTAATCTTGCATTTTTAGTAGAGATGGAGTCTCACCATGTTGGTCAGGGTGGTCTCGAACTCCTGACCTCAGGTGATCCACCCACCTCAACCCTCCAAAGTGCTGGATTACAGTGAGCCACTGCGCCTGGCCTATTATTATTTATGATGTTGTAATACTAGAAAAGAAATGAGAATCCTGTCCATGGAGCATTTCCTTGATCTCTCCTGGGCTGGTTGGGGTTCCAGGCCAGCCTGAGCCACATGCAATTATTCCAGGTGTAGCCAGTCATGTTCTTTGTGGAGATGAGTGCAGCCCGGAAAATTTCCACGTTCATCCTGGGGGCCTCTTAGCAGATCTTAGGGTCCCCTTTGGGTCTTCAGAGGAGTTAGGAGGAAAGTGCTCAGAGGAAGCCCAGGAGCAAGACCAGGACACCCAGCCAGCCCTAAGTCCACTGGAAGGCAGGGCCCAGTCCAGACCACCAGGGCCGGCTTCACAGGCATGTGGCCTGTGCTGTCACACGGGTGTGGGGGCTAAGAAGGGCCCCCTGCTTGGTTGAATGCTCTGCTGTTGCCACCTTGATATTCTTAATATTTTTTGAACAAGGGGCCCCACATTTTCAATTCACACGGGGCCGTGCGAACTACAGAGCTGGTCCTGACCACCACTCACCACAGGGGCAACATCCTTTCAGAGGCCAGGTCCAGTTCACCGGCCTCCAGGCGAAGGCAGGGATGTGGTCTCCAGAGTCAATAGCAGAGAGCAAGGCAGGTGAGCATCTGGCTTGGGAGGCAATTTGCCTGGGTTCATTTTCTGTCTCTGCCACTCCACAGTTCCATGGATTTAAGCCATTACCTACCCTCTGTGCCCCAGTTTTCTTCTCCTATTTTTTAGAGAGAGGGAAGGTCTCATTCTGTTGCTCAAGCTGGAGTGCAGTGGTGTGATCACAGCTGACTGCAGCCTTGAACCCCTGGGTGTAATCTCCCAGCTCAGCCTCCTGAGTAGCTGGGACTACGGGAATGTGCCACTATCCTCGGCTAATTTTTTAATTTTTTGTAGAGACAGGGTCTTGCTATATTGCCCAGGCTGGTCTCAAACTCCTGGGCTCAAGCGATCCCCAAAGAGCCCAGGTGAGATCAGGAAATGCTCCACGGGCCGGATGAGTAGCTGGGGTTACAGCCATGAGCACCCGGCCCCGGTGAATGATTTTAAGCCGGCAGATGACATGGTCTGATTCAGGCTTTCAGAAGACCCCTTCCAGCTGCAGGGAGGAAAGTGACTTGTAAGAGACAAGAGTGACAGCAGGGAGCCCAGGTGAAGGGCTACTACCTGCCTCCAGGCAGGGCACAATGGTGCCTGAATCAGGGAGAGAGCAGCAGCGAGGTGAGAAGTCAGTTTCAGAATTTATTCTGAAGGGAGGCCCAGTGACTGGCTAATAGACTGGATGGGACAGGGTGGAGGGAGCAGGAGAATTGAAGCATGAGTCCTCGAATTTTAGGCTGAAAATATTAGGGTGAGAAAGAGGTGAGGAAGGTGGGGCAAGTGTGGTCTGAGGAGGCAGTGGTACTTTGTGACATCTGCATGGAGTTCTTGAATAGGTGGTTAGTACAGAGTGTACTAACTCTGTACACAGAGTTAGTACAAAGGAGAATTGATGTCATAGGTGTAAATTTATGATTCACCCAAATATAGATAGTGTTTCTAAGACTTGGGACTGAATATGATTAAGTACAGGCTCTATGTGGACAGGAGAGAGGAGAGGGCTGAGGACTGAGCCCTGCTCTACTCCAAGATTCAGAGGTCAGAGGAAGAGGAGGGGTCAGCAATGGCGGCTGAGGAGTGGGCAGGGAGGTGGGCAGGAAGCCAGGAGTATCTGCCATCCCCAGAATCCAGCAGCATGTGCTCCAGTGACATGCTTGTCTCAAATGCTTCTGAGGGTCTGAATACACAGATGAGTGAGAATGGGTCAGTGGATTTAGTAAGATGGAGATTGCAATGATTCTTTTGAGCAGATTTGGGATGTGGTTCAAAAGACAGCTGTGAAGGAACCGGAACACAGATGTGTGCCACTCAAGAGATGGGGCAGTCAGGAGAAGCACAAAACCAGCATGGTGGTTAGAGGGGAGAGGGGCGCTGGCAGAGGTTTTCCTTTCAGTGTTAAAGGGGAAATACACAATACAGGAAGTGGAGAAGAGAAATACAGGAATAAAGTCCTTAAGGACACGGGAGGAAGTCCAGCGGGGCGTTTCATGGAAGTTGGACTTACGTGGGGCGGGCAGGAAAGGTGGAGTCTGTGGTGCAGACGCAGGTCTGTTGGGGACAGGCAGGGAGTTCTCTTCTGACTGCTCCTGTTTTCTCAGTGAAATAAGGAGCAAGTCATCAGCTGAGAGCAAGGAGGGAGAGAGCGTGTTGAAGATCGACCAAAGGGGAGAAATGCAAGATGGCAATCCCCGAGTGGACAAAAAGCTAGGGGAGGAGGAAGTGGGGAGGGACCGTCAGCAACGCTGAGCGTCCACCTGGATTGCGTGGGCCCAAATTTAAAAAGAGACCCGTCAGCATGGTTGTGTGTTCTCCAGACACTGTTCAGCTCAGGCACGGCTATGAACAGCTGGATTTCATCAACGTTTGGGTTTTGCTGGAAAGACTCAGAAGAGGGAGAAGGGGACAGAGAGCTGGTCCATGCAGGGTCACGGCTGTGGGTATGGAACTAGCGTGTAAGATGGGCCCACCTGGCACAGGCATCTCTGCCCTGGGGTTGATACATCAGAAGCTGAGCTTACTTATTTCAAAGACTCACGAAAGCAGGAGGACTTGATGTCACTTCTCCCTGGCCGGGACTAGTTCATCAGACCTGGCCTGTGTACTGAACAGAGTCTCCCAAAGAGCTAGATTTCAATGCCTGTGAATGTGACCTTATTTGGAAACCAGGTCTTTGCAGATTTAACTAAGGTCAGAGAAGGATGAGGGGGAGCCCCAACTCTAGTATCTTCGTGAGAGCAAGAAGAGGGAGATTTGGACACAGAGATACAGACACAGAGGAGAGGCCAGGCGAAGAAGGACGCAGAGACGGGAGCAGTGCTGACCCAAGCTGAGGAGCCCCGGGAGCCCCGGGAGCTCCCAGGAGGTAGAAAACTCGAGGCAGGATTCTCTGCTAGAGACCTGGCCCTGCTGAGCCCTCACTTTTGGACTCCTGGCCTCCAGGGCCGTGACAGAATGTTTATCTATTGTTTTACACCACCCAATTTGTGGTGCTTTTTTTACTGAAGCCTCAAGAAACTCATACAGCCTTCTAACAAGATTATCTGTTACTCAATAAATCCAACAAGCCTAGGAATTCAAAGGATTTTTCCTACATGGCATCTGTTCTGAGGCCAAAGGAAAAATCATTCTCGTCATATCTCTGGATATGTTACTTAATGTTTAATATGCTCTGAGCACATTACTTAATACTTGGTGCATTAACTTTCTTTATTTTTAGCTTTATTTTTATTTTTAAAGATAGAGATAGGGTCTCACTATGTTGCCCAGGCTGGCCTCAAACACCTGGGCTCAAGCAGTCCTCCTGCCTCAACCTCCCAAAGTACTGGGGATTACAGGCATGAGCCACCATGCCCAGCATGCATGCACTTTCAAAATTGTTAAATAGGAAAATTAATTAGCCACCGCAGAGTAACTCTATCGCATTGTCTTTTTGAAGGTGACACAGGAAATGATCTTATTCCTTTATGTGGTTACATGAATACTGTCCCACTGTCCTCCACCCCCTCTAGACTTTGAGCTTTGTGTGGGCAGGGACATGTTTGTCTTGTTTAATTGTATATTCCCAGGGTCTGGCACGTAGTAGGCAGTCAATACATGTGTCGAATAACTAAGAACCATGATGATAAAGGCAATAATTTTCACTCCAGAGTAACATTCAAAGGAAATGTTTCCCATAGCCTGCAAAATCTTCAGCCTACACCCTAGAACAGTAATTTCTAACCAAGGGCAGTTTTGCTTGCCAGGGAATTTTCTTTTTTACTTTTTTTTTTTTGAGACAAGGTCTCACTGACGCCCAGGCTGGAGTGCAGTGACACGATCTCAGCTCACGGCAACCTCAACCTCCTGGGTTCGAGTGATCCTCCTACCTCAACCTCCCCAGTAGCTGGGACTACAGGTGTGCGCCACCATGCCTGGCTATTTTTTTTTATTTTTTATAGATACAAGGTCTCCCTATGTTGCCTAGGCTGGTCTCAACCTCCTGCCCTCAAGCAATCCAAAGTGCTGGGATTACAGGCGTGAGCCACCACACCCAGTCTTATTTTTTACTGGAGTTGTTTTTGTTTGTCACTACTTGTGACGTGAGTGCCGTAGGCATCTACTAGGTAGAGGCTAGGGATGCTGCTAAGTCCCCTGCCATGCCCAGGGCAGCCCCTCAAGAGAATTATTCTGCCCCAAACGTCCAAAGTACTGAGGTTGAGGACCCCTGTCCTGAAAACACAAGGTGTTTGCATTGAAAGAAGCATCATGTATGGTGGTACAAGTCTCATTTTACTAATGGATATGCCAAGGTAGAGAAAAAGAAAGAACTTGTCCAAAGACATGGAGCGGGGGATTGTGGGAGCTGAGAGGAAGACTCAGGCCTCCTTTGCCCAGATTGCCCAGGTTGGAGTTCTGGCCACTGACCACGGGACCCCCAGTTTGGAAATGAGGATGGATTCAAAGCTGCCCGGGGGAAAGAAAGAGGGCCTCTTGTCCCACCCCCAATAACAAACAGGATTCTTGACTTGTTATCAAAGCCAGAGAGTGACAGCAGACAAAGTCGGCTGGCTGAGAACCGCATCTAACCCCTGTGCTTGGTACAATGCTGTACTCCGCCTATGAATGCCAAATCACAGCAATTAGCCACGAGCTGTGCCCACCAGCCAACTTCACGCTGGGCTAGTGGCCCAGATTGCTAAAGAGACATGCCCGCTGCAGCTAAGTGCCTTGGCAACCACAGGCGGTGTTCTCTGCTCTCCATGGAGCTGGGGCCGCGGGGCTCGCGCTGCGGGGTAGTGGGTACCTGCTATAGAAGCGCCTGAGCTCTCAACAAAGAAAAGAGGGCCTGCAGTTTCCCCCACACTCTTCCTACAGCTTCTCAGGAAGCACTCGGCCCTGCCCACCACCCACCGATCTGTCCTCCCTCGCCCCAGGAGAGGTGCTCCCTTTGGCTGGAGTAAGGAAGGGAGGAGGAAGGAGAACCAATCGCCACTTGAAGCATTTAATAAGCTGGAATCGAGATCTCCTCAACAGCCCCCCAGCAGACACTGGGTGTCTTACATATGGATGGGGAGCAGAACTGCTACCCACACCTGGGATCTTAAAGGAGTTTCTGGATTTTTCCATCGAGAACCAATTTAAGTGGATGGGTTGGGCTGAAAACATCTTTCATTCCCAGGTCCTCATGGAGACCAGTAAACTATTTTGCATCTAGACTTGGAATTTCTAAATCAACAATGGAAATGGGAACTGGCAGCTGATTTAAAAAACCAATTTAGTCCAAGACTCGGCTGTTTACACAGCACTTCTACATCCTGAACCTCACCGACTCTTCACAACCATCTGGAGAGAGAGGCAGAGCAGGGATTTTTAGCTTCACGGAACAGATGAGTATCTGGGCTCAGAGGGCACAGTGACTTGTCCAAAGTCATACAGCTGGAAAGCAGCAGAGCTGAAATTCAAAGTCAGGCCTTGTACATGCTCATGGAAATGTTGGTGGAGCGATCAAAGTCCAGCCCAGTGGGTCATCCTTGCAAGACTCTTTAATAAATCCACAGGCCTCCAGGGAATACCGTCTGGAGGCTTTCCCCTTCGCATCCCTTTCTCCATCCTTCTCTGTGCCCTTGGAGGCTGACTTGTGCATGACTCATCTCTTCACGGGGCTTGGCCAATGGGGAGGCTCAGCAAGATCAGAGAGACGGAGGAGAATGGGGTTGCATCAGCTGCCTGGGGCCCTCAACTGAAGGCCATTGGTCCTCTGAAGACAGCTCTGTCTCTCAGTGCCCTCCCCCAGATACCTGCCCTTGGAGATCTTCTCATCCCTTCTGACTAAGGGTAGTGACCACTGATTAAAATATTCACTACAGCAAATGACAATAAGAAGCCAAGGAGACAAAGAAAATGAGGATGGAGGATGCAGAAGCCTAGGAGCAGCGGTGGGGTCGTCGAGGTTTTAAATAGGGTAACCAGGGACAACTTTGCCGCAAAGGCAACATTTGAGCAAAAACCCACAAATAAGTGAATGACAGAGCCATGCAGGTGTCTTGGGGAAGAATTTTCCAGATAGAGGAAATGGCAGGTGTGAAGCCCTGATCTGAGAGGGAGCCTGGTACCTTGAAGCAGCAGCCAGGGGTAGCCCAGGGCATGGGTGGGTGGAAGGTCCCTGGGGCGGACTAGACTCCCGGGAATGCGGGTGGGGCAGGAGCCAAAGGGAACAGGGTAAGATCAGGATGGCTCAGCACAGCAAATCCCTGACTAGTGAAAAAATAACATGAAGGACGTGCTGCATAGAGAAAAGATCCATAACTCAACTCTACGCCCTTCAAGAAGTAACTATTAGGTCAGGCACGGTGGCTCATGCCTGTAATCCCAGCCCTTTGGGAGGCCAAGGCAGATGGATTACGAGGTCAGGAGTGTGAGACCATCCTAGCCAATGTGTGAAAACCCGTCTCTACTAAAAATACAAAAATTAGCCAGGCATGGTGGCACACACTTGTAGTCCCAGCTACTCTGGAGGCTGAGGCAGGAAAATCACTTGAACCGGGGAGGCGGAGGTTGCAGTGAGCTGAGATCATGCCATTGCACTCCAGCCTGGCAACAGAGCAAAACTACATCTCAAAAACTAAATAAATAAATAAAATAAAGAAGTAACCATTGAGTGAGTTGAGTGTCCTTCGCCAGGGGCATCATTTTCCAACATGAGCACTAAACAGCTGCCCGTGTCACTCTCTAACCCTCGCCCACCTCACTGTTTATCACTGTCTGTCGTTACATGCACACTTGTTGTCTTGTTTATTGGCTCTCTCGCACACAAATACTTATGGTGTATGAAAGCAGAGACTCTACCTGTCATGGTCAAAGTCATAGCCCTAAGATCCCAAGCCCCAAGTAGAAAGGATGGCGCATAGTAGGTGCTCAGTTAATGTTCGTTTTCAGATGAATACATGAGTAGATCAACAAATGTACAAATGACTACTATTACTTCTAGCTATATTTTTCTCCAAGAGATTATTTATTACAATTCACAGGAAAGGAAACACAAGAGCTACCAGTGTTACCACTAAGAATAAAGTGTATCTTTTAAGCAGTCAGGGCTCACGAGTCAAGAAAGCGTTTGGCACACAATAGGTGCTAAATAAATATTCACTGAACAGACTAAGGATATAACTTGACATGCTGAGGAAAGAATTAGCCTGGGAGCCCAAATTCTGCCCCCCACCTATGCCCCAATTTCTAAATGCCACAAAGAGCTGCCTTGACACGTGAGGCTTTATGCTTTCATTGTCACCTCTCCCTGGCCTTCCTGTATCGCTCTTTCCTGATAAGTCAGAGAGATCCACATTGTGTACAAGAGAATTAAAATTGTTTCAGCAGAAATGAAAGGAAAAATTGATTAGGTTCTTTTTTTTATCTTTTTCTCACTTCAAAAGGCAGCTCTTGAAAACAAACAGGGAAGGCCCCAAGAGGAGCAAGGCATTGGGATATGAAAAAAGAACATAGAAATTGCGGGAGACCCCCATTCCCAGGGTGCTGGGGGAGACTCAGCTAGGAGGGGACCAGACTTGAAGGGAAAAAGTAATGGGATCTGAGTCCGCATCAGCAGAGCCCCAGAAGCCAAGCCCTGCACACCACCCACTGCCAATTACCCACCCCCCTGAGCTGTTCAGAGCCAGGCAAGGGCCTTCTATGGGCAGCTGCTCAGAGGTTCAAGGATCACCTAGCAGGACGGTGCTCACCTAAAACCAGGACTGGGTTGAGCTCACTGAACCAAACCACTGTGGGCCAACCCTCTTGTCAACAGCCTGAGATCCTTCTAACTTCCATCTCCTGGTGTCCAGAGGGCTGCTGGCAGCGTGTGGGGCAGAAGCCCCAGAACCTGGACCCATCTGAGACCAGACGGCAAGTAGCCAAACCCAGGCCTGTTATGTGAAGCCTTGACCGATATGAGCCTCCGCATCCTCTTCTGTAAGATGACTAGAGTAACCCTTGACCATCACAAGGAAACAGCTGGCAGATGGAGAGAAGTGGGACTTTCCTCCCCCTTGAAGTGCTCTCAGCAGCATTTGTGTAGGAGAAGCATGGGGGAGGGGGTGGTGAGGAAGACTAGAGCCAGCCTGGCACAAAATAGAGATGACTCCTCGGGAGCTTGCTTCCAAATAGCTGTGACGACAAGTCAGACCATCTGTTCCAGAAGTTCTCTTCTTGAGGAAGCGACGGTGGGATCAAGGCAACAAGCAGTCATTCATCCATCCACCCATCTACCCAGTCATTCATTCTACAAAGATTTATTGTGCATTTTCTATGTGCCAGGCACTGGAAATAAAACAGCAAACAAGAAAGCTTAGGGTGGGCCTGGCGCAGTGGCTCATGTCTGTAATCCCAGCACTTTGGGAGGCTGAGGCGGGCAGATCACCTGAGGTCAGGAGTCAAGACGAGCCTGACCAACATGGTGAAACCCCGACTCTACTAAAAATACAAAAGTTAGCTGGGCATGGTAGTGGGCACCTGTAATCCCAGCTACTCAAGAGCCTGAGGCAGGGAGAATCGCATGAACCCGGGAGGCGAAGATTGCAGTGAGCTGAATTTACTCCACTACGCTCTAGCCTGGGCGACACGATGAGACTCTATCTCAAAAAAATTAGCGAAGCACACAAGTATTCAAGTATTTAAAGACACTTAAAGATAAGTGTTTACCTACAGTTGTCAAAACCGCTGCAAGGAAAATGTACAGAAATCACTATTGTCAACCGCGGAAGCGTCTGAGATTTAACCTACTTGCAAGATCCTGGGTCAAAGACAAAGGACAGCTGATTACTCACAGCAATGGCAGTAGCCAGATTACTGCGACTTGCATCACTTCCTCAAGCCCCAGTTCTCACAGGGCAGTACAAAGACGTGCAGAGAGCTGCATTATAGGAGAGGAACCGTGAGCTTAGGAAGCCAAAAACTTCATTTGTGTCTGTAGCAAAAAAAAAAAAAACCATAAAATTACCATCTTAACCATTTCTAAGTGGACAGTTTGGTAGTCTTAAGTATTCACTTTGTTGTGTAACAGATCTCCAGAACATTCTCATTTTGCATAACAGAAACTCTCTATCCACTAAAGAATAACTCCCCATTTCCCCCTCCCTGAACCCCTGGCAACCACTCTGATACTTTCTGTGTCCATGAATTTGAATACTGTAGGTACTCATGCAAGTGGAATCATACAGCATTTGTCTTTTTGTGTCTGGCTCATGTCACTTACCATAATGACCTCAATTTTCATCCATGTGGTAGTGTGTGCCAGAATTTCCTTTCTTTTTAAGGCTGAATTATATTAAGAAACCCAAATCTTTTATAACAGATAGTAAACATGCCTGCCCTTTGCCCTGAAAAAAGACACCACCTCTATCTTTCAAGGCTGTACACTATGTGAACATTCTCTAAAATGTAATCTGGAACAAAGGCAGTCAGGACCTTTGCTTCCAAGACATGCAGAAACACAAGATACCCATGGGGGATTATCTCCCAACAACTATCAATCCGAAAGAGACTCATTCCTACACCTGTCCATTCATTCAATATACATTCATCTGTGCTGGGAACAGGCCAGCTGTGAAACACAGTGCTATGTTTCATAGACACATATTCAGATAGCGGTGGGCTTTGTCCTCACAGAGTTTACAGACAGAAGACTCCAGAACAAGCAGGTAGCACAACCCTGTGATTGAAACATGTCATTTTTCTTTTTCTTTCTTTTTGCAGGGGGTGGGGGGAGACAGGTCTCACTCTGTCACCCAGGCTGGAGTCCAGTGGCCCAGTCATGGCTCACTGTGGCCTTGAACTCCCAGGCTTAAGTGATCTTCCTGCCTCAGCCTCCTGAGCAGCTGAGACCACAGATGTGCAGCACCATGCCTGGCTATTTTTTTTATTTTTAGTAGAAACGAGGTCTCGCCATACTGCCCAGGCTGCTCTCAAACTCCTGAGCTCAAAGTATTCTCCCCCCTTGGGGATTGCAGGCATGAGCTACTGTGCCCAGACGACATATGATTTTCACCCATAAGAATTTATCCAAGGATAATGACTGCACTTGTCCACATGTCCCCTGAAGAAAGAACACTTGAGCTGAGGCCCGAAGGAGGGAAAGGACAAATCCCATAAAGAACTAGAGGAAGAACGTTCCAGGAAGTTGGGGCATAGGGAGGGTCCCCTAGGGCTTGGCCTTCTGAGATTCTAAAGAGGCAGCCTGATATAATGTAAACGGGATGGGCCCAGGACCCAGGAACCTGTCAGTCCTGCCTCTGCCAGTCACTTGCTGTGCAACGCCCATGAGTTCCTCAACCTCTCTGAACATGGAGAACTTCTGACAAAACAACCTCTAGGGGCTGTTGCAGCTATGACGATCCAAAGGCATTTGACAGGACAATTGCAAAGCACAGACCACGCTCTCTCAAGGTTTCGAGGTCAAAAGGACAAATGGCCAAGAGACCAAGTCTACCCAGGCAGTGTTCTAGACAAAACACAATGCATCTCAGGCCACAGGGGATGACAGCTGAGGCTCCGAGGCTCTGACAGCCTTGCTGCTGCAAAATGAAGATGTTCTCCCATCTCCCTTCCCTTCTGCAGGAACAAAACAGGGTGGCAAAATACTGGAGTATTCCACCCAGCTGTCGGCAGCCCTGCGACTGGCTGCAGCCTCGGAAATAAATGGTCCCGTCAGCTGCTGGGGAGGGTGAGCTCAGGATCTCAGATGAAAATGAAATAAGAGGGAATGCAGCCCAGAAGCAATGCAACGTAACAGCAAGGGGACAAAAAATCTTCCACTGCAGCAAGGCGGACGCTAGAATGGTGCAATGGGACACTGACCTCAGATCGGGGGATGTGGGAATGAGCTCATCCTGGGGGGCCTGGCTGGTGAGCCCTGTGCTTCTGGGATCCAGGGGCTGTCTGAGGGGACTTGGTCCCAGCTGGCAGGACCACTGCCTCCTTGTCTTCCCCACCCCTACCCTGCCCTCCTCTCTCGAAAGCCTTGTACTTCTCCGTGTGTCCAGATCAAACAGCCTACAGTAATAGACCTGAGGGGCTGCTTAACTTCACCCCCCTGCTAAGGAAGAAGCCTCAAGCCTGACAGACTCCTAGCAGGAGGGAGACTTATTACAATCCTGAGAGATGGGACAACATAGCAATCCCTCCCTCATCTGGGGGAGGAAAGATGGTAGTGATAACAAAACCCAGCATCTACCAGCACCTCAGATCCTGCTGTAAAACCCAGCTTCAGGGTCCTTCTGCGTGTACTGCCATCACGGCTTCTTGTGTTCTGGCTGTGTGACCCTGAGCAAGTTATTCACCCATGTCTCACTTCCCCCATCCCGGAAACAGGGAAAACCGTGTTACCCACTGTGCAGGTTTATTGTAAGAATGAAATGTAACAACCTTAGAACAGTATCAGGCCCCTAGCACACGCTCTCAAGAAGTTAATTCCTTTCGTTTTTTATAACTGTATTGTTTTGTACTCACATGAAATATATCTCTACCTGCACACACAACCCACATCACATCAGCTAGGTTCAAACACCCATCTGAGTTCATTGATACTAAGTATCTATGGACTGGATTCATAGTAAGCACCCTCCTGCCTGACTCCCGCCACCTCCAACCACCCAACAATCTCGGGTGCTCGCACACTCCCTTTTCCACGCCCACCCTCCCTTTGAGCCATCTAAGCATTTCCCAGTGCGCAATGCTGTGATGAGCTGTCTCTCTTCTTAATAAAGAAAAGTTGAACACAGGACGTAAAATCTCAGATGCCTACAGGGACCAGACAGGTAGTCAGGTAAAGGGTTCTAGACACAAAGGAGTGGTGAGGGTTATGATAAACTGGAGAACCCATGCCCCAGTTAAAGGAAAATGTTGCTACCAGCTCTAGCCAATTTTTGGCAGGTCAGAATTGGCACATCTTCTAAGTTTCCAAAGGAAGCCAGAAATCTGGATTTATATGTGAAAATCTCCTAATTTTCCAATATTGGCACATATTTCATTATTTTTAAAACATGGAAGTTCTGGGAAGATACATCAGTTGGCACCCTCTGAGTAGAGGGGAATGAGCTCTCCAGCTAGTCCCAACTATCAGGCAGTGCCCTCTCCCTGCAGGAACCAGAATCTCGTGGCTGGGCTGAGGCACCAAGGAACTCTAGACAGATCTTAATTAAGTGCCAGGGAGAGCGCCTATTAGTTGATAAAGGCTTAGGAGAAGGGTGGGGGAAGAGTTCCCTGAGGGCTAGAGCAGTGGAGGAAAGCTGAACGCAGGAGGTGGGCTCGGAAATGGGCTTTGAAGGTTGTCAGGATGAGGAAAAACCGAGGGGCAAACCACAACCCAGAGGAGGGACAGAGGGCTTAGAGAGAACTGGGAGCTTTAACTCGGAGCCTCGTCCCTTTGAGTGTGGATCCAAAATGTGACACTGCAGCACTCTCTTGAGGAGGATTCTATTAGGAAGGCGCTGTACACTGCTCGGGGCTGATGGCATCTGGAGACAGCACCGAGGTTGCAGGCTTCCTCCCAGGAGAAAAGCCGACGCACAGTTCCCTGGAAGTGGCCTCATCCTCCCTGGAAGTCCTCCACCCCTGCAGGCTCCTCTCGGCACTGGATCTGCTCATGGGCAGTCTCCCGCCATGGAGGGTGAGCTCCTCCAGGGCTGCAAATATGTCATTTGCATCCTGAGTGCTTGCTCAGTGCTTGGCATATAGAAGGTCCTTAAACAATGTTTATACAATGATCCAGGGAATGAAACCAAAACAAAAAAGCAGGACACCAAAGAATAGGGTACAGAAGCACATTCCCAAAACAGAAATTTCCTCCAGGACAGGAAAAAGGCGTGAAGGCATGATGCTCATTGCACACAGCCACCAAGAAGATTCCGTGCTTGCACAGAGGAACACCCTAAGTGTAGAGCCAAGAAGGAAAGAGTGAGTGCCACCCTAAATGGCCAGGGTCAGCAAGGCCTCAAATGGCTGGAGACAGATATAATGTACCACCAGTCAGAGTTCTAGCAGACGTCTTAGATCGTTCTGGAACTCGAGTCAGGTGTAACCCTTTCCCTGGATGGATGGTACAGCTGAGGCTCGGGGTGCAGGGGGATTGTGTCCAACCACACGCTAGTCTAGCGGCGCAGGCTGCACCAGAACCCAGGTCTGCTGACTCTCAGCCCAGCGCTCTTTCCAAATAACCCTGGACTAGGAGCAGGGCTGGAGCTGGGACGAGGCAGGCAGGGTGCAAAATGTAAGAGGGAGCAGGGTGTGGTGGTTTACACCTGTAATCCCAGCACTTTGGGAGGATTGAGGCGAGCAGATCACCTGAGGTCAGGAGTTCAAGATCAGCCTGGCCAACATGGTCAAACCCTGTCTTTACTAAAAATACAAAATTAGCCAGGTTTGGTGGCAAGGCACCTGTAATCCCAGCTACTCAGGACGCTGAAGAAGAAGTGCTTGAATTGGGAGGCGGAGGTTGCAGTGAGCCGAGATCATGCCACTGCATTCCAACCTGGGCGACAGAGAGAAACTCCATCTCAAAAAAAAAGAAAGAATAAAGTAAGGGGGCGCCCAAGAACTCAGTCATCAAGATAAATACCATTTTGAAACAATATTTTTAAAAATCAAAATGAATGCACGAAAATCTACAAGAAGCAAAATACCACATTTTAAAAGAAAGACTTCAATAAAGTTATGCTCTGGCATGCCCTTACCTACTGCAACCTAATCCCAACCTAGACCAGGGATCCCAAGGTGACAATGGGCTGAGCCCCGCAGGAACCGGCTATATGGAAGTCTGTGGGAGGGCGACTTGGGATATTAGAGGAACAGAAAGGGGAAGTTCATGGAGCAGAGTGACTGTGGAAAGACAGCAGGAGAATCCCCATCCCAACCCCACCCTGACTTGACTCAAAGGCCAGCCTGCACCCCGCAGACACCCAGCGGGATCCCCTGTCAGAAGAGCTAACTCCAAACCAAGAAAACCCCATCCCACCCACCACTCTGAACAAATTCCTCCCAGCTGCAGCCAAATCCAAGCCTTTTCATCTCAAGGAGATTAGTTTTAAAAAAAATTGGACAGCTCTGGGTAACTTTTCCTGCCCTGGAGAAACAGGCCAGAACTTTATGGCTTCCTGACAGCTGGTTATGAATGGGAAGGAAGGCATATTCTTAAACTGCTGACAGTAACTCCCTTTTAAGGTATTTCCTTGGGGCCAGCGATGTCGCATTCTCCCTCTGCCCAACAAATTAGCAGCAGTTTGTATTCCAGTGACAAGCTTGGGCTTTCGAGTCCGGCAGGCCTGGGTTCGGATCCGGCTCTGTCATTTGCCGCACGACCCTAGAAAACCTGCCAAGTTCACCCACTCTTTCTTCCAGGGCCCTGGCGGTAACTGAGATGGCACAATGTGGGCAGAAGGGCATGCCACAGGGATGGGCAGGAGCCCCTGCCCAGCGCCAGCACACTGCGTGGGTAAGGGATGTTGGCCAGATTTCCCAGTGTTTCAAAGGAAAAAATTGTATGTGCAATCGCCCAGTTTTTAAAGGTCAGCAACTAATTTTAAATTAATTTTTAAAATTTTAACTCAGTAGGAACAAATAAAACAGGTCTGTGTGCCAGAGCCCACCTCCTGGCCCAGGGGTGCCTATGAGGTCTTCAAATCACCCAGCAACCACCTGGCACTTTCTAGGTGCCCAGTAAGCATTGACGGTTCCCATCTTCTCAGGAAGCGTCCACGGGCATCATCAACATCTCGTTCCACACAACAGCTTGGGGAAGGATGCTTTGCGAGGAGAAAATGAAGATAGGAGAAGAGTGAAAAATCTGGAAGGCTTTAAGGGAGGGAGGAACTGCAAAGAGGGAATTCCTTAAAAGGACTTAAAAGAATTTTATTGGACATCGTTTAGCACAGTCAGGGATAAGATCAGGCAGTAATTTAACTCCTGGGTACAGCAAGTGAGTGTGTATGTTGCAGGTAAGGCAGGACTGGGCAGGGGTCATTGTTCTCACCGATGGTCTCCACACAGTGTACTGGGTCTTCTGTCTGCAGGTCACTGTGAAATCTGACTCAGGTGCACAGTGTCCTAACAAGCCCAGCCCTGTCTCTAGAGGTAGCCATTAGGTCCCATGGATCCTACATAAGGAGAAGCTGGCTTGAGTCTCTCCCAAGAAGAGACCCGAGAAGCTGGCTTGAGTCTCTTCCAAGACCTCATGAGGGCTCAGAAATCAGACCTAGCTGGATAGGGGTTCACACCTTCAATATCAGTGGTTCTCAAAGTGGGATCCCCAAACCTGACGCATCAGCATCAGCAGGGAGCTCCTCAGAAGGACGCTACGCCAGACCCACTGAATCAGCTGCTCCGAGGTCGGTGCAGCTGTCTGGGTTTTAAAAAGCCCTCAGGGAGATTCAGGTACACAGTAGAGTCTGAGTACCCCTGCGCTGCATCCTCATCCTGTGATCAGCAGCGAGGGGTGTGACTCTCTGAGGCAGTCACATCAGTTCCAGAAAACCATCCTGAGCTCCCCCAGGAATTATTTAAGAAGCCTGCTCTGTATGCGCCCAGCAGAGTGGAAGCTGCTGGGGTGGGGAGAGATAGCACACAGTCCTCACCCTGATTGAGCTGGTTCCCCAGTGGGGACAGAGATAATATGCAAGTAAAAAAGATAGAAATGGAGCCAGGTGCAGTGGCTCACATCTGTAATTCCAGAACTTTGGGAGGCCGAGAAGGGTGGGTCATGAGGTCAGGAGATCGAGACCATCCTGGCTAACATGATAAAATCCCATCTCTACTAAAAATACAAAAAATTAGCTGGGTGTGGTGGCACATGCCTGTAGTCTCGGCTACTTGGGAGGCTGAGGCAGGAGAATCACTTGAATCCGGGAGGCGGAGGTTGCAGTGAGCTGAGATCACGCCACTACACTCCAGCCTGGGCAACAGAATGAGTTTCTGTCTCAAAAAAAAAAGATAGAAACAAGGCCAGGCACAGTGGCTCACATCTGTAATCCCAGCACTTTGGGAGACCGAGGTGGGTGAATGGCTTGAGCCTGGGAGTTCTAGACCAGCCTGTCTCTGCAGAAAACATTTTTTGTTTTAAGTTAGTGATGCATGGTGGTGTGTGGTAGTCCCAGCTACTTGGAAGTCTGAGGCAAGAGGATCCCTTGAGCCCAGGAGTTAGAGGTTGCAGTGAGCTATGATTGCACCACTCCACTCCAGCGGGTGACAGAGCCAGGTCCTGTCTCAAAAACAAGATAGAGACAGCAATTTTCTGGCTGGGTGCAGAGGCTCACACCTGTAATTCCAGCATTTTGGGAGGCTGAGGCTGGTGGATCACCTGAGGTCGAGAGTTTGAAACCAGTCTGGCCAACATGGTGAAACCCTGTCTCCACTAAAAATGCAAAAATTAGCCGGTCATGGTGGCATACACCTGTAGTCTCAGCTACTCGGGAGGCTGAGACAGGAGAATCACTTGAGCCCAGGGGGACGGATGCTGCAGTGAGCTGAGATTGTGCCACCGCAGTCCAACTGGGAAGACAAAGCAAGACTCTGTCTCAAAAAACAACAAAAACAATTTTCAGATGGGAGAGGAAGGCAGAAGTCTGATCCACCACAACGGCAGTGTTTCTCAGGCCAGGCATTGTGGCTCACGCCTGTAATCCCAGCACTTTGGGAGGCTGAGGCTGGTGGGAGGTCAGGAGTTCGAGACCAGCCTGACCAACATGAAGAAACCCCGTCTCTGCTAAAAATACAAAATTAGCCAGGCGTGGTAGCGCACGTCTGTAATCCCAGGTACTTGGAAGGCTGAGGCAGGAGAATTACTTGAACCTGGGAGGCAGAAGTTGCCGTGAGCCAAGATTGCGCCATTGCACTCCAGCCTGGGCAACAAGCGAAACTCTGCCTCAAAAAAAAAAAAAAAAAAAAAAAAGCAGTGTTTCTCAATATGTAATCCAGGGACCCTCTGACCCCAAAAGCCCACCCCACCCCACCTGGGTCCCTCCTCTACGCTGTTGGATGGTCTCCTTGCTGTTTCTCAGACATGCCTCCGTCTCTCCTACTTGAAGCCAGTGCCTTTGATGTTCTGTCCACCTAGAAAGCTCTCTTCCCATCTTACGAGATGGTCTCCTTCTGGCTCAGGGCTCCATGTAACCATCACCTCCACAGGCGCCCTCCACCATTATTCTATCTAAACTGGCTTCTTTCTGCATTCACGTATTTCAGCAGTTTGCAGGTTCTGCCAAGCCTCCAGCAGAAGGTGAGCTCTTGGAAACAGGTCCTTGGACAGATCCCGTCTGTCCTGGCGTCCACCTCACCAGTAAGCCAGTGTTTTTATTGTTCTTGTTGTTTTAGGGGCCAGGTCTCGCTCAGTCACCCAGGCTGGCGTGCAGTGGTGCCATCATAGCGTACTATAATGTGGAACTCCTATGCTCCTCCCACCTCAGCCTCCTAAGTGGCTGGGACTGCCGCACAGGCGACTGTGCCCTGGGCTCATTTCTTAGGGTTAACCCTAACCCACTTAATGAGCATCCGCAACTCCCCAACCCATGCCCCACTCAAGCAGAAGGCTGGTCGGCAGCAGATTTCTTCATGTCCTTACTTAGTTCTCTGATGATGGGAAAAGTAGAAGCAGAAGGGAAAAGACAGGAAGGGAGCGCAAGGCTGTAAGAGGCCATCCCTGCCGGCGGCACCCTCTCCTCTCCGACAGATTCCTCCGTAGCAACCTCCAGCAACTGTGCAGCATCCCACCCACTCTGGCACAAGACCCCAGGACCCCAGGACCTGGTCCAAGTGCCCTGCCCCGGCCAGGGGAGTGGACGAGGAAATGCGGGTCTGCTGGCCTGGGAGGGCTCTGGGCCTTGGCCCCGAGGGACTGGAGGGAACAGCACCTGGGACGGTAGTACCGGCCCTAGGAAGTTGGCACAGCAAGGTGCTGGCAGCCCCTGGGCGGCGGTGGCAGGAAGGGCCCAAGGACAACATTGTTCTAGGAGATGGAGAAAAGGCGCGCGACATGTGACACCCAGGATGTGAAAGCTTGTTTGCAGCGTGCGGCTGCAGGGCAGCAGCCTGTGGAGGGCCCTAAGGATGCAGTATTTGGCCAGGGCGGGAGGGCGAGGGGCCCAGAGGCAGCGGTGCACTTGGATTTCCAAGGAAAGGCAGGAGACAGGGCGCATGTGGTCCCTGGGATGTGGAAGCGCTTGGAGCGCGGCCACGACGCAGTGGAGAGCGGGGTTTTAAGTCCTTACACAGGTAGATCCTGGGGCCGTGGTGCTAGGGGCCCGGGCTCTGGACCGCCGGCCAACTTGGACCACGGGGAAAACTGACAAGGCGCGCGATCCCAGGAGGCTGCCACGCCGCCTGGTGCATGAAGCTCCAAGGCAGCAGAGCGCCGGGACCTTAGAGGCCGGTGGGTGCAGGCGAAGGGGCCGCAGGGTGGGCGCTCCTGGGAGAGCAGACAAGGAAGAAGGCGATGGGAGGGAGGGCGTAGCGCGATCGTCCCAGACGCGGGCTCAGGATCTTGCCGCAAGGAGCGCCAGCCGGCAGGGGTGCCAGGGCCTCCCCCCTCCAAGGTGCGGGGCCCCAATTGGGCCCAGTGACGGCGGCGCGGCTGCCACCGTCCCGAAGTGGGGCGAGGCCGGGCGCAGCACTCTCAGCTGCCCGCCCACCCCTTCTCCCCGCCCCGCGCTCAGTCCCCTCCCTCCGTCCCGCCTCCTGCCCCCCTCCCTCCCTCAGCGGCTGCCGCGCCGCGCTCCCGACGCACTCGGAGCCCGGCTGGGACCGGGAGGCAGAGACGGGGCGGCCGCGGCTCCGAGGGCGGGAGCTGAGCCGGGCCCCGGGACCGAAGTTTGGCTGCGGCTCCGGGAGGCAGAGCGGGCGCCCCGGGCGGCCACCAGGCCGCTCTCGCGTCCTCGACCCGGACCCGTGGGCAGCCGGGGGGACGGAAGCCGCGGCTGGGCCAACTCCGAGGCGGGGCACAGCGACGGGAACTTGAGGTGGGAACTTTGCGCGCTGCAGCCTTGCCGGGCGCCACCGAAGCGCGGACCGGACCCCGCGCCTACAAACTCGGGCTCGGGGGTGGCTGCACGTGGCGGTGGCCCCCAACTCCCTGCGGGGGCCTCGAAACCCACCTGCAGGGAGGCCAGGGCGACCGAGGACCCGGGAGCAGCCGCTGGTGGCGGCGTGGAGCGCGCTAGCTACGACCAAGGTGCGGGTACAGCTTTGCTTCTTCCCAAGGGGTCCCCAGGATGCAGCCTGGGACATTCGCAGCCGCAGTGACTCCGGTGGGGGTGCGTCCCGGTTCTAGGCCCGAGGTTTCTCGCCGGATCCCGGGAGGAGGGAGAGTTAGGGATTGGGGTGGGGGGTGTCTGTCACTTGCTCATTCACTGGATCCTTAGGCATGGTATGGAGCCCCCCTCCACCCCCACCGTGGGCCTAATTGAGTCAATCATTAACCATGAATACAGCATGCGTTTATTGAGCGCCTACTGTGTGCTAGGCGCTAGGAATACTGAGACAGTTCACTGGGCACCCCAGTAGCTGCCAGGAAGGTGGTGGTCTCAGCCTCAGGGCTTCCATATGGGAGAGAGGCTCAGCCCGGAGATATGGAAGGAAAAGGGCAAAGTTCATTCATTCATAGATTGGACAAAGATTGATTGAACACCTACCAGGAGCAGCTCATCATACCAAGCGCTCAACATTCATTCATCCAGTTTACAAACATTTATGGAGGAGCTATGCTGGGGAGAAGTGAAGAGGGATGGGATGGGGGCAGGATGGAATGGGGGAAGCTTCATGCAGCTGAGAGAGAAGTGAGGCCTAAGACCCAGGCCCCCTCTTGGGAGGTCGCAGTCTGCTGGGGCGGTGGACTGTAGCAGCCCGTATGTACAGGCAGAAGTCTTGGTTCATTTAATGCATTCATTCTCAAGGTGGGAGGCGTGGAAGCTGGAATTGGTTCTAGAATAGGAAGAAAAGATCTTTTCAAAGCTCCTTAGGGGCGGGTGATGGGGTAGGGTGGCGGGGATCCGACATTACTGAGGAATGCGGGTTCCCACCACTGGGGTTTGTGAGTTCGTCTACTCAGCTGGCATCTTCTTAAGCACTTAAAGGGTGCCAGGCACCAAAGTTACCCAGGTGAATGACAGACACATAGAGGAGGGAGACAGACACTCCTCCCCCACGTCACTGACACCCTGAGATAAGTGGGGGGAGGGGGTGAGAGGAGGGAGCAGGAACTGGTCTGATTCATTGTGGGGTGGGGGAAGCTCCTGCCCTATGAATCTGAGCAGAGGTTTATTCAATAGGGTGGATTTGATACCCCCACACCCCTGATGGCAGAGTCCCTATCGAGAGCCTCACTGGCAGCACATCTCCAAGAAAAGTTTGGCACTGCTGATTGGGGCCATGCGGTGGGCACGGTGGCTAGGGCACGCCATCCTTCTTTGGGGGATTTTTTCTGGCTCTGCCAGACCAGAGCTCTACCTGTGCCTCCTCCGGCTTTTGGAGCTCTGCACAGTCACCTGCTGGGAGGGGAAGGAGGGAAGGTGTGTTTGAAAAACAAGCAAGCTCCGGCCCCTGGGGATCGCCCTCCTCAGTGGTTCCCAGAGCCAGCCCATTCCAGTGGAAAGATGTCTGTCGAGGGACACACTCCTAACCTGCAGAGAACTGCAGGCGTACTGGAAACGAGCCAACCTAGGTTCTTCTCCTGAGACTTGAGAACCCAGGCCCACAGCCTACAGCCTGGGTTCTCAAGCCTTGGGAGTAAAAAAATCAATGAAACCCAGTTTTGCCAAACTCTGGGTTGCCTTTTTGGCCTCTGGGAGGGAGATGTGACAAGGGAGGCAGACCTTATGTCCTTCTCCCCATCCCCTAAGACTTTCCCAAAGCTTGTCCTAGAGCCTGACTGCGGCAGATCTGGGCGCCAACTCTGAATTCTCTGCCCCAGATGCCCAGCGGGGCTCTGGCAGGAGGTGAAGGAGATGCCACAGGAAACAGAAGAACAAAGAGATGTGTGCCGGATACAGGGCTAAGTGACTCAAACCCACTCCAAAGAACTCACTTCCTGGAGCCTCAGTAGGGTGTCTCGGCTGTTCTGTCTTTCTCCACCCTGCTTTCCACTGTTGATGAAGAGTCAGCCTTGCCTGTTGCCAGAGGTCTAGGGGTGGGAGAATCTACTCTTGGGTGATGCATTAAGCCCGGCAAAGGAGCCCTTCACAAAGCCCCTCTAAGTAGAATTGATAAAAAGGGAGAGGCAAAGAAGAACCTAGCTGCAAGCACTCCATCACTGTGTGCCATTTTTATCATCCAGCAGACTGTATTTGATTAACAAAATCAGAAATGAAGTGACTTTGCTAGAAATAGGATCTGAATTGTGCCTAAGACTGTCCCTTGCCCTGAGGTTGAGTTTTCTGTCTCACCCGACACCTCCCCAGGCAGGTCCGATCTTGCTCTCCCTCCAGGGGACTCCTGGAAGCCCAGGTCTCCCTTCCTGCCATCCTGAGTTCCCCACTGCTCCCCCAAGCCTGCTTCTCTGCTTAAGCTTATGTTCCCAAATTTTGAGCTACAAGGAGGCAAAGAGAAAAGGAACTTCTGGCTTGTCCCCAAACACCTCCCCGCAGAAGAAGGCAAACACAAACGTGCATTTGGTGTTATTTTGCTTGCCTGCAGCACAGCAGGGAGGCTCCAGAGGCAGCCTGTCTTTTCTATAGGGGGAGGGACACTGGCACTTTTTCTCATTTGGGGCAAGTGAGGGATGGAGGGAAGAGCCCAGCTCCCAGCACATACTCTCCCCAGGAACTTTGGCCCCAGCTTTCAGGAGGCTGGGCCAAGGTCCAGGATGGTTGGACTGTGGCGAGAACCGACGGCAGGTGGCTCAGAAAGACAGATTCTCCACCAGGGCACAGCGTCTCTTGGAAATCTAACATGCCAGGACCCTGGCCAAGCTAATGGTTGGATCCATTTTGATTAACGTTTTAATTGGGGATTAATGCAGCCTGACCTGCCTCTGAGTCGGCCGGCCAGGAGCCCTAATCCTGACAGATGAAGCCATGCTGGCAGTGAAACACTGCAGGGCCTGGGAAAGAGTGCCATGGGGAGAGATGGATGGGTCTCCAAGACACCCACTGGGAGTGAGGGAATGGCACACGTGGAGAGGCATGGTAGAAAGAAAGAAACCAAAGCCTGCGGAGTGCTGGAGAGAAATGCTTTCCTTCTGGAAAGTTGCCTTGGAGGCTGTGTTAATTTCCTTCTTTCACATACTTGCACACATTTTTTTTTTTTTTTTTTTTGAGATGGAGTCTTGCTCTGTTGCCTAGGCTGGAGTGCAATGACGTGATCTTGGCTCACTGCAACCTCCACCTTCTGATTCAGGCCATTCTCCTGTCTCAGCCCCCCAAGTAGCTGGGACTACAGGCGTGCGCCACCAGGCCAGGCTAATTTTTGTATTTTTAGTAGAGACAGGGTTTCACTATGTTGGCCAGGCTGGTCTCGAACTCCTGACCTCATGATCCACCTGCCTCAGCCTCTCAAAGTGCTGGGATTACAGGCGTGAGCCACAGCGCCCAGACACTTGCACACATTTAGTGGCTTAAAGCAATACAAATTTATCATCTTGTTTTATTTTTTTTATTTGAGACAGCGTCTTGCTCTGTCACCCAGCTGGAGTACAGTGTGTGCCCACCACAGCCTTGACCTTCTGGGCTCAAATGATTCACCCACCTCAGCCTCCTGAGTCACTGGGACTAAAGGTACATACCACCATGCTCAGCTAATTTTTCTTTTTTAATTATAGAAACAGGGTCTCACTGTGTTGCCCAGACTGGTCTTGAATTCTGAAACTCAAGCAGTTCTCTCACCTTGGCCTCCCAAAGGGTTAGGATTCCAGGCGTAAGCCACTACGTCCAGCCTGAATTTATTATCTCCTATGAGACTCACTGGGCTAAAATCACGGTGTCAGCAGGGCTTCTGGGGAAGACTCCACCCTCTGCCTCCATCGTCAACGTCTCCTTCCCAGAGGCCAAAATGGCAACCCTGAGTTTGGCAAAACTGGGGGTTTTGTGGATTTGTTTTTTACTCTGCTCTCTTACAAATGTAAAATAGCGATAAATACGTTTCCCCAGCCATGAATAACTGCCTACTTCTCGCCATCCTCAAAAACATTCCAAAATCTTGCCCATATAAAATAGAGACTAGAAACCCAGTCCCTGACTCATGCAAGGGGTGAAGACACCACCCCAGCTCCCCAAACAGAATCAATGTTTCCAGGAGGCAGTAAAAGGGAGGGGTCAAAGAGGTTTGGCCTGGAGTCCCACAGCCCTAGTTTAATTCTGGCTTCATCACTTATTGCCAGATATAAGTTTTCACTTCTCAGAGCCTCAGTTTCTTCATTTATAAAATGGGGGTATCAGTGCCAATGCCTGCCTTTTTAGGGAAGGATGAAGACTCATGCAGTTAAGGCTCCGAGCACAGCACCTGGCACTTTGGGAGTCTGCGGTGGAGGGAGACTGGCTGCTGCTATTTATAACACCTGGTGCACTTAGCCCTCTCTCTGCATTCCCCACTGCCACTCAGAAGAGGGACTGAGGACATAAGACAGAAAGAATAGAGTCCAGAGAGGTCCGAAAGCAGCTGGGGTCAGCCCAGGACCGTTTGTGGAACCATTTTATGCCCCTGATGGAATGTAGCGATGGGGACAGGAGGCCTGGTGACACTGCTTATCCCTGCGGCAAACCTCCATTCACCAGATCCCCATAATAGCCCTGGGAGGTCAGCAATCTTGTCCCCATCTTCTAGGGGAGGAGGCAGGCTCAGAGAGGCCAGCAGCTCAGTGGGTGTGATAGCTAGCTCAGGCCACAGGGACGACTAGCCATGCCTGGCTCGGACCTTCACTGCATCCCATTCCACCCTCCCAAATCCCACCCTGCAGGCCCTGCACCTGCACCCTCTCATGTGACCTTAGGGTGGTCACATGAGAACTGCCACTCAGAATGCCTTATGGTCTCAATGATCATTTATCTTTGCAAGTATGTTCTCAGCCCTCGGCTGTAACTTATAAGCATCACCTTTTTCCTCAAAGGAAGGATAGAAAATTGCAGTGGATCTCTAAGCTCATGAATGGAAATTTGATCAAGGCAATGCCAATGCAGAAGATTTTTCTCACAGACCAGAAGGGATTCCATTTCTCCAGGAAATGGCCTGAGACGCAGGACTCAGAGCCTCAAGGAGATTGACACATTGAGCAGGGGAGTCCCAGCCAAAGCCCAGAGCAGCTCCTGTGCCTCCAGCCCCTCGGAGAGCTCCAAGCATTCCCAGTCCCCTCCCTCGCTCAGAATCTCCAGAAGAGCCTGTGAAAAATGCTCATTCCTAGGCCTCCCCTGCAGGCATTCCGACTGGGAAGGGAGGGTCCCAGGAACCTGTATCTCCACCAAGCACCCCGGGCAATTCAGAAGGTTCTGTTGTTCCTGTGCTCTTCATTTTTTTTTTTAAACCTGGGTTAAAAGCCAGAGTTGTACAAACCACGCCGCTTCCCAGCACGCCTCCTCATTGGCCTGTGCCAGCCTGTCTCATCTTACTCATTTTTCCTCCTTCGTTCCAATCCCCGTGCTTCTTCCCCTTCCTTTGCCCTTCCAGGCACCCTCCATGTGGTTGATAGAGATCCTCCCATGTGCTTGAGACCTTGTAAAATATGTAATGTGTGTGTGTTCATTTACATAAATAGCACAGTGCTAGAAACTTCTGCTGCTTTTTCCACTCGGCACCCTGTTTCTAAGACCTAAATGTGTTGCTAAACCACCCAGTCCATTGCTTCTGATTCCTGGCAATCTGCAGGATTCCAGACTCTGCCTCTACCAAGACTTGCCTGTCCGCTCCCCTGGGGATGGATACTAGGGGGCCTCCTGGTACCAGAAACAACACAACACACATTCCTGTACCTTGTTACTCTCTTCCACCTTGTTCCCCAGAAGCAAACCCTGAGCGAAGGATTTGAGTGCAAATAATTTATTACTGACAATGTCTGCCGCAAGGCTTTGTGGTCCCTGGTCTGGGAAGTCTACCCAGGAGTGGGATTTCTGGGTCACAGGACAGCAGCATCTTCATCTCCCTCATTTCTACCCAGTGGCTTTCCCGGAGTGCTAGGCCAGCCCGCACACCCTCCAGCAGTGGGCTCTGGGGGTCGGGTGAGGCTGGATCCAAATCCCAGAGGGTCAGGTCAGAAAAGACGACACTCTGGGCAAGCAGGGAGGGGGGCGGCAGACCCTTCTTGTAGCTCATGAGAATTCCGAGGTGACTATTGAGCGTTCGCAGAGTGTCGGGCGTGGGGCCAAGCGCATCACCTGTCCCATCTGCTTTTGTCTCATAACTCAAGGAGGCAGGAGCTGTTTGTAGCCTCATTATACAGATAAAGAAACTGAGTCTCAGGGATAGGGCATGACTTGCCTAAAGTCACAGAGCAGCTGGCCTTGAACGCAGGTCTCCTAATTTCAAAGCCTGTGCGCCCTTCTGCCTCCCCAGCTTGGGGTGACTGGCAGGTTGTCCCCCAAGCTAGAGCAGAACCAGAACGAGCTTTCTCTTAACATCCCTTTTTCGAGATAGAGTGTCAGAAAAAAAAAAAAAAAAAAAAGTCTCCAGAGTACTCTGGAGTGCCAGTGGCGGGATCTCCTCTCCGCCTCCCGGGTTCAAGCGATTCTCCTGCCTCAGCCTCCCAAGTAGCAGGATTACAGGTGCGTGACACCACACCCAGCTAATTTTTGTATTTTTAGTAGAGATGGGGTTTCACCATGTTGGCCAGGATGGTCTCAAACTCCTCAAGTGATCTGCCCACCTCAGCCTCCTAAAGTGCTAGGATTACAGGCGTGAGCCACCCTGCCTGGCCTCAGCATCCCGTTTCCTTTTGCAGCTGTCACAAATTACCACAAGCTTAGTGGCTTAAGACAACCAAATTGTGTTAACTTCTGGAGGTCAGAGGTTGGAAATGGGTCTGGCTGGGCTAAAATTGGGTGCTGGCAAGGCTGTGCTCCTTTCTGAGGCTCCAGGGAACTCGTTTCCTTGCCTTCTCCAGCCTCTGCAGGCCACCTGCATTCCTTGACTCACGGCCCCTTCCTACATCTTCAAAGCCAGCAGTGACCAGCGGAGTCATTCTCATGCCATGCCCTTCTGCCACTCCGTCTCCTGCTTCCTTCCTCCACAAATAAGGACCCTGTTGATTACACTGGACCCGCCCAGATCATCCAAGATAATTTCCCATGTCAGGTCAGCTGATTAGCAACCTTAATTCCATCTGTAACTTTCATTCCTCCTTGCCATGCAGTCTAACATATTCACGGTTTCCAGGGATTAGGACGAGGACATGGGCATCTAGGGGAATGTGGGGACAATTTTCTGCCTACCATATGCCCTGCACTGAGCCCTCTGGCCTGATGTGATGCAGCTTCAATGGGGGTGTGGATGCTGGGCACACGTGAGGCCCCTGACTCTGGCTTCAACATAGCTCTGCTACCCTGGCCCTCCTGCCCTTGCCAGCCTAGCCAGGTCAAAGCTACCAGGTGATGCCCTCACCTGCCGCAAACACACACCCATCAGCTCAGCATTGATGGTCTGGCACCATCCTTGGGAGACACCCATCTCCGCCATCTCCCCTGGATCTCACCAGCATCCTCTTCTGTCCATTGTCCCACAGCCAGGAACAGCTTCCTCTGACTCAGCTCACCATAGCGCCACCTATCCGTCGCCTCGGTAAATGGCACCTCTGGAATCATGATTCTTCTCTTTCCCCCTCCCCCAGGCCCCATTCCTCAGCCAGTCCTGAGTTCTCTTCCCCCAAAGTTCACCCCAAATCCCTCGTGTTCTCCAAAACTCCACCGGTGCAAACCATCGTCAGCTCCAGAATGACTGAAGTAGCCTCCAGCCTGGGCTCCCCAGCCCACGCACTGTCCACTGACCTGGCAGGCGCGCATGGACTCCCTGTCCCCTGCGGAATAAGCCCCAGCTCCTTATTGTCGGCCCCTGGGCCCTGCTGCACCTGCCCCTGCCCCCCTCTACTCCTACCTTCCCCTTGCTCTGTGCTTGGCCTTCTCCTTGGTCTTCCATCATCCCAGCCTACCCCCAAGTCAGGGAGCAAACTCTTGCCATTCCCTCTGCCAGGCCCTCAGAGGGCTGGACCCACCCATGTGGCTCAGCCCCATGTCCCCTCCTCCAAGAAGCCCTCCTCACCCCTCCAGCTAATGTTGCCCTGCATCCCACAGTAGTCACTCTCCATCTCTCACCTGCCCTGTCAACAACACTGCAGCCTGAAATGACTTGTATGCTCATTTGGAAAGGTCTCCCCCACTAGAAGGTCACCTCTGTGAGGACAGGGGCTGGGTCTTTTTCTCTGCCGTGTCTCCAGATCTAACACAGAGCATGGCACGAGGTGAGTGTTCAGTAACTATTGAACAAATGAACAAAAAAATGAATGAATGAACTACCTCCCCCATTGCAGCCTCTGCCTCAAACAGCTTCCTCTCCCCGAGCATCCGTAGACCCTCAGAGGCAAGATCGCTAAAACCCACCATGCTGTAGAACCAACAGAACTAACACCACGGAGAAACAAAAAAATTTCTTTGAAGGTATCAGACCAGGTGAAAAGCAGCATTATTTTTCAGAAACCCAGGCTTCTGAAACAGGGCCTGTTTGATTTATGAACTTTAGGGTAGGGTCTAGGGTGCTGAGCCGTCCACCGCACATCAGCTTGGGATCTGCAAGACCAAGGTCATGGAAAAATATGCCTGTTCTTCCTTTAGCAAGTTCCTGCCTTAGCATCTCCCCAGGGGACTCTGGCTTTGAGAACAAGGTCCTTAGCATGTTGATTACCCTCTGAGTGGCATCAGCCTCTCCATACTCCCCACACTGCTGAGACAGGATCACTTTCCACACAGGAAACTCACATGGGGGCAGGGCGTGAAGAAAAGAAATCTCTAATTGGGGGAGTTTTCTGCTGGAGGGAATGCTGGGAGGGTTGAAACGAAATTCTTAAAAAGAGGTGATTACAGCTGTGGGGATTCACAAGAGCCCTCTGGGGCTTATGCGAGGCATTTTCCCTTTACCTCCATCACCATTCTTGCCAAACAGTGTCACTTTTTCTCTTGTCTGTGGTAGCAAAGATGAAACAGCAGAGCTGAAAAGAGAGATCACCAAGGAAAGTGCCTGAAAGGGATTATTCCCACGCCTCCGAGGGATCCTGGCAGGCTATGCCTGAGGACATGGGTTCCAATTTTAGGTGAAGTTAAAAACACTCTAACCGTCTAAAATCAAAGCATTTTTCTTTCAAACACAGGTGTATCCTAGTTTTCCAAAACCTGATCTATGCGATTGTAGCCTTCTGCAAAGATCAGTGAGTAGCAGAAGGGTGGTGATGTGCTTTTGTAAAGCAGTTCCTCTTAGGAAGGAGCCCGTTTTACGCATGAAACACCCTCCCTCCCTTTCCAGCACCTATTAAAACACTTCCTCATTCACACCCATGTTTGTGTATGTGTGTGTTGTGAGCAGGTGTTTTCCTGAACATGGCCTTAGCACCGACCAACATTTAAGTATTGGAAATGGGTTTCCATTTGCAATTGACAGACTTTACCACTTTCTTCCATCAGGGATTGGTCTGGGGAGAAGGCTGGTGATTTTTAAAAGCAGGGTATTCGACTCCTACTAACTTTTCTATGCATCGGCTTAATTCCAGAGAGCTCTGTAGCTATAATCTAGGGGTCTCAAACTCAAATGCCTATAAGGCCAGGAAGGAAACACACGAGTGGACTAGAGTGGGCATTAGGAAGACAATGGGGAGGGATGGGGACTGTGGTGGATTGGGGCAGGTGCCGCCTAAAAGAGTAGCCATTTCTCAGTTGGTGTTTGGGCCAAGTATTGCCAGATATCCTGATTTTTTAAGAGAAGCCAAGAAGATGGATTTTTACATGAAATTTCACAACTTTCAAAAACTTCTCCAAGCCAAGCAAAATATTTGTGAACCAAATTCAGCCCATGAGCTGGTAATGAATACACAATCTTGTTTCAGCAGCACAAACCCTTCGCTTTGAGAGTTGGGAAGGAAGGAGTCCATGCAAATTGATATTTTGACCTCAGTTTCCCAGAAGTGGCCTCATTATGCTGGTCTCCTCAGCAGGAAATGGACTCATTTAGCTAGCACTTCTGTGCACCCTTACAGTGCTGGGTACGGGCATTCAGAGATGACTAAAGCACATTTCTTCCCCCAGGGAGCAGGCTGCCTAAGGAAGGAGCCAGGCTTGCACACAGACAGTTCTAGAGCTGGTGGTAAGTGCTGTGAAGACACATGCACCAGTTGTCAGGGGAGGGGTGCTGGATTTAGCTGGAGGGGCCAAGGAGGGCGTTCTGGGTGAACGTGCCTGTCCAGTTCACCCTGTATCCTCAAGGTGGTGTTTGCTGACACATGAACATGGCGTTGCTTTGATAGTTGTGCATTTCTTTGTCCATTGCTTCTGACTTATGGCAAGTGATCCCTGTTTTCCATTAGTGGAAACATATAAGTTGTCCATTCAAGATAATAATAATAGGCCAGGCGCAGTGGCTCACACCTGTATTTCCAGCACTTTGGGAGGCCAAGGTGGGCAGATCATCTGACATCAGGAGTTCAAGACCAGCCTGGCCAACATGGCAAAACCATGTCTACTAAAAATACAGAAATTAACCAGGTGTGGTGGTACACCTGTAGTCCCAGCTACTCGAGAGGCTGAGGCACAAGAATTGCTTGAACCCGAGGTGAGGAGATTGCAGTAAGCCAAGATGGTGCCACTGCACTCTAGCCTAGGCAACAGAGCAAGACTCTTATCTCAAAAATAATAATAATAATAGACAGTAATTACTGCATATCTACTATGTGCCAGGCACTGCATTAAGTGCTCCTATGTACATAATTCACTCAGGCCTCCCAGTAATCCTACCAAATAGGTCACCCATTTTATAGACAAGGAAATTTTTTTTTTTTTTGAAATGGAGTCTTGCTCTTGTCACCCAGGCTGGAGTGCAATGGCAGGATCTCAGCTCACTGCAACCTCGGCCCCCTGGGTGCAAGCTATTTTCCCACCTTAGCCTCCTGAATAGCTGGGATTACAGACGCCCGCCACCACACCTGGCTAATTTTTGTATTTTTAGTAGAGATGGGGTTTCGCCATGTTGGCCAGGCTGGTGTCAAACTCCTGACTTTGTGATCCGCCCTCATCGGCCTCCCAAAGTGCTGGGATTACAGGCGTGAGCACATCGAGGTTGAGTCACCACGCAGGCTGTGTGGCTCTGAAGTTACATTTATAACCACTAACCAGGATTCTCCCCCTCAGCATTAAGGACATTTGCGACCAGATAAGTCTGTGTTGTGGGGACGGTCCTGTGCATTGTAGGACATGCGACAGCATTCCCTGGCCTCTGCCTGCTATAAGCCAGTAGCATCCCCAGTCGTGACCAGCAAAAAGGCCTCCAGGCATTGGCACAAGTCTCTGGGGAGACAAAATCAGCCCTATGAGAACTGTAGGTCTACACTAAATTGTTTTTCCAAGCCAAATAAATACAAAAAAAAAAGTCAATTTAAATTAAATGATAAGTAAATAACAGTACTTGTGTCACCTGCAAATCCTCTAGGATGTCAGCTACCTGAGATCAGAGACCCATTCACATTCTGTGCATGGCTGCATCCCCGGTGCATAGATGGATGTGGGAGAATTGTGACGGCTAGGCGACACTGGACAGTGTCGTTGCTATTTCACTCTTAGGCGAATGTGTTTGTCAGCTCAGGCCGATGTAACCAAATATTAACACCACAGACCGGTGGCTTCAGCAGCACTCATTTCTCCCAGTTCTGTCAGCTGTGAGTTGGAGAGCAGGATGCCAGCAGCGCTCACCTCTGGGTTTCTCACTTAGATGCCCCTCTGAGTGCTCACATGGCAGAGAAAGCCCTGGTGTCTCTGCCTCTTCTGGCTGGTTGGTTGGTTCGAGATGGAGTCTTGCCCTGTCGCGCAGCCTGGAGTACAGTGGTGCGATCTCGGCTCTCGGCTTCACCTCCCAGGTTCAAGAGATTCTCCTGCCTCAACTTCCCTAGTAGCTAGGATTAGGATTACAGGTGCACACCACCATACCTGGCTAATTTTTGTATTTTTAGTAGAGACAGGGTTTCACCATGTTGGTCAGGCTGGTCTCGAACTCCTGACCTCAAATGATCCACCTGCCTCAACCTCCCAAGGCGCTGGAATTGCAGGCGTGAGCCATGGTGCCCCACCTCTCTTCTTCTTCTTATAAGAATGTGAATCTCATCGTGGGGACTTTGCTCTCATAACGACATCTGAACCAAATCACATCTAAAAGCCCCCACCCCTAATACCATCCCATCGAGGGCTAGGGGCTGCAGCCTATGGATTTGGGGGACAAAGATTCCATCCCTAACAGTGAATATCTGCGGCATCCACATTCTCAGCAAGGTGAAGGTAGGGGTGGTCGCTGAGGGTCTTTCCTCCCTTCTCCCCACAGGCCCGAGAGGGATGTGAAGGCCCAAAATGACCCTCTTACCGGGAGACAATTCTGACTACGACTACAGCGCGCTGAGCTGCACCTCGGACGCCTCCTTCCACCCTGCCTTCCTCCCGCAGCGCCAGGCCATCAAGGGCGCGTTCTACCGCCGGGCGCAGCGGCTGCGGCCGCAGGACGAGCCCCGCCAGGGCGGCCAGCCCGAGGACCGCCGCCGTCGGATCATCATCAACGTGGGCGGCATCAAGTACTCGCTGCCCTGGACCACGCTGGACGAGTTCCCGCTGACGCGCCTGGGCCAGCTCAAGGCCTGCACCAACTTCGACGACATCCTCAACGTGTGCGATGACTACGACGTCACCTGCAACGAGTTCTTCTTCGACCGCAACCCAGGGGCCTTCGGCACCATCCTGACCTTCCTGCGCGCGGGCAAGCTGCGGCTGCTGCGTGAGATGTGCGCGCTGTCCTTCCAGGAGGAGCTGCTGTACTGGGGCATCGCGGAGGACCAGCTGGACGGCTGCTGCAAGCGCCGCTACCTGCAGAAGATCGAGGAGTTCGCAGAGATGGTGGAGCGGGAGGAGGAGGACGACGCGCTGGCCAGCGAGGGCCGCGACAGCGAGGGCCCAGCCGAGGGCGAGGGCCGCCTGGGGTGCTGCATGCGGCGACTGCGCGACATGGTGGAGAGGCCGCACTCGGGGCTGCCGGGCAAGGTGTTCGCCTGCCTGTCGGTGCTCTTCGTGACCGTCACCGCCGTCAACCTCTCTGTCAGCACCTTGCCCAGCCTGAGGGAGGAGGAGGAGCAGGTAAGAGCCCACTGCCCCGCGGGGAGACGCGCCACCGTGAGGGAAGGGACGCTGAGCGTTGTCACCTCCTCGAGGAAGCCTCCCCTGATTGCACACTGGCTGAATAGCATCCCTGGTCCCTCCTGACATCAGGAATGTTTGTGTGCATGGTCTGCCTTTTTGTTAATAGGTGAGCATCATGGGGGTCCATGCCTGTGCCTGTCCTGGCCTCCACTGCCCCGCCACTGCCCTTCCCCCCACCAGTGTCTGGAACAGTGTCCAGCACAAACAGGCACTCAACCACTACATTTGTTCCTTTGTTGAATGAACAAATGAGTGAATAAATGGATGATGTGATTTTTGACATGCCTGGCCCCGAGCGAAACACATGACATATATCATCAGACTGATCTCGACCACTCCACCCTTTCTCAGCCTTCCGAATTTCTTGCATCCAAGTAGCCCAGACACCTGTTCTGGGTCCTGAAGATAATTTTTGTTGATGGGTACATGTGTATCTGCAAATGGTGAGCATTTATTTTGGTCCATAAGAGAATGAATGGAAAGTGTTTTTACTCCAGGGCCTGACATGGGGTATGTGGTACGGTCTAGGGACTCCCACTCATCTGGGAGTTCTCGGGAGCGGGAGCTGGGCTGCACACGCCACCTACATCTCAACTCCCCAGGGAATACTCCAGCGACCCTGGGGGGAAGTGTTTTCACGCCAATCTGTACGTGAGGACACTGCCCAACACCAGGTCTAAGTCCAGTCCATGTTTGTAAGCATGGAAATATGGTGCCCACGTGGCAGCTTGGGGACATAATATAGCCCCACAGGAAGGACTATGTGATTGGCCCACACAGGATTTCCCAAAAGTTTGACTTGGTTGCCAACATTAAAAGGGGAGTTTTCATATAAAAATTTAAAACCTCAGCTTCTTTTAAAAATCGTAAGATCAGGCCAGGTGTTCATGCCTATAATCCCAACACTTTGAGAGCCAGAGGCAGAAGGATCGCTTGAGCCCAGGAGTTCAAAATCAGCCTGGGCAATGTAGTAAGACCCTGTCTCTGCAAAAATAATAATAATAATCCAGGTGTGGTGGCCTGCACCTATAGTCCCAGCTACTTGGGAGGCTGAGGCAGGAGGATTGCTTGAGACTTAGAGGTGAGGCTGCAGTGAGCCATGATCCTGCCACTGCACTCCAGCCTGGGCAACAGAGTGAGACCCTATCTCTAAAAAAATACAATGTAAAGGCTGGGCGTGGTGGCTCATTCCTGTACTTCCAGAACTTTGGGCGGCCAAGGCAGGCAGATCATGAGGTCAGGAGTTTGAGACCAGCCTGGCCAACATAGTGAAACCCCATCTCTCCTTAAAAAAAAAAAAAAAATAGCTGGGCGTGGTGGCACACACCTGTAGTCCCAACTACTCAGGTGGCTGAGGCAGGAGAATCACTTGAACCTGGGAGGTGGAGGTTACAGTGAGCCAAGATGCTATTGCACTCCAGCCTGGGTGACAGAGTTGAGACTCTGTCTCAAAAAATAAATAAATATATTTAATTTTAAAAATTGTAAGGTTGTGTGCCCCCTCACATACACAGCAGCCTATAGTCCTGCATGGCAGCTCCTGGTGAGAGCCGAGTCCACAGGGGCCCAGTTCAGTCTCCTTGTGTATGAGACCATGGGCCTTAGAGTCGGTGACTCCTTCCCTATACATGGGAATTCTGGAAGCTTCAAGAAAGACTGAAAGGTCTCAGACAGGTATAAATTGTATAGGCAGCAGAGAAATAGGTATGGCGGTGTGAACTGAATGTAAATATCATGGCAGCCAGTATTTATTGAGCACTGACTGTATACCCTGCATGTGCTAAGTGCTTTACATGCACTCTAGAATTTAACATTAGAAGTGCTCACCATGGCAGGATTTTTCCACTTGTGTATGTGAAGGAAATCACAATAGCTGTTGCAGTAATAATCCACGGAGGCTTGCTTGTATTTTTTGTATACTTTTAATTAATTTATTTATTTTTAAGAGATGGGATCTTGCTTTGCTGCCCAGGCTGGCCTCAAACTCCTGGCTTCAAGCAATCCTCCCACCTCTGCCTCCCAAAGTGCTAGGACTGCAGGGGTGAGCCCCCATGCCTGGCTTATAAAATGAATTTCTTAAATGGGGATTAAGAAAATAGCATTCAACTAGTAAACTTTTTAAATTTTTTTAAATTAAAAAAAACAATTTTAGGCCAGGTGTGGTGACTCACACCTGTAATCCCAGCACTTAAGGAGGCTGAGGCAGATGGATCACTTCAGGTCAGGAGTTCGAGACCAGCCTGGCCAACATGGCAAAACCCCAGTTCTGCTAAAAATACAAAAATTAGCCAGGCATGTTGGCACTCACTTATAATCCTAGCTACGTGGGAGGCTGAGACATGAGAATCGCTTCAACCTGGGAGGTGGAGGTTGCAGAGCCACAATCACACCACTGTACTCTAGTCTGGATAACAGAATGAGACCCTGTCTCAAAAAAAAAAATTAATTTACAGATGGGGCGTTGCTACGTTGCCCAGGTTGGACTCGAACTCTTAGACTCAAGCATCCCTCCTGCCTCAGCCTCCTTAATAGCTGGGACTATAGGTGCATGCCATCACATCCAGCTGGTAAAATTAACTTTCAATAAGCATGAGGGGTAGTGATGAAGAGGTCAGGGCTAGAGCCAGATGGCCTGAGTTCTAATCCTGTTTCTCCACTCTGGCTATGCCATAGCTGTGGGCAAGTCACTTAACCTCTTTGAGCCTCTGATTTCTCACCTGTCCAGGGGGGTTATGAACAGGCCCACCTCACAGTGTTGAAAGGATTCAGTGAGTTCACATGAAGTGATTAGAAGTGATTGGGACTGGGTGCAGTGGCTCACGCCTGTGATCCCAGCACTTTGGGAGTCCAAGGCAGGCAGATCACTTGAGGTCAGGAATTCAAGACTAGCCTGACCAACATAGAGAAATCCCATCTCTACTAAAAATAGAAAATTAGATGGGCATGTTGGTACATGCCTGTAATCCCAGCTACTCAGAAAGCTGAGACAGGAGAATCGCCTGAACCCAGGAGGTGGAGGTTGTGATGAGCCAAGATTACGCCATTGCACTCCAGCCTGGGCGACAAGAGCAAAACTCCGTCTAAAAAAAAAAATAGTGATTGGGATGACTGAATCCACATGAAGGGATTAGAAGTGGTTCGTAGTGAATGTGCAGAAAGTCCTAACTCAAGGATTAGGGTCAAAAAGAAAAAGAAAGGAAAGGGAAAATGCTCACCACTTGAGACCTGTCTGCAAATTGCTGCACTTAGTATAAATTTCTTCTCAGCTCCAACATATTGATGGTGATCTTACCAGAAAACTACTAATAAAGCCATGGTTTGGTTCAACTTCTGATACTTGCTTTTTTAAAAAGTAATAATACTTTGCCTTGTTTAGGATTCAGTGAAAATGCTGTTCTTCATTTTGGGGGCCAGTGGGATTCACTGTTTCACTTGCTCCTTGTGCACACATTTGAGTGCCTGCTGTATACAGGCACTGCTGGGGAGACAGGGTGACCAGGACAACTCTTCCAACCTCAAGGAGCTTCCAGTCTATTGGGGTTGGGATGGAGTAGTGACACGCCTCTTCCCCTGCCCCCCAACACCGTAAGCATGAGACACAAGTCAAAGAAGCTTTGTGTGGGAGGCATGCTGGCATTGCTGGAGCTGCTTGGGGGGGCACACTCCAGGAAGGCTTCCCAGAGGAAGGGGCTTCCCATCCCAGAGGTCTAAGACCTTAAAGCCACCCCCCCCCCCCAGGTATTAGCTCATACCTCCAGCTCCTAACATATTCCTAGAGACAGTTGTTGGAGTGGGACTGGTAGAACTCAGCTGTGCCCAGAGCCTCGGAGGTGTGCCAGGCTGGAGCCACGCTGGCCTCTCCTCACTGCCAAAGGCCCCTTCAAGGATGAGGCGCAAATCCACTAAGGGCTATTTACCACCCAGTTATGTTCCAGACCAGAGAGACAAGCTGGCAGCCCGCGTGCCAAACCCAGCACACAGATGTGTTCCGGTGGCCCATACAGTATTTCTTTGCATTGAATTTATTACCACCAGCACTTAAATCGACATTTTATCTATTTAACCAAGTATTATCACCGACATTTATCACCAGGAGAGTTCATGTAAAACTGCACATTTTCAGCCTCTTTTGAAAGCTTCAGTGAGGCAGCCTTAGCCCAAATTTGCCCAGGGCAGTGATGGGGGCACTGAACAAGATGGCTGAGCTCTCCGGGGGCAGGGGGACAGGACAAGCTGGCGGGTTGGGGAGGCTGGGGGAGGCAGTCCTACCTGGCCCTCTATTCCAGTTTCCTTGGCCTGCCTGGCCCCTGGTGGCTTTTGGGTTTGTACTCTATTAAACCCATAGCCTGTTCTTCCATGGCCTGGGGTCTGAGCTGTAAACAGTGCATACCAACTGCCCTTCCTGGTGAGGCTGGGACCTGCTGGTGCAGCTGAGCGGGTGGGGATGGATGCAGGCAAAAAAAAAAAAAAAAAATGGTAAGTAACGTGTAAGGCATATTGAACAGTAATAAGTGCTGAACAAAAAGCAGGATAAGGGGAATTGGGGTGCAGGAAAATTGGGGGATTTTAAACAGGGGAGTCACAAAATCTCTCCTTAAGAAGGCGATGACAGAAGCAGAGCTGGAGAAGGGGGATGGGAGCAATGTGGGTGTTTAGGGGGTCTGGGGGTGAGCGGGGTGTCAGAGGGATGCAGAGGAAGCCACGAGGCTGGAGCAGGTGTGCAAGGACCAGGGAGGAGGTCCAGGGCCTATGGACAGATGGACAAATGGATGGTCCAGGTGCACCCCAGGGTGGGGACTATTCCTCAGAGCCATCGGGAGCCACAAAGGCTGCTAAGCAGAGGAGGAACAGGACCCTTCTGGCTGTGTGTGGAAAATGGACTGCAGGGATGAGGGAGCCCAGGGGGAGGTGACTGCAACCGTCCAGGTAAGAAAGGACGGTGGCCCGACCAGGTGGGGGCAGTGGGCAGCGGGTGTGATTCTCACACTGTTTTAAACAAAGAGACTTCCTGGGAATTAGACATAGGTGCTAAGGATGACGTCAGGTCTCTCGTCCTGGGCAACTGGAAGGATGGGACTGCTGAAAGCTCTGGAGGGAAAGCCACCAGAGGGCAGGGGACCAGGAGTCTGTGTTGGCCACAGCGAATTTGAGATGCCTCTCAGATACCCAGGTGGGAGGTCAGAGAGGCAGCTGATTGGGCGGTCTGGAGTTCAGGGCTGAGGTGGGGGCTGGAGAGAGATGAGGAGTGGCCAGTGTGGAGACAGTGCCTACTGCCCCAGACCTCACAGTGGGCACAACTAGAGAGAGGACCCGGGGCCACTCAACCGCAAGGGGTCACCTTCCTTCCGCCTGGGAAGCCCAGAACAGGCACAGGGCAGAACTTCCGCGGTCCTCCCCTGGTGGGACCAATGACTCCCTTCCTCCTCTGGCACCCCTTCCTCTCTCTCCCAGGGCCACTGTTCCCAGATGTGCCACAACGTCTTCATCGTGGAGTCGGTGTGCGTGGGCTGGTTCTCGCTGGAGTTCCTCCTGCGGTTCATTCAGGCGCCCAGCAAGTTCACCTTCCTGCGGAGCCCCCTGACGCTGATCGACCTGGTGGCCATCCTGCCCTACTACATCACGCTGCTGGTGGACGGCGCCGCCGCGGGCCGCCGCAAGCCCAGCGCGGGCAACAGCTACCTGGACAAGGTGGGGCTGGTGCTGCGCGTGCTGCGGGCGCTGCGCATCCTGTACGTGATGCGCCTGGCGCGCCACTCCCTGGGGCTGCAGACGCTGGGGCTCACGGCCCGCCGCTGCACCCGCGAGTTCGGGCTCCTGCTGCTCTTCCTCTGCGTGGCCATCGCCCTCTTCGCGCCCCTGCTCTACGTCATCGAGAATGAGATGGCCGACAGCCCCGAGTTCACCAGCATCCCTGCCTGCTACTGGTGGGCCGTCATCACCATGACAACGGTGGGCTACGGCGACATGGTCCCCAGGAGCACCCCGGGCCAGGTGGTGGCGCTGAGCAGCATCCTGAGCGGCATCCTGCTCATGGCCTTCCCGGTCACCTCCATCTTCCACACCTTCTCCCGCTCCTACCTGGAGCTCAAGCAGGAGCAGGAGAGGGTGATGTTCCGGAGGGCACAGTTCCTCATCAAAACCAAGTCACAGCTCAGCATGTCCCAGGACAGTGACATCTTGTTTGGAAGTGCCTCCTCGGACACCAGAGACAACAACTGAGCATGGAGGACACCTGCCCTGCCTGCCCTCTGTGGCCCGAAGCCATTGCCATCCACTGCAGATGCCTGGAGAGGGACAGGCCGCTTCCCTGTGCAGTCCTGGCGCAGCACCGACTCCCACATGCCCGGGGAAGGACGCTCTCAATCACACCCCGGGAAGGACACCCGCACATCAGCAGAGGGGACTGCCCCTCCGCCTCCAGCTGTGAAGGGAAGCTGGGTCACCAGCCCAGCCCTGCCCACCCCAGCCCCTATGTCTGTTTCCCTCAATAAGGAGATGGCTTGTTCTTTTCACCATGCAAATAACATGCCCAGCAAAAACTTGCTTTATGGGTCTGCCTGGAGAAAAAAAATACAAACGGCAGCAGCAACATGTCTGTCTCTAATGTGGATCATGTCCAGGGAAAGGAAACTGATGAGAAAGAGAGCATGCCTCCCACGGGCTCTCGAAAGAGGGAGCTGTGTTTCCCGGCACAGCCAGCCATGTGGGACTGGAAGTAAAGGGCCCTGAGTTCTTGGGTTGTTCAGGCCTGGTGAGGCGCTACTGTGGTTGGAGAAAATGAGAGAGAACGGACACTTTTAGGACAATGACCGGTGAATACTCTCTCGTTCTTCTTTGACTCCCCACCGCCTCCAGGCCTTTCTTTCTCCCTTTTCTCTTTTCTCCTTTTTCCTTCTCTCCCATCCTCTATTCACCTCATTACCCCTTAGGGTTGGCTTCTCAAACTTTCCCCCAAAGGCTCCCCTGACATTTGAGAAGTCATTAGGAAGCCTGTCAGCATTGCTGACTATGTGTTGGTGAAATCACTTCCCTTTTTTTTTTTTTTTTTTTTTTTTTGAGACAGAATCTTGTTCTGTGGCCAGGCTGGAGTGCAGTGGTGCGATCTCAGCTCACTGCAACCCCACCTCCTGGGTTCAAGCAATTCTCCCGCCTCTGCCTCCTGAGTAGCTGGGACTACAGGCACACGCCACCACTCCCAGCTAATTGTTTTGTATTTTTAGTAGAGATAGGGTTTCACCATGTTGGTCAGGATGGTCTCGATCCACTGACCTCGTGACCTGCCCTCCTCAGCCTCCCAAACTTCATTTTATCTTTAAAAAATAGTGTGATGTTTTTATTCTACTCCACATTTATTTTAATCTATGAAAAATATGCTTTACATCATATACCTGTATGTAAATCTAAACCTAAATCAGGGACGGATGTTTTTGAAAGGGGGCTACAGTTCCCTGGGCAGCCTGAGAAGCATAATCTGCAGCCCGCAGAGGCCTCCCTGTGCCCCCAAAGACCTGCAAAGCACCCACCAGACCCGCAGCGCATCCACCAACCTGCAGGGCACCCACCAGACCCGCAGTGCATCCATCAACCTGCAGGGCACCCACCAGACCCGCAGCGCATCCACCAACCTGCAGGGCACCCACTGACCTGCAGGGCACCCACCCAACCTGCGGGCACACACCAGACCTGCAGAGCATCCACCAACCTGCAGGGCACACACCCAACCTGCAGGGCACCCACTGACCTACAGGGCACACACCGACCTACAGGGCACCCACCGACCTGCAGGGCACCCCCCGACCTGCAGGGAACACACCGACCTGCAGGGAACACACCGACCTGCAGG